>NW_025110970.1:600000-1089498 GCF_015476425.1 Leptopilina heterotoma | reverse complement strand
TTTTATCATTGAGTATGTGTAAAACCTCAAGTAGGTGTTCCAAATATAAAAATCGATTCCAGAGCAAAGAGAGGAATAAAGATTAAAGTGATGATATTTTGGTTTGAAATTTACAGAATACTTCACAGAATAACTTTTGTTCCCTCATAAAGAGTTAATTCTTGAAGAATATGTCAACAACACAGTTGGAGATGAATGTATTTATTTATTTACAAAACCCGCAGTCCTTTAGGACCATAAATCGGGTTACTACTAGAGGTGTGCAAAAAGCCCGAATCCCGATCGGGTAATTTCGGGCTTAGTCAGTTCGGGTTCGGGCCAAGTCAAGCTTGTTTACATACCCGAAATCTTTCGAGTACCCGACTGCATTCGGGTTCTCAGTATTTTCGGGTACCCGATACATCGAGAAAGCTTGAGCTCGGCCCGACTTGACTTTTCGGGTTTTTTACACACCTCTAGTTACTACAAACAATATCAAAAAGTATAATTTATCAACATATAAATTCACAGTAGAGATGAAATCTCTATTCGTTGAAAAAAATAAATCTAAATTAGGATTTAACAAATTAAACGTACGGTTGATATGGAAGCACGCATACACTCCACGTTGTTCCAACACGGAGAAAAATTTTCTGTTAATGATTACAATAGTCGAACAGTACTGCTCGGATATGTGACCACTTTTCGTAATGCCTAAAGTAGCTTCGTTGTAACAATTCTGTAAGTCGAACGTACTCATTAAAAATTTATTTGAAATAAATACGAACTAAATATAAGTGAGCACAAAGTCTATGTGACTGATTACAATAGTCTACGTTAAAAGGAAATCTTGGATTCTATCCACATTTGCAGCAATCTAAGGGAATCAGTGATACAGTCTGTAGTAGTCTTTACAACAGGACTATTGTAAAATAAGGTGACCGCGGCTGCCTTGCCTTCTTATTTTACTATAGTTCTTCGTAAAGACTACTATTGCTATATTTCTATGATTACAAATGACTGTTGTAAAGTTAAAAAAGAAAATTTTCAACTAAAATAAAATTTTTTTGTAATTCATGACTTCTAATCATGTATTGCACATTAATTTCACTCTTCCAAGACTACCCACTTCAAGATTAATTATATTATTACACTAGACAATTTCACTAAACCCTAAGTACATAAATCTAACTTAAATACTAAACGCATAACATAATAACGATCGCTATTTACACATATTTATACATGACTTAAACTTCCTTATATACTAACTGCTATGAAAATTCACCGCTTGCGAGAAAGACTTATACACTTTAAATGTAAAAAAATCACTTCGTTCCCAATAATTAATACAATTATTGTTCATTGTTAGTCTTTAATATTGTAAGATCTATTTTTTATTACACGAGAACGATCGCGCGCTCCAGCGCGCGCGTTTTTTCTCTTGCGCATTCCTTTTTTTAATATTTTAATTTTTTTAAACAAAAGTACTTACAATGAGAATAATGGCGCAAATATAATAAATGTTTCAAAGAAAAATTGAAAAAAAATGTTTATGAGAATGATAATCAAGATCACCATCAGCAGTTGTAGTAAAAATTGCTGCAACTTCATTCACACTTTGTAAATTATAACGTCTACTATCCATCCCATAGGCTTTAATGAAAATAATAATTGCATCTCAGGCTCAATTTCTGCATTATTTTCAGTCATTGTTTTTTTAATTTCCTCATGCATCATACGTTAGGACTGTGCAAATAGGTTACAATCCCGAAGGGCTGTATCTATTCCATCATTTCGGAAGCTTCGTTTTGATCAACAATAAATAACTGACATTTTTATGTCAAATGAGAATTTTGTTAAATGACTTTTATGACAAATGAGAATTGTGTTAAATGTCTTTTATATCAAATGAAAATCAAATCAAAATTATGTTAAATGGGATTTACACCAAATGAAATTTATGTCAAGTAAATTTTATGTCAAAGAGAATTATGTTAAACGGCATTTATGCTAAATGAAAT
Source organism: Leptopilina heterotoma (assembly GCF_015476425.1). Taxonomy (NCBI): domain Eukaryota; kingdom Metazoa; phylum Arthropoda; class Insecta; order Hymenoptera; family Figitidae; genus Leptopilina; species Leptopilina heterotoma. The sequence goes on along the minus strand of NW_025110970.1, from coordinate 1,087,495 downwards.
TTATATAAATTTAATTTTACGTAAAATAATAATTATGTTAAATGATATTCACGTCAAATGAAATTTATGTCAAGCTAATTTTATGTCTAATGATATTTATGTCAATTGAGAATTACGTTAAACGACATTTATGCCAAATAAAATTGATGTCAAATGAATTTTATAACAAATAAAATTTACGTTAAATGAGTTTTATGTTAAAAGAAATTTATGTTAAATGATTTTTATGTCAATAGAAATTTATGTTACATAATTTTTAAGTCAAAGGGGAATTAAGTTATCTGAGTTTTAAGTAACATAATATTTCTGTTTAATGAATTCTATGGCAAATGATATTTATGTTAAATGGTTTTTGTGTGCAATGAAATTTATGTCAAATAATGTGCATATTATGTGAATTTTAAGTTAAGTAGTTTTATATCAAATAACTATTTGGTCAAAAAAGATTTCAAGAATAAGCATGCGTCTCGTTTCTTTCTGCATACAAAGATGTATTCATTTGATAATAAACCTGACCATGTATTTTGAAACAATATGGTCCTGGTCGTCAATTGTTAAACTTAACTAAGTTAGCGTTGAAAGAAGCAAAACCAAATGAATTATTGTAAGGTCGTATATTATGAAGAAAATGCCCAGATAATTCGTGGGTGCCATCAAATAAATTTTGTGATATGAGTGGAGGAGCAGGTAGATCTTCAAGAATGACTTCGCCATGTTTACAACAATCATGAAATGAATTTTTTTTATTAGATACTCTTTCTGCTTGGAAATGTTTAGCATTACAATGCTCACATGAAATGCTCATCGCACCAGCAAAATGTTCTTCTATATGCGAGACTGAAATACTGTCAGAGAAATTTTGATTCTGTGCAGAATTACGTTTTTTTTGGCGATGAGTTCTTTGATAAGCTGCATTTTTTTGACGACCAGAAATATTAGTATTTGATAAATTTGCTGTAACAGTTACATTATCTTTTGCTAAAGATGTATTAACAGTTGTAGAGGATTTTGCTGAATTTATATTTGGTTCAGCCACTGTAATAATACTATCCTTTGTTTGGTTTGTTTGAGGATTAAGAATTCTATTATTATCTTTTTTTTTTGTCAAAACTTTCTTTGAAAAGCAGCTTTCTTTTGACGTTTCATGACTTGATGTTGTTCTTCTTCCTCTAAAAAACGTATTATTATTCTTTTTTTACTTGATTTTTATTTTTTAAATTAGTATATTTTGTAACATTTCTTGAATCAATACAATTATCTAATGATCTCGAAGTCATGCATTGTAATTGTCTATTATTAAAAGTTTCCTTTGAACTGTTGATTTTTGAATTAATTGTTGCACTTTCAATAATTACATTATCTTTGTCTTTATAATTTCCTTTGTGTATTACTTCTCCTGATGTACTATTAGTATTCTGCGCTGATGTTGAAGGCATACTTTGCAAAACTTCTGTTTATAATAATTTCTCCCTCATTTCTATTAGTTTTTGATTTTTTAAATAATTCACTGTTAACTTTATGTTCACAAAGTTTTACATAAGAATGATAACGTATAATGTTCATTTCATTACAATTACAATTAATTAAATTCTATATGTGCCTTTGAAATAATATCAGACTGATTTTGTTTTTGAACAGAAGTATGTTTATTTTGTCGAGAGGTGCGCTTGTAAGCAAGATTTCTGTCACGAATTGACGTTTTAACTTTAGAAGTAGAAATATTTTTCTTCTGCTGATGATAAAGCTGTGGATGTGCTTTGGGGCCTCATATTTAAAGTTTGTTCTGCGCTAATGAATTTATTAGAATCCAATGATTCAGAGCGAACAATTTTATTATTTTCTCGCTTTTTTTGGCAATATTTTTTTTATAAGCAGCTTTTTTTGACGTTTTATGATTTTATATTTTTCTTCTTCTTCAGGAGAATGAACCATAGCTCTTTTTTCTCCTTGCTTCTCAGTTATTATTAATCTTGTATCTTTCATTCCATTGCTTGAATCAATAGAAATATTATTAACATCATTTGCTGGAATTAAAGGCAAACTTTCTATACAACTATCAACAAAATTTTTATTACAAACATTGCTGGTTGAATTCAACGATGATAACTTATTGTCAACAATTTTATTTTCTTCATTTTGGAAACTTTTTTCTCTAGCTCAATTCCTAAGAAGACACTCCCAATTATATTCAACAGTCATAGTTCTAATATTAGTCGACCTTACTGACGGAAATTTACTTAAACGATTGTTTTTTAACATTAACATTAAATGATTTCTCATGTTACAATAATAGTAATTGACAGAGTGGGGCATAATATTAAAAAATATCGATGTTGCGAATGTCATTGGATAAGTGCAAATCCAATGACCTTTCTTGATAGGTCCACTAAAAAGTATTTGAATATGCTTTTTACCTTTTTAATCGGACTAAATAAATTCTTTCAATTTATTAAAAAGATATCGCTTCTAAAAAATAGTTTTTCATAAAATTAATTAATTCAGAACACATGTAAATAATGTTACTATTGTCACATTTAACAGTAACTGGAATTTTTATCTTTTACTTTCTTATTGAAGATTATTAAGAATGTAAAGAATGTATCTTCATCCATTAATCTAATTTCGTCTTATCTCAAGAATGTAAAAAAGGTATCTATTGATCTTTTCATCTAAATTTGTTATGTTTTTGTTTATACTTTCTCAAGAATAAATATAAGTTTATTTTTGGTAAGTTTTTCTGTTTTGTATCTGTTTATATTTTTTATTTTTTTATCTTTTATTCTAGTATCTGTTAATCTAGTAGCTCTTGGCTAAATCTCTGTTTACCAAGTATCTGGTATCTCGTAATCACATGTTATTTTTAGTACTTATCTTTAATATTTATAAAGTTTTTTCCAAATAATAATAATTAACTACCAAAATTTTAAAAAATTAATAATTAAGATTAAGAAAACAAATATAAATCAATATTAAATCACAATTATTACCACTATAATATAATTATGTAATGTACAAACATCAGAATTTAAAAAATCAATCAATATTCTACATTCAGAAATCAAAATAACAGGCAAATGTCCTTTATTCCTTTAAACTTTAATTAAATTAATGTCTTTAACTTTACTTAAATTAATTAAATCCTTCAAAATAATAAATCAAATAATTCACATTATATTTACAAACTCCTCCTAATAAATATACAAATAATATTAACAAAAAATTTAATTTGTATTTACATGTATTTTAATACTTACGTACGTAACGTATGTAATGTACTTTAACTTTTTTCAATGTACAAAAAACAAAACCTCAAAATTCACAATCAACACTTTCAGAAGAAAAATCACTCGGCAAATAACAGTCAATACTTCTTATCGAAAGGATACACGTTTCACACTTTGCAAATGGCTGACAGTTGCTAACACTTGTAACATTTTGTAATTTTTCGTACCAAAAACTATGCGTTTCACACTGAGGTGAGGTTATATGGCTGTAGCGAACAAACAATTGTTTGGAAAAAAGATGCGCGCGCAACAATTTTTAAGCGTCTAAAATGAATCTACTTAAAGTCGCATTTATCTGAACCCAACTTTGCCTCAGTTACTTTCAGTTAGGATCAGTCCTAACCCCACATGTCTTAGCTCATGAGCAGTGCGCGACCAATGGAAAGATTCTTACATTCCCATTGGTTGAGTTCAAACAAATCCAGCCAATCATGTTAATTTATCGAATTACGTCACCAATATAAGTTATGCCTACCAAAGTACAAAGAAACGTGACACTTCGTGTCGAATTGCGTGAGCCGTGTTCAAATAAGTGAGGTTTCAGTGTATATAGTCATGGCCCTGTTGCAGGTAATTTTTTTCTATCTTAAGAACAAGATATTTAAGAAATCTTTTTTGGATACGCTCAAAATCATAACTATAATTATCAAACTGAGGATTTACAATATTAAGGATGCATACTGAATTATTTTAAAAAGAATTTGTTTAATTTTTCCCTTTTACAAACGATGCGTACTTGAACTTCATTATTGTTAAATAAGTTTAAGATTCGCTCGCTAAGTTTAAAATTTCCTGGATGATCGTGACATGGAAGTTGTGCCTCTTTATCGATGTATGATGCAAATTCACACGGAAAAACATAATTTTAATGACATTTCTTATACACACTGATACAACATTGTTCTCTTCGGTCAGCACCTAGTAAGGTCATAGGCTCTCCAGATGCTATCGCTTCGAATTGTTGTCCTATCAGATCACAACAGACATTACATTACTTTACATGTACATATGTTCCGTATGAGATACGGTGAGCACGATCTTTCTGGTTATGTATAATTGTACCTACATCATAGCTATACTTCCCCGTTTCATCTTTACTTCCGCTTTCACGTAAAATTTTTACTGCTATGTATATGCGTTTAATAAAATATTTCGTAATATTATTTTAATATTCAATAATATTCAATTCAATATTAATTCAAGATTCTGATTATGTTTTCATCTGACTGACAGTAGAACCACAGAAGAACAATAATGTGGAGAAAAAGAATGAGAAACTAAATAAATTATAGTTCTTGTAGATAATTCAGATAAATTTTCCAAAGATCTTATAATTTTATTTGATACTAGTTTGTTGTAGTGTTGTTTCGGTTACATGGTGTCCTTAACCGTCATCGAATGGTTTTCGATTTTTTCAGTTTGTGTACGAAGCGACCAACCTTGTCTGTCAACCTTCATTAAGGATCGTCCAACAAGGTCCAGTGCATCTGTCCACAAAGATTACGAATCTGCGACTTGCTTCTAAAGAGAGAATAGGTTGCTAGTCATTCGTAGGGTCGACCACTTTCAGTTTCAAATCCCGTCGTGTGTCTTTTGAGGCATCTCAACGTCACGTTGCTGTACATTATCTCTCGAATCATCTTAGCGGTTGTATAGTTTCTGATCCTTTGTTTGAAAAGTATATAAATATACATATTTATACACTGTAAAAAATGGAAGTTAAAATTCAACTCAACTGAAAGTTAATTTGGACAGTGAAATATGGCAGCGCAGTCATATATTGGGTAAATTTTTAACTTTAAAATTTTTACTCTCTACGGTTACATACACCGGAGTGTATGTTTCTTATTTCGATATTTTTCGGCATATTCGACCTTTTGTCACAATGACTTTTTTAAGAAAAGATTAAATATTATGAAATAAAGTATGAAATGATTGTTCAATAAGGGTTTGTAAATATTGTGTAGGATAATGATCAACTTGAATTGTTTATAAAATCTAGGATCAGCGGTTCAAGTATTTAGCTTGCTTGTTAGACATAAGAATTTCGAAAAATCTGTGTCCTGCAGATGCAGCAGTGCAAGAAAATAATAAATGGCTTATTGTTTGGATGTAATTAGAAATCGATTGAGTCGAGTAACTAAAAGAAAAGAATTTGCGCTTTATTTGAGAACGCAAGTGTAAGTAGTATATTCTGAAAGCGAAGAGTCGTAATTTGTAGGTGAACTTTTACGGCAGTTATATAAGAAATAAATTTTACCAGGTAACATATACTGTTTTTCTAAAACACAAATAAAAACGGCTTCTGTTGAAAAACAATGATGATGATTTCGCAGAATTCTGGTTGTGTTCGTTTGGGATTCTTTGCCGGTGAAAAATTTGCAGTCTTTCTGGGATTCTCGGGACAGCGAGGAACGAAAGTACCCTATAGGTGGAAGTATTTACGGCTGCTGTGAAACAATGCTCACGCACATGCGTCGTTGTTAGGTTTGCCTTTCAATTGCCGAGTACGGTAAATAACCAGTGACCTTAGAATAATTTTTCTCTCATCGAGAAAATTGTTCTTCAGTTAATTTCATTTATCTGGTTCATGTGGGGATATTTTCTCACGCAATATTATATCGGTATGATGAACCTTTGAGCCAAGTCATACACACATAACGTGTAAGTAACTATTCCTTTAAAACTTTGCAGCAGAAAGAATTTTTTTAGCAGATTTTAATGCTGAATGTCTACGGGTGCAGTGTTCTTACTCAATCAATGCTTGACTTGTTCAAAGTAATTTTAAAATTGTACATCATAATTAGTTACAGTTATCAATTCCATTTAATGTAGATTTTAAAAAGAAAGGACCAAGTTGTAACAAAAAATAAGATGGGCAAAAAGATTTCAAGATCAAATATCTGATGAACGTTAACAGGAATTCCTTTCTCTTTAAAGACGTGATAATCTACTGACGGTAGTGACTAATTGTGAACATATTGCTGTTTCCGTTGATGTCTAAAATTTCAACTTCCCGTGTAGAAATTGAAAATAGGCTTTAATAAGGCCCTGAATAGATGCCCTTTCAAAAGTGAGGCGCAAACTAGGAAAATTCGTCAGGACGTACCTGTCTAATTTCGTCACGCTTGGATTATCAGGTGATGATGTGGAAAAATAGAGAGGTTCTAACTAGATCGCCTTGTCAGTGCCTGAGTAGAATATCAGAATGTGTGAATTCAACTAGAGGCATTCTAGCCAGGGCCTGATTGAAATATTTAAAAGGGACATAAATAGATCCAGTTAGATTTCCCTATCTGAAAAATAGGGCATTCTAGTCAGTGCCCGTCTATCACCTATCTAGAAATTTCTAGTGTGGTTGGCCTTACTAATTCCTCATCAGCGCCCCTTTTCAAATAAGGCGAAGTAGGGAAATTTCTACACGGGTTGTCAGTCAAATGGTATTTAAATGGTAGGAAAGTCCTTAGTAATTTTTTAGTGAATGCATGATAATTCTGAAAAACAAGACATGTGACGATCACTTTTTGCAAGATGAACATTCGTCCTTGTCATCGGATTGTTTGTTCTTCTTAACGGTCTACGCAAGCACAAGATTCTAATCACTTTTATCATCGCTTTATCTATTCAAATACCTAATCAACCGATTCATGTACGTCTATCAGTCCGATATATGCTCTCTCATCGACATTGCCACTTTCTTCCAGATTCATCCAAGTTTAGAAACCAGGTCAGTCCGTTATCCTGATAATAACTCTTGGTCAGGAGTGTTTATCGTTGTCACTTGATGTTAACTTAATCGAATTTGCTTCTGTTTTGTATTATTTTTTACGCATGAAATATGAAAATTACAGCTATTCTTAATTTGACAAATTGAAACTTAGGCATTAAGAGTCGTTGTAAGGTTAATTAGGTGAAAAATGCATATTTTTAAAAATTCTTTTAGCGATAAAAAGAGAGAGAGAGAGAGTTAATTTACACACAAAGTAATGAATTGTCTGTGAATGCTAACAAAAGTTCGCTGGTCAATGTTAGTTGTCAGATCTAAAAAGTTTGCAGGTTGAACATTTGTTTGATACTGTAAAATTAGTAATTAAAAAAATCTTCCAGGGATACCTGAGGAATTATGTGAAGTAATGTACCAAATTTTAGACCAATTGGTCCAATAAATTTTGAGTTATGGCGTACACGGACTTCAAAAACAACAAGTTTCAGAAAAACGTTTCATTCTGGAATGAAGATACACAATACACTGAAAAAAAATATATTTATGGGACTGCCATAAATATAGCCAATTCTCACATATTATATTGGTGGATATGGAACTGCCATACAGTCTTGCTGTTTCAGCCATACGCAGTGTAGAACAGCCATATGTATGTGAGAGACAGTAATATGTATATGTGAAGAACACCAATAGGTACTGTATTTTAAGAACAGCAATACACACGGAAAAAAAGTACAACTGAATTTGAGAAATTTTTCGCCATATCAGCTAAACATTTCGTCAAAAACGAGCCAGCGATATTGGCATTATCGCCAGAATCGCGATATTTAATTTTACTTAAAAGACAACCTAACCCTAAAATGACTGATACAATTAAAATTGTGTAAAAAGTAAAATTAATTGCGCATTTTTTATTTTTTTTCAATCGTATGTTTCAAATTACAACCATTTGAAAGTTAAATTATTGAAATTAATAAGGTTTTAACACTGAAAAAACACAAAAATTGATATTTATGCTGTCGGAAATATTTCTTGGTAATATAAATATGGCTGATAAATTGCACTCAACTCAAGCTCACTTTCACTGAATTGGCTAAACATTCGGCTAATGTAGTGAAGCTTAATTCACAACGTTGCTTATATGTTGTTCTTTATTTGAATTATACATATTCCCAAAATTGCTCGTTCGCGTCATGAAATTTTTTTCCGTGCAGTATTGCTGTTTCAGCTATACATCCTAACCATATTTGTATGCCAAAATTGACATTATCATTTTTTTCAGTGTACTCTAAGTTTGGCATTATTTTAAACGTTAAGTCGCAATTTAAAAAATTTGGCAATTGACATTTCTTATGGCTCAGGAATCGCTCTTAAAAATGGTGTGTCAAAAAATATTATGCATTTATTTAAAAAAATTTTTTCTTAATTTAATACCTTACACCCTTAATTGCAATTTAGGACAAACTATTTACGAAAACATAATACTTTGTAATTTTACTTTGTACATGTCTTTTTGCATTATATTCTATTAACCTATATTCTACATAATACGATTATTTTCAAATAGTTTTAAACAATGTGCGATTTATTAAAAATAATTTTCATAACGAAATATTTAATCTCCCGCATATCAGCGACTATTCAGTGATGTAATGATAAAGCTGAAACTGTCATCCATTTATCTTTTCAAAATTTTAGATTGGTTTTAATAACAAAAAATATTTAAGTTTTAAATTTAATTTCCAAAATTAAATGGTTGCTGACAACTGGGTTCCAGTTTCAGCTTGATGATTCAATGTAGTGCACCAACAGTCATTTATCCTTAATGGTCATTAAGAAGCATTAGTATGACAATGTGCAGAAACCGTCATTTATGAAATTTTTATTTTTTTGTTTCAGGTAAGTTAATCTTCAATACCAAGCGGAGATTTAAAACTGCTTTATGGTATAATTAGCTGGGTAAATAAGTGGTATGTTCAGCCTTGTTAATTTTGATAGAGATATTAGAAAATCATGTGACGTAGAGATTTTTATACGATCCAAATCAATATATTTAAATTTTCAATTATAATAATTTTCATCAAATCCCGTCCAAGACAAATTTCTACAAATGGAGAAATTTGAGGGGAATTATGCCAAGCCAATGCCGTGATGCAAAACGGTCCTCTGAAGAACGAACCAAACTAACTTTTCAAATAAGACCGTTGAGACACTATCAATATCACTACTCTCTCTGATACTCTCCTCCGGTCCTCAATGATCAAAAACTCATTAAAACACACCTTTAACAAAACAACAATTGTATTAATAAAAAGTAAAAACTCAACTTGTCTAATCGCGTAACGACTTTTTGGAGCTCCGCAAGTAAGAGACTAGGAAAGGGTCGCTGACCATGTGACGCACGCTGACAATTAATCATGCGCGAAATAATTTAAATTCAGATTTTACGAAAATCGCAGCTTCTCACACGCTGATACAAAAGAAAGGTACAAGAGACTTGACAAGAACGACTTGTGCTTTTCCTACACACGACAGATTAAGCAGAGTAAGTGAAGGGTGGCATGACAAAAGGGGTCAAGCAACAATTTCATGTTTTTACAGGAATCGAAAATAACACATTTAAAAATTTTTCTGATCATTAAAGAAAGATCTAAAAAAACAGTTTAGAGATATTATTTTGCTTTACCAGTAGAAATACAATTTATGAAGATAAACCTACATATTAGAGAGAAAAATAAGTAAAAGTGGACCATTTTGGGGTTACGTCAAATGTGCATATTTTCTTATAAAATTAATTGTTAAAAAAATATACAGTTTAAAGAAAAACTGAAAAATTAGTTTTTTAATATTGAATTAACGAATTGAATGCAAAAAAGTTTGCTTCAAAAAAACTGTTTGTTTTCAAGAAAATTGTTAATTAAATGTTAACTTTTGAAAGTAAACAGTACATAAATTTTCAAAAGCAAACTACAAACAGGAATATTTAAAAATTAACAGAAGAATAATATTTAAATTATTGAAAATTAGGTAAAGAATAAAACTATTTCTAAATAGACAAAAAAAAAAATTCAGCGAAATTTAATATATATTAAATTATATCAAAAAGAAAGCAATATTTTTAACCATATTAACCTATTCATAATAATATTCATTTCTTTTGTTTTTAACCGAATTGCATTGCAAGTAAAAATTTAGGCTATTTTTCATTCTTATTTTTATTAAAAACGAGTTTAAAAAACAATTTACAAAAAAAATACTTTTACAGAACTGTGCAAATGAATTTACTTGATTTTTTTATGAAAAAATCTCAATTTCGAAAAATTGTTGCTTGACCCCTTTTGTCATGCCACCCTTCAAGTAACGAAACACTTCGTTACAAAGTAAACTTCATTAACTTTTTAGAGTTAAAGGAAACTGGTTTGCTGTAAATTCACTGCAAGATTATCTCTTTGATCGAGAAGTATAAGGTGTAACTCACAAAAAGTCTATTCTTTTTTATGCTAATACTTTTTGAGCGACGTAATTGCAAGTATAAGATTTTCTGAACTCCTTTCGTTGGTTCTAAAGAATAAAAATATCTAAAGCTAGATAATTAGCTGTTTATGAATGTAACTGCATTTTCACATAATTTATAAAAGTCATTTAATTTCTTATGTTTCTAATAGAACAGTCAATATTTTAAATTTGTTATGAAAAAATAGTATTCCTTTGAGCACAACCAACTAGAGGTAAAAAATGTATATATCTCAGTGTAATTTCTTCTTTTGATGCAAATAAATATGTAAAAAAATGTTCACTTCATAAAATATTATTAAGGGATAATATTGGACAATTTCAGGTAAGAAAATTTAAATTAGCTAGAAAAATAAATCCTAATAATTTAGGACTTACATAATTATTTTATCAAGAGATAAATTCATATCTCTAGTCTTTTCTAAGACAATCTGTTTGCTGCAAGTACTTAAAAATAATACTCGGTTTCATGAATTAGGAATAAAAAGATATAAGAATTTTCTTCTTATATAAAGTTGATTGAAAATAAGAAAAATTCTTAGGGGCCATCCACATATTACGTCACACTATTTCTGGTCATTTTTGACCCCCCCCCCATCCCCCATGTCACACTCTATTACATACATTAGCGCCATTTTTTCTGCAGGGTGTCACAAATTGTTTGACCCCCCCCCTCCCCCTTAAAGTGTGACGTAATATGTGGATAGCCCCTTACTGCTGGTTTGAATACTGTATTGTGCCACGTTTGTCCGTGGTCGCTGTAAAAGCGTGCGTGGTATGAATCAAGCAACCAATCGTTCTTCTTACTCTAATTTGCAATCAGATCGGTGCCAAGTTGCTCGAGACGATATTTCTGCTCTGGAGCAAGACACTTGATCTGTTTTCAAACTCACTTCCATTTCATACTGACGTGTCTAAGTTGTATCCTTTGGAAGATGGTGGAAGGAAGAAATGTCAAGTTTGTTACTGGCAGTTGGACGAATATCGTTGGAAATGGCTCCAGGGCATTGCAGTTCCCAAGAAACCACGATGACGAAAACGACAACTTCAACTATACACTTAAACAATTGAATAATGTCCATTCCACAGTCTTTAAATCGAGATCGAATAGCAAGTAATGAGATTTCAAGATCACTTATAAATCTTTGATTTATTTAAAGTAATTTCTTCAAAATTAATCACCGCCTCTTCAAAAGGAAACTGTTCTTTATCTTCTAATTGCTTTTGATTCTAGAGAGAACAATAAATTAGTGCATCTTTTCTCAACGAATTATTATTAAGCCCTCATTTCAACCTAAGATTTAGGGTTTATTTAGGTTTTAGCAGTCGTAACGAAGGGTCTGATTCTAATGCAATTAATTAAAATTAATTTTGACTTTGACTTTGACTTCAAAAACTTGTGGAAATCTCCCAAACTTCCATTCGGAGAAGTAAAGCATTCGAACTTGGTATACCCTACATTTTAAAACCTCGTATACCCTACTTTCATACTCCTAGACCCCCATTCTTAAAAATGTTGATTCTTGATTTAAGACTGCCTTGCCACCTCAAAATTAGATTTTCTTTTTACTGTTAATGCTTAACCAGCAATGTCAAAATTGGAAAAAATTATAATAACAAAATTTTTTTAAGAAGCAATAAGAGAACATGCGGATTTAAAGTTTACGAGGCTTTAAGTGGAATGTGAAATAGAGATAAAAACAAATTAGACATTCTTGACATCTGTAGAGGTTCGATTTAGATGAAGGTCGCTGCAGCGATGCTTTAATTCTTAGTTAACAAATAATAATTTGCAATAGTAAAATAATTAGAGACTTTGAATGACCTTATTTTACATATGTATGAATGTAGATTTATATTGTACGTACAGCTTAGTTCAATCATTTAAAAACTAGAGATTAATAAAGATTAATTTAAAGTTTGACACAATGCGAAATGCTTAAATGAGAGAAGTGGCTATTTATTAAGTATTGTATGGATGTAATCTTTTGCATCTGCATTTCACTTTCCTTTCAAAAAGTCATTGATTACTCTTGGCTCATTAATTATTGTTTCTGTCATCCGCATACAATGATACACTCAAGTAATAATAGCATTTGAATAAACCGTACACAATTGGCCAGGGCCGTTTTTTTCCCTGAGATTCTTGTTATACTTTTACGTGCAATACCTGCATCAACGGAACATTCTATTGGCACTCTCGTCAAGCTCCTTACACGGAAAAAAACATTTACCGAAAAGTCTTAGTTGATGGATTCCACGAGGTCTATTAAGTTGGCACCACTACTTTTATATTTTGAGTTATCAACTATGTCACAATTTAGGGCTCAAATAGGGCTCTTCAGCGATCAAAAATAAAAATTTGTCGCCCCTCATTTTTTAAAAAAAAACTTTGATTCTGCTAGCTTAACCCATTAACGCCCAAATGTCCAAAATTTTTGACTGAATTTCAAGGTAAGAATTTTTATCCTAAATGATTAGACTTTTAAAAACCCTTCGGTACTAGGGGGTATTGAGGTCCGCTCTTTCAGAATCCGGGGTCAAAAAAGCATTTCGACCATCAGGGAAACCAATATGGCGCCCAAAGTGGAGAAAATACCGAAAAAATCGTAAGGTTTTTTTTTGAAACACGCTTTTCACATCAATAAGATTTTTTTGAGCGGGTCTCATGTATACCTATAGGTGGATAAAATAGTTGTACTTTCAAACTGTGTACTTGACAACTTAAAAATTCAAGATGGCGGATCCAAAATAGCAGAAAAATCAGAGCAAAATACTTGATAAATAGCAAATGCATCATCAATATTCAAAACTTGATTTAAATCATTTGAAAATTACTTCTCGGGGGTTTTCGGGGTCGCTGATTACGAATACCAATTTCAATTTTTAAAATTCAAAATGGCGGATCCAATATGGCGGGTAAAATCTTTTTAAAATCGATAAAATTGCATGAAATTACTTCTCGGGGGTTTTCGGGGTCGCTGATTACGAATATGAAGTTTAATTTTAAGAATTCAAAATGGCGGTTCCAATATGGCCGATAAAAATTTTTGAAAATCGATAAAATTGCATGAAATTACTCACTCGGGGGTTTTCGGGGTCGCTGATTACGAATATGAAGTTCAATTTTTAAAATTCAAAATGGCGGATCCAATATGGCGGGTAAAATCTTCTTAAAATAGATAAAATTGCATGGAATTACTTACTCGGGGGTTTTCGGGGTCGCTGATTACGAATTTTAAAAGTGCAATTTTAAAAATTGAATACTACAAATTCATAAATTTCTAGTTGTTTTGTAGATTTTATTTTGTTTGTTACCGTCACGTTTTTCTGGAGTTGCCCAATTCTCACTCCGTGGAGTACGACAAAGTTTCTTAACTCTGTCTTCATTTTTAAAAAATTTTTTTAACAATTTCTTAATATTTTTTTGTATTTTTTAATTTTTTAATTTTGTTGTAGGGTGTTGTGGGGTGATGTGCAACGTTTTTTTTCGTTGGACGAAAAACATGTTAAATATTTAAATTTTTAAATATTTCAAAATTGAATGACTTAGAGGCCAAAAAAAATTTACTAAGGTATAGTTGACCTCTAAAAAGTGGAGATTTCACCATTAAAGAAAAAAAAATTTTTTTGTTTAATTTTTTATTTATTCATAACTGAATAAGGAATATAATTAAAGGAAAATAACAAATAATTTTTTATTCATCATGTGAATCGCAGTTATGGCACGTAAAAAGTAGTTACGTCCACCCCAAAAAAAGTGTTGCACATCACCCCAAATATGATATTTTGCGAAAAATGATTTGTACGCAATACAATGCAATGGAAACACAAAATATAAACAGATATTTAAAAACACTTAAAAAAGCAACAATAAGCACATTCTTATCTATAAAATAAATTAAAACCCTTCACGAAACGACTAGAAATGTAAAGCGCGAGAAATATTTCCTTCCCGAGAAATTTAAGTCAACTTACGTACAGCAAACCTGGCTGCGAGCTGTCTCGTGAGTTTTATATCAAAAACAAGCTACTGAGGATACAAAAAAATGGCAATACTTGGCTCTGTTCAATATCGAACTGTAGATCATAAATCGGCGGTGTTGCAATTTTATCTATTTTAAAAAAATTTTTATCTGCCATATTGGATCCGCCATTTTGAATTTTAAAAATTGAACTTCATATTCGTAATCAGCGACCCCGAAAACCCCCGAGTGAGTAATTTCATGCAATTTTATCGATTTTCAAAAATTTTTATCCGCCATATTGGAACCGCCATTTTGAATTTTTAAAATTAAACTTTATATTCGTAATCAGCGACCCCAAAAACCCCCGAGAGAGAAATTTTATGCAATTTTATCGATTTTCAAAAATTAAAAGTACAGCCAAATCCCAACAAGTCATGAAAATTAGTATGTTCAACAACTGAAAAATGTAAACATTTAATAAAAAAAATGTTCTTCAGAAATTGTAAGAAAAATTAAGTCCTGGGACTAGGATACATTTTTTTAACATAGAATTACAATTCTAAATTCTTTTATACATAAACATTCGTTTAAAAAAACTAACACTCTATCTTTATTTTTCTGAATGATATTCATTTAATAATAAATTTTTTATAAATATTTATTTCGAAAACGTCAGTTCATCAAAAATACTTCACATAGGGCTCGTTTGATGTAAAATTGTTGTAAAATATTTTAATTTTTATTAATTTTTACTAATTAATTAATAATTTGAAAAGAAAAAACGTCATTTTTTCTGTTTCGCATATTAAAAGTACAAATCTTAATCTCTTTTGATACAAAAAAAGAAAAAAAAAGAGTTCTTTCTGAAAAAAAAAATTTTTAATTTTCAAAAAAAAGATTAAATTTTGAATTTTTTGAGAAAATGTTTCCACCTTTTGAAAAAGCTCTACAATTTTTTATAAAATTTCATACTACTTGTTGGTTTAAGTACTAATTTATAATACTAAATACTGAAAAATATTAGCCTGATCCAACAACTTTCAATTTTGACATTGGTACTTGAGAAAATTTGCATCAAACTTGCAAATTTTTATATATATTTTTTAAGGTTTTGCGTATTAAAATTCAAAAAAAGAATTTATTAAAGTTATAGAGTAACTTATGTGCCGACTTCACGTTGAGATAGCAAAAACGAGTTTTTAAAAGTGATTTTTAGAATTTAGTATTTCTAACTATAAATAAAAATAGCATTTAATAAATTTATAAGGCTAGAAAAATAAATTTGATAAAAAAAGCCCCGTGAAGCTAGCAGACCGACAGCGGTCCGCAGCCACACGTATTTGACTGCCAAGTGTGGCTGCGGACCACTGTCGGTCTGCTAGCTTCACGGGGCTGATAAAAAAGGGTACGTTTAAAAAATTGTTTAAATATAATAAAAGTGGTTAGGGTAATTTTTTAAATTTAAGGGTAGTTTTTGTGAGGTTTGTTCTTTAGCCTTTGGAGAGCCCTAAATGAGCCTTAAATTATAGCGTTAAAATTTTTTTGATTTGTAATTATTTATTGAAGTTATAAAGTAATTTGTGCTAGCTTAACGTTAAGTTAGCAAAAACAAGGTTTTATTAAAAAAAATGTGGATGGGCAATTTTTTAGACAAAGAGTATTTTTAAGAAGTTTGTTCTTTGTCCATCGGAGAGCCCTAAATGAGCCCTAAATTATACCGTTAAAGTTTTTTTGATTTGTAATTATTTATTGAAGTTATAGAGTAATTTGTGCCAACTTAACGTTAAGCTAGCAGAATCAAAGTTTTTTTTTTAAAAATGAGGGGCGACAAATTTTTATTTTTGAGCGTTGAAGAGCCCTATTTGAGCCCTAAATTGTGACATAGTTGATAACTCAAAATATAAAAGTAGTGGTGCCAACTTAATAGACCTGATTCCACGTCAGTTCAACACACTAATTTTCATGACTTGTTGGGATTTGGCTGTACTTTTGTAAATTTATTACTTTTATAGTGATAAACAACTCTACCAAATTTTTTTAAAAAAATTTTAAAAATTACCAAAAATATAACATTTTTAAAATTTTTGTATTTTTTTAAAGTCCTATGACTTTGGTTCTAATTAACCGACTTTGGATATTGAAAAAAGGATTTCTTTGGTTTTAAGTATACTTTAAGTTAAAAGTAATATAAAACAAATTTTTTTTAAACATTTTTTTTGAAATTTTGAAAAATTAAAAATCCGTTTTTAAAAAAATATCATCTTTGATTTTGTTCAAAATATTACTAAATGTTAGGGCAAATGTGCTTTATATGTCCCATAAGTTTCATCTTGGGATCTCAAAGGGATTCGGAGTAAAAAAATAAAACGTATTTTCTCTAAACTTTGCTAAAATGTTACTATTATTAGTAGAAATGTAAATATAAATTTTTTTTGAATTTGATAAAATATTTTTTGAGTTATGGAGTTTTAAAATTTTAATTTTTTTTAAAATATCTTTTTTTCGATTTAATATATTGATAAGTAAAATTGAGCCCGCGCGTGCAATAATAACAAGTGCGCTTGGTCTGACTTTCCCAACCGCAATATCTACTTTGAGAGGAGTAAAAGAGGAAAAAATCTAGTCTCCTTATTGGACAGATTTAGTCCCCCACCTCGCAATTTGAAGTAGATACAGCGATTGGGAAAGACAGCCCGAGCGCACACGGAAAAAAAAGTTCGAGGATTATTCGGGAACTTCGTTCTTAACTCTTGGATACGGCGGGTAGTTCACAGAGAACTAAAGGTTGCCTCGTTTAGGGCCAGTTTCACCAAACTAGTTCAAGCACTGAACTCGTTCAAAGTATGAGTTGAACGAGATCAAGTCTCTGCGTACGTTTCACCATCTACTTAACCACGTTCAACTTGGTTGAACTAAGTTTATATTTTAATCGCTGAATTTTGTCGGTTTAAGCAGAGTTGACCGCGTTCAACTTGCCGAACTCTCCCGAAGCGCAGTGCGAACTTTTACGATTTGTTGATTTTCTTAAGGGACTACTACTTATATATATAAAAAATTAATTAACATTCAGTGTATTATTTACTTAACAAAATAAGTGGAATCATTATATATACAAAGCATTCTATCCCAAACTGAGCCACTATCAAAACAATATTGCATGTAGATGCTTTGTTTCAACAGATTTAACTTTATTAAATGTAAATTAAATTAAAAAAATATAAAGAAAGAAGGATTTTAAAAAAAGAAAAATAAATCTGACAAATGTTTAGAAATATTCATATAAAAGCCATTACAAATTTTAAATGGTCATTTAATTGACATTCGTATTGAAATTTACAAATCTGATCTACTACACCACAATCACAAAATATGTATGTACTATTATGTTATTAAATTAAGAAAATATAAAAAAGGACTTTAAAAAAAAGTTTGGCTCTCTCTGTCTAATTTTGCTTTCAACAAAAAATTTAAATTTTGTAATTTTTGAAATAACTTTTTTCTTTATTAAAATTTTCATTTACTCTTGTCAAAATTGTATTTCTGTCATGAAAACGAATCGATTCATGTATATAAAGTATATATTTTATCAATATTTATAAAATTAATCGGACGATATTTTTATTTTTAACAAAAAATTCAAATTTTGTATTTTTTGAAATTTTTTTAAATACTTTTAAATAATTATTCTAGAATAAGAAATTAAGCAATTGGTATATATTATATTGTGGAAGCTAAATGATCATGAAAAGAACAACTTGTTTTTTACTCCACTACTCATTTTTTATTAAGGTTTTAATTTAAAGTAATAGATATTAAGCTCAAAAGAACCTATGCGACATTTATATTTTAGGTTAGTTCAGTTGTTTATTTACATTCTGTGGTTAGATTTAAGCGCCATAACCACTAGGAAATTCTAGGGAATGTAGATTAACTAAACGCGTTCATTTTAAACTGGGATTAGGCTGGTGAAACGCACTAGCGGTTAACTCTGACGATCAAGAGTTGAACGAGTTCAGTTAAACCAACCCAGTAAAAAAAGAAGTATTTAGTAGGGCGTTTAGGAATTGAGTGAAGCTCTGAGCCAATACGGATTCGAGTAAAAACCGTATTGGGACGTTTGACTCAATCTTTTTTTCATCCGCCGAATACTGTCTTATTTTAGCATTAAAATTAAAATTACATGACCAGAGTACACATTATAAATTGAAAGCACAATTGTCCTGGAATGTAAAAATGCCGATTTCGATAAGAAACAGTGAATATTTGTTAAAAATTGGTAAAAGCAAAGTTTGACAAGCGCGACTGAATTTACCATGTGAATAAATGAATTGGTAAGTATAAATGGACGAAAAGAAATCTACTGTTACCGACAGAAAGTTCCTAGAGAATTCTTAAACAATGAAATTTCATTGTTTTGTTGAATTTACCACAATTCTCTAGGAACTTTCTGTCGGTCCATTTAAACTTACCACTTCATTTATTCACATGGTAAGTTCAGTCGCGCTTATCAAACTTTGCTTTTACCAATTTTTAACAAATATTCACTGCTTCTTATCGAAATCGGCATTTTTACATTCCAGGACAATTGTGCTTTCAATTTATAATGTGTACTCTGGTCTTGTGATTTTAATTTTAATGCTAAAATAAGACCGTATTCGGCGGATGAAAAAAAGATTGAGTCAAACGTCCCAATACGGTTTTTACTCGAATCCGTATTGGCTCAGAGCTTCACTCAATTCCTAAACGCTCCACTCAATACTTCTTTTTTTACTGGGAAGCTTAACCGCCAGTTGGTGAAACTGGCCCTTAAGGTATTAGTCGCGCTCTGTCCATACAGGTATATAATTTTTGGAAGGTACAGGTCACTTTTGCTTACAGCGCCTCGTCTTCGTACTTATGAAATTTGATCGCGGCAACGTCGCACAACTTGGATACTGAGTGCTGCTGAGTGCTACCGGTTTTTAGTTGCGAGTAATTTTGCAAAAAAGTGTGCAATAAAGTGAAAATCAAAGATGTCGAATCAATTGAGGTATAAAGGGAGATTTATAAAAAAAAAGTTTTTGTAAAAAAATTACAAAGTGTAATCGATATGAGAAATGGAAAAAAGCCTTTTCAGCAGTTGAAAGAAACTAATAATCTCAACGATGATAATTGCAATATTGAAAAAATATGCTCTGGAAGACGAATTGTTGAGCTTAATGTTTTAGCTGAAAATTTGAAATGCAAAAATTGCAAAAAAATACTAGGACTTCAAAATGTTAAAAATGAAAAACGTGTTGGACTCAGAAGTGTTTTGACAGTTACATGCAAAAATTGTTTAACAGACACACTTGTTTCAACCGGCAAAATGCATACCACAAAAGAATCGTCTGTTCATTCTGATGTAAATACTAAAGCAGTTTTAGGTATAATTTAAATTTTTTTTTTATGTTATTTTTTAAGTTAAAAAAAAATATATATAATATTATTACTAAAAATTCGAAAATAGGTTGCGTGAGTGCTGGAATTGGAAGTGCAGCGTTGAATAGAGTAATAGCTAGTTTAAATATTCCGACAATTTCCACCGATTTATTCAAAAGGTATGAACGAGAAATAGGTCCAGCTGTAGAACAAGTAGCCAAGGAAAGTTGCAAGCAAGCTGCTAAAGAAGAAAGTGATTTAGTTTTAAAAAATCTTCATAAATTATGCAAAGAACTGTAAGATTTTTTAAATTTTTTTTACATAAAAAAATGTTTTTAAATTTGTAATTTATATTTGTACAAAGTAATCGTAAGATGTTTTTGGAAATTTATGTATTATTTTACTGACAAAGCCTAAGTATTTATTTGACATAAATATTGGTGACTAATGAAGGCAATTGTCTATTGTAAATATACCAATCGAATTTACAGAGTACAAAATGATTGATTTCAAAGATAATATTCAAATATATGCATATTTTTTAATATTATTTATATAAATAAATATGTAAATATATATATGCATATTATTAAATATAAATATTTGATAAATATTTTTTTATGAATGCAGTTACAGTTCATAATATTTTCATAAAAAGCTGAAATATTTTTTTAATTTATTTTTATTTATTTTTGTTTATTTTTTATATTTTTCTTTCAGGCCAGCAGAAATTGTTAATGAAATTTACCCTTTTATGAATATTATGATGGAAAATGAGTCTTCAGAAAAAATAAAAGATACTGCATTTGTTGCTGAAGCAGAAAATTTTGATTTTGCACTTGGAAACGTAGTAAATATAATTGTTTCCTACGATATGGGTTGGAGCAAACGTGGTAATGGAAAAAGTTACGATAGTTTGAATGGTTACGGAAGTGTAATAGGATTTTTGTCAGGCAAAGTATTAGACTTTGGAACACGTAATCGAAAATGTAAATTTTGCGATTTAGGACGATTAAAAGATAGTCATAATTGCAGAAAAAATTTCGAAGGGACCGCTAAAGCAATGGAAGCTGATCTAGGATCCTCACTGATAAATAAGAGCAAAATTTTAAAAGACGTTGGAGTGGAAGTTCGAGTTCTTATCGGCGATGAGGACAGCTCTACTATTGCTACTGTACGTAAGGATTCTGATAAAGTCATTTTTAAACTTGCTGACCAAAATCATTTACGAAAGCATTTTGTTAATGATTTATTTAAATTACAAGCAGAATGCAAGGAATTAAAAAAAAGGAGTAATTCCGCATTTAAAAAAATGCTTTTGTTTTGCTATATATTGCTATTGCTCAAAATAAAGGTCAACCGAAAAAACTATCGGAAACATTGATAAAAATACCGGAACATATTTTTGGTGAACACAATGATTGCGGAAATTGGTGTTCTCAAAAATCAAATGAAAAAATAAAAGCAAATAAAATATTATTGACGGACTTACAGCTGCGCGATAAATTAAGAATTATTTTTACTAAATATGCAAATAATGCAGAGAAATTTTCTATAGCAGCTTCAAGTCAGGGAAACGAAAGTTTAAATAATATTATGGCCAATAAGGCTCCAAAAAATAGATGTTATAGTCTCAGCGAATCTGCTGACTATCGATATGCGAGTGCTATCTGTAGCAAAAATATTGGAGAAACCCATTTGACGATGATAAATGAAAAATTAAAACTATCACCTGGTACGCACACAATGTCATTTGCTGCAAGGAAAGAGAAACAAGCAGTTATAAGAAGAAGAAAAGCAAATCTTTACTCGACTAAAGCACGAAGGAGTATTCTAAAAATGGATAGAGAAAATTTACGTAAAAAGAAGGAAAGAAATGAAGGCATAATGTACAAACCAAACTGTGGTTTTGATTTGCAAACCCTAAAGCAGAATCAAGAACAAAAAAAATGTTTAAATTCTTTGAAAGTTTTAAAAAGCGTGATTTCTTATAATATATTAAAAAAAATTGCAGTTGCGAAAATAGATTTTGAAACATTATTAACAGCAAGTAAAAAAGATGATGGTAAAAAACTATTAAAAAAAATTAACTATTAAATTATTAATTATATTTAATATAAATAAGAGCAAAATTTTAAAAGACGTTGGAGTGGAAGTTCGAGTTCTTATCGGCGATGAGGACAGCTCTACTATTGCTACTGTACGTAAGGATTCTGATAAAGTCATTTTTAAACTTGCTGACCAAAATCATTTACGAAAGCATTTTGTTAATGATTTATTTAAATTACAAGCAGAATAATAATTAAATAAAAAAAAATAATAATAATAATAATAATAATAATAATAATTTATTTATTTTTTATTTATTTTTTTTTATATTTATTATTTTTAATTTTTTTTTTAATTTTTTTTTTTTTATTCTTTTTTTTATTATTTTTATTTATTTATTATTATTATTATTTATTAACTATTAAACTATTAACACAACTGGATTCTGAAAAAAAGCCTAGAGTGACAAAACACAAAAAAATTATTCAAAAACTTATTTCGTTTTTTCAAAAATATTAAAAAAAATTTACATATATGAAATATATGTAAATAATTACATTCTTGATTTTAATTAAAACTATAATATATATAATAATACTATTGGGTTTAAAAATGTTTATTGCTTTATAAAAAATGTATACGTAATTTATTTAAAAAAAAATTCTTTATAATTGTTTAAACTTTTCAAAGATATGACAGATAAATAATTTCATTTCATTTCATTTATTATAAACGGGTCCATCCCTTTCATACATAAGTATTCATAAAACTAAAAGTTACATAATCTTGTAACATGCAAGTAACTTATCTAATTTATATCAACTAAGTCGACCCTACTACAATGGTTTTAGTATATTTTTACGTAATAATGCGGTGAATCTAGTAAAATTACTATCAAAAAAGTCGATGCAATTAGGAAGTTCATTAGCCTCTCTACTAAGTCTATTTTGAATACAAGTACTCTTTAGATTACACTTAACAGCCAGAAGAACACCTCCCCCCCTCAAACGCGCACTAGTTGTTGCCGCTCTATCAAATCGATATACATCATAATTAATAAAACCAATCTCCTCAGACCTAATATCAGAACTTAACCAGGTTTCTGTAAGTGCATAAATCTGATAGTCAAGTAAAGAAATTCCTTGACAAAGTTCATGAATTTTAGTACGTACGCCCCTGACGTTCTGATAATAGATCCGAGTGTGTGAAGCAAGTCGAGAAGAGGGGATGCCCACCAAAACATTCTTACTTTGAGACGAGTAATATTATTATTATATATATATTATTATTATATATATATATTAATTAATATAAATTAATTAATTATTAATATTAATTAATATATATATATATATATATATATATATATATATATATATATATATATATATATATATATATATATATATATATTATTTATATATTATTATTATTATATAATAATATATAAGAATGTTTAAACGTTTAAATAATATAAAAATAACTAATATAAATATTTAAAATTTAAAATATTAGACTGACTAATAATAAAATCACTAAAGTGAATGTTTTTTTAAACATATTCAAGTATTAATTATCAAAAACGAATTTAAAATTCTTTATGAATAATATATGATTAATATTTATGATAAGTGTATATTATAAATTGTTTTATAAATTAAGGAATAAATTGCATTAAATACAAAACATTGCTTATTTTAACATGCTGAAATATAACCTATAATAATTTTATGCTTTTAAGTCTGAATATACTTAAAACTGTAATAATAAAATTATTTAAAGAAGTTATAATTATTTAATACTTATTTAAAAAAATTTCTGAAAAAGTTATAAAAAATTATCCAGTTTTTGGATTGTTTCTGTGAGACAGGTTTACTGTGAGTATATGTACGCATGATTTTGAATTTTATATACATTCGCGCGCTGCGCTGTTGCCAAGTGTACGATTTTGTATCTGGAAGTTCATATAATTCAATTTTTTTAAACTTTCTGTCAATATATTTATAGTTTGGTGCGGTCAAAAAATTTTATTTTTTTTGTATGCATTTGTTTCTTCTGATTAAATACTTCGGTAGTTTTATTTCAAAATCTGACGATTAGTTATCATAAAAATAATTATTAAACACATTCAATACATGCATTGGGTGCTCTCTCCATGCAAAATGTATGAACTTTGAATTCATTTTTTGAAAGTTTGGAACGGTCAAAATTAATGAAATTGATCTCATTCTGTAGATAAATACTTCAGGAATAAGTATGCAAAATTTGAAAAAAATCTGACGAAAACCATTTTACGCGACTAATACCTTAAATATGTCATTTACTATTTCTCTACAAATTATAACTATTTCACCACTTCTCGGCAAACTGTTCTTGAAAAAGTCGGGAACTGTTCAAGAAAATCGAAAAGTTAGGCGAATGCAAGAAAAAATGGATTCTGCTTCCCCCTCCCACTTCCCCTCCTTGACACGTCCGCACACACACACACACATTTATCCTTGAAGGTCACATACAATTTTTATTTTTTATTAAGTTTCTGAAATAGAAAAAACCATATGAGAGAAAAATCGACGGCGGCTGGAACAGAACTCGCGTACCCGAGGAATAGAAGTCCGGCGTCTTATCCAGCTGAGCTAAACAGGCGAGTTAAATACCTCAGCATAAAGTAAATATATATAAGGCACGCAAGTCTTACTGACTGTGAGACTTGTTGAGACTGGTGCGCACTGGGTTTCTGCGTACCAAGATTCCTTGACGAGTTCCCGAAAATTTTAGAAACAGTTGCGGCCAGTGCCATGAACTTTACATGAGAAAGTAATGAAAAAAAGACTATTGGACTATTTACAGCTTTTTCTAATACAGTTCCCGAATTTCTTTCAAACATTCATTGATTACCATTGAATGTTCGTCGCTAGTTCAGAGCTGTTACCACGTATCCAAGAGTTAGGAAATAATTCCTGAAATATCTGGGAACTTTTTTTTCCGTGCACTTGCTGTTATTGCACGCGCGGGCTTAATTAATCAAATTTAAAGTATGAACAGTGATTTTTAAAGGGGTTTTCACGAGCTATAACCTGGTGATGAAAAAAAAGTTGTTTCCTTTCAATTTGACATTGAAATTCAAGGTCAAATTCTTAATTTCAATATATCTCAAAATCGGTGTTTTTTTATTTTTTTTTTCTAACCTATTCCGATCGTAACTTACCTTTTTTCCTATCAGACATGTAAAAGACAGAGTGGAGCCAGGAACATTTTTGAAGAAAATAATAATTTATCATTATTTTACATAGAAAATGATGATTTATAATTAATTTCTTCAAACATTTCCATGGTCCCACTATGATTTTTACATGGCTCATAGGAAAAAAGGTAAGCTTACGATCGGAATAGGTTAGAAAAAAATGAAAAAAAAAACCGATTTTGAGATATATTGAAATTAAGAATTTGACCTTGAATTTCAAGGTCAAATTGAAAGAAAACAACGTTTTTTCATCACCAGGTTATAGCTCGTGAAAACCTCTTTAAAAATCACTATTTATACTTTAATTTTGATTAATTTTACTTATCAATATATTAAATCGAAAAACCGGACAAGTGCGAGTAAAACTCGTACTAAAACCTAGGGTTCCGTACCCTCCATAAAAACTTCTAATTTTCTTTCTTATAAAAATAAATATATATCAATTCCAATTCAATTTGAAGTTACTCTGTTTTGAAAATATAAACAAAATCATATTTAATGATTGTATTAATAAAAAAACAAATTTAATTTTTAAATATTTTTTTAAAAGATTATTTTTTAAAAATAGTGAATTAATAATGATTACTAAATATAAAACGCGTAATCTACGCGTAAAAATACATAAGTGTACCAATTTTCATCTCTTCAGGTAAAAAACTGTGGGCGCTATAGTAAATAACACGCATTTTTGACGAAATTTTTAAAAACTTTGACTTTTTCACTGAAAAAAATATGAAGATAAAATTCAATCATGTTCGGTGTATTTTTCCTGAAATCTACATATGAAAATTCATAAAATAAGCAAAAATATAGTCCAATAGGCCAAGAATTGTGAAAACCAAGGGGGGGGTACACACTTTTTTTTTTAAAACGAAAAATTTTTTTAGTTTTTCGCAAAAAAAAATATGAAGATGAATTCCAATAATTTTTTCTGTAGGTTTTTTGAAATCTACACGAAAAAATAAATAAAAATGTATAGCGACAGTCCACTAGATTAAGAATTGAGAGAACCAGCAACGGTTAAAGAATTTTCGAGCTTTCAAAAAGAGATTTTAGTTTTTCGATGAAAACATCATGAAGATCAATTCTAATCACTTCCGCTATATTTTTCCTGTAATCTATGTGTAAAAACAAATAAGTATGCCAATTTTCAGCTCTTCAGATAAAAAACTGTGGGCGCCAGGGGGGGGGGGGTACATGCATTTTTTTCGAAATTTTCAAAATTTTTGACTTTTTCGATAAAAACAGAATGAAGATCAATACTAAATGTGTTCGCTATATTTTTCCTTTAATCCATTTTTGAAAATACATATGCATACCAATTTTCAACTTTCTAGGTAAAAAACTGTGAGCGTTAGGGGGGGGGGGTACATGCCTTTTTTTGCGAAAAATGGACAAAATTTGATGTTTTTCGACGAAAACTCTATGAAGATCAATCCCAATAACGTTCGCTATATTTTTCCTGTAATCTACGCGTGAAAATACATACGTGTACCAATTTTTAGCTCTCTAGGTGTAAAACTGTGAGTTCTAGGGGGGGGGGGGGGTACATGGTCATTTTTGTAACCGTTCCAATAGGGTTCCTACCGGGTACGGAACCCTAAAAAGATAGGGTAAGTGCTTCAATTCCTGCGCGTTCGTTAAATGTGTAATTATTTATCACTTAAGAAAATATTAATATTTAAGAAACGTTGAAAAAATTATTTTGAACAGTATTTAATACAATTGTCTAAAAATATATACATTTAAAATATAATTAGTTTAATTATTCAACTTTTAATTCTGCTTACCGCAGAAACTAAAACATGAATACAAACAATTAGTTTAATAAATTATAAATTTAATTCATTTGCTATAAATATATTTTTTTATATGTAAAAGATATCTTGGCTGAAATGCCGCAGGAACTAGTGCACTTATCCTATTTTCAAAAAAATCAAAAATTTAAAACTCCATAACTCAAAAAATATTTTATCAAATTTAAAAAAAATTTATATTTACACTTCACTAATAATAGTAACATTTTAGCAAAGTTTAGAGAAAATTCATTTTTTGACCTGGGCAGTTAAGGAATTTTGTCCCATATGTTCGTAACGCTTGCGCTACATTATACTCATTATCGTTGTACACGTGGTTACGTTTTATTTTTTTACTCCGAATCCCTTTGAGATCCCAAGATGAAACTTACGGGACATGTAAAGCACATTTGCCCTAACATTTAGTAAAATTTTGAACAAAATCGAAGATAATGTTTTTTTAAAAACGAACTTTTAATTTTTCAAAATTTCAAAAAAAAATATTTTTATCATTTTGCTGTTTCTGCAGTAATATATGTAGGTACAAATATAAAAAATGAACATAGGGTGGCAATTATTAGTCTTGAAAATAGTAGATGAGTCTTTTATTAAAAGCAAAGGAATAAGAAAAACTCGTTACC
Source organism: Leptopilina heterotoma (assembly GCF_015476425.1). NCBI lineage: Eukaryota > Metazoa > Arthropoda > Insecta > Hymenoptera > Figitidae > Leptopilina > Leptopilina heterotoma. Next base: position 1,059,879 of record NW_025110970.1, on the reverse strand, counting down.
CTTATAGTTATGTCGGAAACTATAAGTATTACGTATTACGAAAGAAGAATGGCATGGATAAGTAGTGCAGTATACGCGAGTGGCATGACTGCTTTTATTCTGTAGTTGCTGGGGCAAGAAACTATTGTGGCACTGATAATTTACAATATTCAGTTCATGCTGCACATCTGTTCTTGGCTTAGAATCTCGAGCATTTCTTACAAGACTTCTTGCTCGTCTCCTTCCTCAACTTCCTCTTATCACTGAGATCATTGCAGTTCCATATTAAGCCTCGACTGCTCGGCTCTGGTACACATTCGCGGTGGAGGTGTATACTCACACGGAGAAAAATAAATAGTAATAATTATACTATTTTCGATGAAAAATTACTACTTTCAAATAGTAATTTTGAAACTGCTCAAGAAATAGTAACTTTTGCTTCGTTTTCAAACGATTTTTACTTTTTTAAAAAAGTATAATTTACTTCAAGGAATCTAAATTTTATTAAAAGCCGAGTAATATTTAAAATGTCCCGAACAATTAATACTCTGAACGAAGCAACTTTTATTACGAATCAGAGAAATTATTACTATTTCGTAAAGATTTTTACTCGGAAAAGTAGTAATCCATACCCACACAATGACGCGCCTCACACCGACGGGTGAAACGAATGCCGGCGCACTTGCGCGTCTGTCCACGTCGTGACGAAAAAAAATTTACATATCGAATGTAAAAAGTAATACAAAATTTAATAAAATTTACAATCACGATGTAAAAATTAAAATTCTTAAAGCAATTTTTAAAAGTGACTAATGTAATAATTACTATTAGTAATTTTTACTATCAGAAATAGTAATATTTACTTCATGCCAAGTACATTTTACTATATGAATAGTAATTTTTAATATAAAAGTAGACTTATTACTATCCCTGGTTAAAAAACCGGACAGATTTCGGACTAATCCGAAATTTGTCCGAAACAATGCGGTTTATTGTCAGGTTTTTGTCACCCGAAATTAATCCGGAAAAATCCGAACTCTATACGTTTTGTGAACAACTAGTGAATCCGGAGTTGGTGCGATGAAGTCCGAAATTAATATCAGTTAATTTTACCTAGTAAATCCGGAATTAGTTCGAAGCAATCAAAAATTAGTCCGGACAATTTAGTGAATGTTAATAAAAAAATAATTATACAAGTTACACATATTAATTATTATTACTTTATGGTACATTCAACACATTTTTCGATTTATCTATAGCAATTTTATTTACATTAACTTAAAATTTCTAACGCTTGTGGATTCGAACCTACACCTATCTAACATTATAACGCACTGAAATCGATTACACTAACCACTTTTTTTTCATTTATTTTTAAACAACAATATAAAATCTGATACAACGCAAACAATGGACAAAAACGTTTTGCAAAAAAATTCAGGACAATTCTGCGTCGAAAACGGGCTTTCAAAGCCAACTCGTCGACAAACTCTCTCATATATAAGCATAAACTTTTTTTTCAGATTACCACATAAAACACATTTTACATTACTTATATCTCTCTTCAGCCAGAAACACCCTGAGGCGAAAACTAACTACATACATTTTAACAAAAAAAAGAAGGCTAGAAGAATATTTACTCAAGATAATAAAAGCTCCACTATATCAAAAATCTATTTGTTTCAATCCCATGTGAAATTTCACCGATTGCATCCCGGTAACTGTGGACTGTGTTTAACCGCCATGCATCGGATCTTTTCAATGCAATTGTAACCATATCCCCTCTTCGACTCTTCCCCACCCCAAATGCTATAAGACAGTTGGGTAGCGAAGTGCCGAGATTAGTGACTTTGTGTCGAATTGATATCCGCCCTAAACCTTTTTGATAGTTCGCCTCTTTCACCCACTCATATTCCACACGCCCTTGCATATAATTTCTATTATTACATATATTTGCACTTATAACACCTATTTGAACAAGTCAATCACGGAGTACCTCGCCTCTGTGCCACCAAAATTTTCTAGTCAAGTACCCGGGGGAGTTGCTCACCATTTCTACCGAAGCACGACTGGTGGAGTACCGCAACCCGATTCCCGGTATCAATTTCAAGTCTAAAGCATTATATTTTATTTTTCTCTTGTTTTTTTTTCTTGATATATGATAAAATATTGGGATACCGTCCTCATCCATGATGAACTTATGTTTATCTAAATATATAAAAGTCCCGGGTGATAGGTTCCCAGTCAACACCAATTCTTTCAGCTTCGTCTCCTCTCTTGTGTAGGGATATGATCTCGTGAATCTAGTTTAGCGGAATAGAAAAGCCCCTTATGATTAAAAAACGCGTTTTTTGCCTTTTCCAGAGCCTCCTCCACGTGACGTTCAAATTTTATTCTCCCGTCAAACAAGATTAATAATACTAGTAAATTTGTAAAAACAAATTATAACTGCAGAATTAAATATTTTATTTACCATAAATAAATACCCTGAATAAAAGTAGGATCGATTTCAGACTAATCCGGAATTTGTCCGCAACAGTACGGTTTATTGTGGAGTTTTTTCACCATGAATTAAGTTTGAAATCAATACTGCATTTAGTCTGCAGTTAGTAATGCAACTATTAAATGCAGACGTAATCCGGTTGGTTTAACCAGTGAATCCGCAGCTAATCCGAAACAGTCTGGTTATGGACAGGTTTTTGTTCTAAAATCATTCCGTATTAAGTCTTTGAATTGGATTGAATATGGAATGTTCTAAACTGTCTGTGGATTGTACATATTTACAAATTCTTATAATAATAAGACTTATTTTCGGGCTGGGGTGTTTTGATCGGATATTATTCGGATTGACGCTGACTATTACCGGATTCTTTGCTACAGATTTTGGATGGTTCCATATTTGTTTCGGATTAAATCTTTTAACTGGATTAAATTCGGATTATTGCGGACTGATTTTTTATTCTTTACATACTGATTTTGGATTATTTCGTATTTATTTTAGATGAGTTTTTTGACGGACATAATTTCGGATTGTTGCGTAATAATTACGGACTTAATTCAGACATTTAAGATTATTCCAGACTGATTTAGGATTCATAATTTTACTCGGATAGATGTAAGATTAATGCGGATCATTTTCGTACAATTATCGGACTAATCCACACTAATATGTTCGGAATTAATCCGGATTAGTCCGAATTTTTTACCAGGGATATAATATGATTCGGGTGGCCGTCTATTACAGGATTCTTAGCATACATATTTCGGATTGTTTCGTATTTGTTTCGGAATATGATTTTATCGCACTAATTCCGAATTGAAGCGGACTAATGTCGAATTCTTTGTGTACAGATTTCGGATTATTTCTAATTTGTTTCGGATTATACCTTTTAATTGGATTAAATCCGGATTGTTGCAGACAATTTTCGGATTCTTAGCATACAGATTTCGGATTGTTTCGTACTTCTTTCGGAATAGGATTTTGGCACACTTAGTTTCAAATTGTTGCGGATTAATACCGGATTTCTAGCTTACAGAGTTCGGATTGCTCCGGACATTTTACGGATTAAGTTTTTTTAACTAGATTAAACTCGGATTGTTGCGGACTGATTCCGTATTCTTTACATATTGATTTCGGATAATTCCGTACTTATTTTAGAAGAATTCTTCACCGGTCATAAATTCGGATTGTTGCGGTCTAATTACGGACTCAATTCGTAGACATTCAGGATTACTTCGGAGTGTTTTCGGATTCAGGTTTTCGTTCGGATTGATATCAGACTAGCGCGGATCATTTTCGGACCTTTTTCGTACAATTTTTGGACTAATCCGTACTAATCTGTCCGTATTTAATCCGGAATTAGTCCGAAATTTTTACCAGGGATTCCATAGGAACTTTTACTAGAAACTCAGCAACATTTTTCTCCGTGCAGTGATGCACCTGAGTGAGAAATACAAGAATAAGAAGAAACGAGCGATGCTTCTCATGCAATTGAGATGTAATACTTATAGGGATCTTGTAAGGCTGGAATTGTTCTCGTGTACCATGATGAGCACTAAACGTAAAACTCAAGACATTTAATGTAGCTTTAGCTTGTGTGCGTCTAAGCATTCAACAATTTCAATTCTAATCAAACCCACATCGAAAAATTCCATGGAAGTACCCCCTGGAAATTTCATCAAATTTCCGTGCAGATTCCGTGGAAATTCTGCAAGTTTTATATTTTAATATTATTTTTTACATTTCTATGATGATTAGCGTCTAATAATAAGCTTTGTTTCAATTTTTTGTAAAACTTGAATTAAATACGCATTTTGCAAAAAAATTGCAACAAAGTTTATTATTAGATTCTAATCATAATACAAATGTTTAAATATTATTAAAATAAAAATCTTACAGAATTTCCTTGAATTTTCCTTGATTTCCGGACAAAATTTTCAGTTTTTCTCTGACCCTAAAGAATATTCTGATTCACTATAAAAATTATGAGATACTCAAAAAATGTTCTATTACATTTAATTATTGATATTAATTAATAAATTGATATCTTCATGTTTTGTAATAATTTAAGTTTTCATAAAATTTAAAAAAAAAATTAAACTATTTACAAAAATTTTAATACAATCCTTCCCAAGAATTCAATTATTTTTACAAGTAATAAAATATTTCACATGAATTAAATTACTTTTAAAAATGTAATAAAATTCGTTCCAAGAATTTAATTATTTTCATAAATAATAAAATTTTTCATAGAATTTCAATTATTTTTAATACAATTTTACATAAATTTCTCAAAAAATTCAATTATTTTCAAAAAATTTTTGCAAGAATTCAATTACATTTCACAAATAATGAAATTCTTCGTTCAAATTCGTATACCCTAGTAGAAATTTGTCATAGTATCTTTAAGGGCACTGGACAGTTCCACTGGAAAATTTCGAGGCACTTTACAGTTAAACTGGCTAAAAACTATAAAGTGATGTCACGCTAATTTCTTCAAGTTATTGTCCAGTCAAATTTTACAGTTTCTGATCATCAGTCCTGTAGAAAAACTATACAAAATAATTCACTTGGAAATGTCAAAACTTTCTTTATATTGACGTTACGTATTAAACACGTACAAATTTGAAAATATAACGTTAAATTTTTTTGTCAACAAATTAAATAAATTAAAATTTTACGAAACTATATTTTTACTGTTGGTGTATCTATTGTTCCGTATAATAAATGATTTATAATAAATTATCTGTAAAATTATTTTTAAATAACTACATAATTAAAAAAAAATATAAAAATTACTGATTCTTGAACACATGTCATTTTTTTACATTAAACAACATTCACTTTTTCCTTTAATTAAGCACAACACTGAAATAAATATTATTATTTTATCACACTACAAACTTATAAGTAAACCCTAATATGAAGAATTAATTCATTTCAAACGAAAAATATCTAGCGGTTTCGGGGAGCGAACTCGGGTCACACTGGGACGAAATACCTAAACGCACGCTTTACGCATCACGGCCGTTCTAGTCGATGGACGATTCCGGAAAAATAAGAACCATACTCTACCGGCAGGTAAAGCAGTTCCCTTTTTCATCTTTTCTAGCTCAACTGGCGAATTACTGGACAGCTACTGCATAACACTCTAAAGTTGAACTTATTGATTATTACTGTATAGAAGTTCTGTCTGTCCAGTTATTCTCATGGTACTGTCTAGGCGTTCCGTGAAATTATGTTTCAAAGTTTGTCGTGGCGTTAGCGCTACCGTCAGTCCAGCAACTGAACAGTGTTGTGTAGACATTTTCCATAAATACATCAGAGTATACACTGAAAGAAATAATTCGCGGGTGTAACTAGAATTATGTCTATTTTTTCCGTAAGGAATTAGTAATAAATTGTTACTGTCTACTGTCATTAATTATAGACAGTTCTGTTATTCAGATCGGAGAGCTATACATATGTCAACGTCAATTCATCAATGTAAAACATAACCTCACTTTATTGGACCAATTCTAACTTTTTGTATGTAACAGGTTTGTTAAATTAATATTTATACATATAATAAGAGTATATAATCTTGAAAAGAAATTGTCTTCTGAATTTAAAAAATTAGTTATTTTAATTAACTCAATTAATTGAAGCGAATTTAAAAAAAATTTTTTTTTTCTAAAGGAATTTTCATTAAAAATAAATTTTGATTGAAAAGAAATTTTTATTATTAAATCAAAATTTTAATATTAAATAATTTAAAAAATTTGTTATTTAGTTGTCAACAGTAAAATAAAAGAACAAAATTAAAATTATAAAAACTATAAACTGTAAAACCAAAAGATTTATTTTATAGAAAATATTTCGAAAATGTCAATACACAACTGTTTAGTTACTGAAACTGGCGGTAGCGCTAACGCCACGACAAACTTTGGAACATCATTTCTCGGAACGCCTCGACAGTGCCATGAAAATAACTGTACAGGACTTCTATGCAGTAATAATCAAGTTCAACTTTATATTTTCTTTAACAGTGTTATGCAGTAGCTGTCTAGTAATTCGCCAGTTAAGCTAGATTAAACTTCCATGACTAAAACTGTACAGTAACTTGAATAAATCTAGTCATGCCACGACAAATTTCTACTAGGGTATATTTCAAAATTTACACGGAGAAAATTTCTTTCGTAATGATTACAATAGTCTATATTACAGCTCGGATATGTGACCACTTTTTGTAATGATTACGAAAACTATGTAATTTATTAAGAATTTAGTAGGAGCGATTACTATAGTTACTTTAATGAATCCAAACACTGTATTAATCGTGTTGAAATTTATTTTTTGGAATCATTAATAGTTTAGATGTACAGGTTCAGAAAGGGTACTGTAGGCATTCACGCAGAGACTTGTTATAATTACAATAGTCTACGTTAAAAGGAAATCTTGGATACTGTTCACATTTGTAGCGGTCTAAGGAAATCAGTGATACAGACTGTAGTAGCCTTTACAACAGGACTATTGTAAAATAAGGTGACCGCGGCAGCCTTGCCTTCTTATTTTACTATAGTTCTTCGAAAAGACTACTATTGCTATATTTCTGATTACAAATGACTGTTGTAAAGTTAAAAAAGAAAATTTTCAACTAAAATAATTTTTTTTTGTAATTCATGACTTGCGTAAAGTACGTAAGTTACCTAATTAGTGCAATTTACAATAATTCGTCCATTACGTAACTTAAGTTATTTACGTAAGTGCAACTTACGTTATTAACGTAACTTACATTATTTACGTAACTTATATTTTTACGTAGCATACATTATTTACGTAACTTACGTAATTTAAGTAAGTTAACTGATTTATGTAACTTACTTTTGTTATTTACGTAAGTTGTGTAAATTATATAACAATTTATACAGGCAAGAAATCTTGTACCTTCGGTGCGTGTGTTAGAAAAAAAAATTTTCACTATGGAAATGTAATAAAAAATAGATCTTACAATATTAAAGACTAACAATGAACAATAATTGTATTAATTATTGGGAACATAGTGATTTTTTTACATTTAAAGTGTATAAGTCTTTCTCGCAAGCGGTGAATTTTCATAGCAGTTAGTATATAAGGAAGTTTAAGTCATGTATAAATATGTGTAAATAGCGATCGTTATTATGTTATGCGTTTAGTATTTAAGTTAGATTTATGTACTTAGGGTTTAGTGAAATTGTCTAGTGTAATAATATAATTAATCTTGAAGTGGGTAGTCTTGGAAGAGTGAAATTAATGTGCAATACATGATTAGAAGTCATGAATTACAAAAAAATTTTATTTTAGTTGAAAATTTTCTTTTTTAACTTTACAACAGTCATTTGTAATCATAGAAATATAGCAATAGTAGTCTTTACGAAGAACTATAGTAAAATAAGAAGGCAAGGCAGCCGCGGTCACCTTATTTTACAATAGTCCTGTTGTAAAGACTACTACAGACTGTATCACTGATTCCCTTAGATTGCTGCAAATGTGGATAGAATCCAAGATTTCCTTTTAACGTAGACTATTGTAATCAGTCACATAGACTTTGTGCTCACTTATATTTAGTTCGTATTTATTTCAAATAAATTTTTAATGAGTACGTTCGACTTACAGAATTGTTACAACGAAGCTACTTTAGGCATTACGAAAAGTGGTCACATATCCGAGCAGTACTGTTCGACTATTGTAATCATTAACAGAAAATTTTTCTCCGCGTAGTATTTTTATAAAATTACTTAAATTAATTCAATTATTTAAAAAAAATTTAATAAAATGCTTTGCAAGAATTCAATTATTTTCATAAATAATACAATTCTTTTCAGGATTTCAATTGCATATTTAAAAAAAATGTAATAAAAATTCGTTGCAAGAATTGAACTATTTCCATAAATAATAAAATTCTTCACAGAACTTCAATTATTTAAAAAAAATGTAATAAAAATTCTTTACAAGAATTCAATTTTTATCCTAAATAATAAAATTTTTCACAGGATTTCTGTCAGAGGATTTAGGTAAACATCATAAAACACAGTATTATTATTGGAACACGAATTATCTCTTTATTATCAAACAAATTAAATTAGCGATAAATATATACGACATAACGCGAAGGCTTCTCTAAACGAACTGAGAGAAAAAGGTGTATAACAAAGACTCCACCTATACTTCGGTTTATGATATAAACGATATATAACGATAAAGCACCTAATCGATTAACACTAATTCAAATATTTCTTACAATTTCAATTACTTTTAATATAATTTTAAGTAAATTCTTCGAAAAATATAATTATTTTAAAAAATATTCAAAATTTAATTATTCTTGAAAATTTATGCTATTATGCTATAATATTCAACTATTATGTAAAATTTTAAATGAAATTCATTGTTAAATCAATTTTTATTAGAAAATTTCACGAGAATTTAATTATTTAAATACAAAAATAAATAATTTATTAAACAAATAAATGTTTTTCAAAATTTAATCCTCACAAAGAATTTTATCAAGAAATTTTTAAATAATTGAAATCTTTTGACAAATTTTAATAAAATTTTTAAGAATAATTACATTTTTCGGGGAATTCGAATAAAATTATATTAACCCTTAAACCGCACCCTGGGTGTGCGACACCCACCCGTGTAGAAATGGTGGTCGGGTTCTAGTGGGGACCTCACCAGTTTACCCCATTTGAAAAAGAGCTCCAACTAGAGAAACTGGTGGGGTTCTAGTCGATTTTGTCACGCTCTAGTTGATAGGGCCCCGACTAGAAGTTCTAGTTCACTTCTACCGGTTTTAAAAATTATTATTTTTCAACTTAACTTATTTATAATTGAATTCTCCATTCATATTAACATTATTAATGATTGTTGCACACGAAAAATCTCGTGCCTATGAGGGTTCGAACCTTGGACCTTGGGGACACCAGACGGATACACATACCTCTCGGCCATGATAGGTTGGATGGACTTCCGCTTAAAGTACATCCCGTTTGGAAATTCCGCCATTTGTCCCTATCTCTAGTAGGGCTCTCGCTAGATTCTGACTAGAATCTCTAGTCGAGAAAAACTAGTCGGGTTCCAATCTAATTCTAGTTAGATGATTCTTACAAGCATTATTTATTAAAAAAGTTTGCATATTATTTGATTACTTAATTTTTTAATTATTTAAACAAAATCTTTTATTTATTAAGTAAATTAAAAAAGAATAAACCATAAATAAATATTAATTATGTGGATATAATTAATTTTTATTAACTAAATATTGTAATATATTATTTATTATTATATTATTTATTATTATTATTATTTATTAAAACAATTATAGTAAATATAAAAATATAAAAAGTAATGTAATAAATTAGTTATGTTTAATTTTTCAATAACGTTATAGATATAATTAATTCATAATATTTTGAATTTTAGGGAGTTATTATTCATCACTCTTATTTAACTCTGCATTCGTAATGATAGTTAATAATAATTAATTATGACATTATTGAAAAATTAAACATTACTAATTGCAGTGCTTTTTATATTTACTATAATTATTATAATTATATTATTCAATTTATTATTGTAATTATAATATTATAGCATCTTTTTAATTATTATTAAATACTTGCATTAATTGTGAAAAACATTTTAAAGTATAATTGCACATACATATCTTTTTAAAAAAAAATTATTTTTACGAATAATATTACAATATTTAGGTAATAAAAATTAGTTATACCCACATAATTAATATTTATTTATGTTTTATTATTTTAATTTACATATTAAATAAAAGATTTTTATTTAATAAAATTGCTTTATTGGAATTTTTTGTAAAAATATTCTACAATATTTAAAATTTTGTTTAAAAAATGTTAAAAAATTAAATAATTAAATAATATGCAAAATTTTTTAATAAATAATGCTAGTAAGTTTTTCTATCTATTAATCTGAATTATTTATATCTATAGAAAGATAATTTATGTATGTCATACTTGTACACTAGTTTGAAATCGATAAGGTCCTAGTGAGTTTTTTCCAGTCTGAATTATCTAACTAGAATTTGATTGAAGCCCGACTAGTTTTTCTAGACTAGAGATTCTAGTCAGAATCTAGCGAGGTCCCTACTAGAGATAGGGACAAATGGGGAAATTTCTACACGCCCAGGCGGAAATTTCCAACCGGCGCGGATCCTAGCCCGTACTGACGCTGGTGTAACTGTACTGGCTCGGAACCGCCTGCCAACCGAATGTGAAGGGGCATTCTACCGAATAGTGACTAGGCCAGGAACGCGCTGGCAACCGGCTCGGAACTGGCATTCTACCGCCCGCTGACCGGCCGGGAGAAGCCGTTCCGTGTATAATTCAACCGGCTGGGACCTGGCACTCTACCGACCGCGGATTTTTCATTTAATAGCCAGCTGAGGGCTGGCATTCTACCGACTGACAACCGGGTCGGATCCAAATGATAATTTCAACAAATATCAATAAAAAAATAATAATTAATTGCAAAAGATAAATACTGATGACAATTCATTGACAGTTCACTTTACACATTTTTTTTATTTTTTTATACACTTAAACGCAATTTTTTATTACCTAGACATTTGAAAAATCCTAACGCTTGGGGGTACGGAACCTACGCCTAACCGAATATTTACGCACCGAAATCTCGCACGCTAACCACTATGCTACGCTCGCATGGGACTCTCAAATCTTAAATACTCTCAAGTGTCACTAGCTCAAATAAAACTTGCAGAATTACTACGCGTCAATGATACCGCTATATTTTCAATACTTTATTGAATGTATATTTAGGACTATTTCAATATTTCGTTAAAAAAGAAACTTGTTATATTTTTATTATTATATAATACATATTATATTGAATAATTGTTTTTCAATATAATAATATTGAACGTAATAATATTAATAATTTTAATTAACATCTCAATAATAATAAATTTATTATTATTAAGATATTATTAATTAACATTAATATTATTGAGAATTAATAATAAATTATCAATATTAATATTAATTAATAATATATCAATAACAATAAATTTATTATTATTAAGATATTAATTAAAATTATTAATATCATTACCTTCAATATTATTATATTGAGAAACAATTATTCAATTATTATTGAGATATTATTAATTAATATTATTATTAATATTAATAATTTATTATTAATTCTCAATAATATTAATGTTAATTAATAATATATATAATATTAATTAATAACGAATTGTTTTAATTATTTAATTCTTAAAAAATTCTCAATAAATAATTACTTAATATATTGATTAGATTCATTTATTAATAATTATTTTCTAAAATAATGCAATTACTTGTAATAATTATTTAATTTATAATGTGACAATAAATGACGAGATCCGCAGTCGGATCCTCCCCAGTACCGAGCCAGTACAGACTCAACATATCCGTCATTCTTTCGACGCCGCAGAAGAATAAGATCCGCCGGCGGAAGAAATCCAGTACCGAGCCAGTACTGACAATAGTGGGAAGACGGTTCCGACAGTCGGAGCATAATCTGTACCGCGCCGGTTGCTTTTTCAGATCCGAATCGGTACAGACCGTCGGTACTTGCGGTCTGTACGGGCGCGGATCCCAGCCGGTTGTAAACTCCGACGTTCGTCCGACTTTTCCGCCTGGGTATAAGAAAGGAATTAAAAAGCACATAATTTTAGGTTAGGTGTAGAAAGGTATTCAATTTTAAATATAGGTAGGGGAGAGTCTCCAGTTGTGAGACGGGTTTCATTTTTGACCCGTAAATTGTAAACGGGTAAACAAAATTGTAAATAAAATACACCGTTCGAAAGGTAACAGAAATACGCAACTTTTATTAAAAGAAAGTGTAGTGTTTCGATGAACTCAGAAAATTTTACGATACATTTTCCGAGCACATCGCTTTTTTCAAAAAAAAAAAATGTCTCCAGTTGTGAGACACTCATTAAAAAGCGCTAAAATTTAATAAGTTTGGCATAAAACGTTATGTCTAGTAGAAATAATTAAATATATTAATAATATATATTATTATATACTAAATAATAATATTTATTCGCCAAAATATGTCTATCAAATAAACATCATTTAATAGCTTCAACAAGAGCATTAAAATTGATTTCTTCTGAATCAATTGACTTTTTTCCACTTGACATGCTCAAAAATACTAGAAAAAGAAATGAAAACAACATTTAAATAGTATGCCTGCAAAGTCGTATTTTTTATGCTGCCCAGATGGGTGTTGACACCGTCTCACAACTGGTGATATGCTGTGTCTCACACCCAGAAATTGGCGCTATTTTGAAAAAGGAAAATTAAATTATTTTCAACCGTAGATTGGAACAATGCAATATTGCATCACAAAATATAAGGAAAACACTAAAAGAAAATGCATTACATTTACCTTTTCCAATTAATTAACTTGGAAAAAAGTACTTTACATTTATTGAAAAAACGCTTTTTAGTCGATTATCACACACAGTGTTGGTATTTAACAAAAACAGTTTATATATCCGCTTCGGCGTACACGAAAAAGTTGGCTCATATAAAAAGAAATGTTTTTATATAAACCAATCGTCTTTTTAATATTGCATGTTAAAAAAAATTGACTGTCTCACAACTGGAGGTGTCTCACAACTGGAGACTCTCCCCTATTTATGGAAAATGTGATGCTCAGGAAGTCAATTTTTATGAGTAAGTGAAATAAAGGAAAGTAATAATTAAAATTAAATAAAGTTTTAATAAAAGTTATTATTCACAGTAAAATTTTTGCTCAAGTTTGATATTCAATATTTCCTTATTATACGGACATTTAAATAACCTCACATTCTCCATGACTTTTACCACGCAATATTTATAACCTCACTGGGCGGTCTAGTTTAGAGAAATTCTCGGTGCTATGTGGGATTTTATTTGCACTTTGGTAATTTGCACCCGATTATATGCACGTGGACAGTCGCAGTTGACGCCATTTATCACCAGTTACAAAGTCAAGCACATTACAACTGTCAATGAACAGAGCCATTTTCTTTTCTTTTTTCATTCTTTTCTCAAGTAACTTGGATTTTGATTGGTCAATTTTTGTTTTGTCACCAGCAAGTATTTGATTTACAAGGAATTAAAAGGCATTAGATAGATCACAAATTTATTCCACTTTAAGTGATTAAAAAGTATTCATTCTAATATTGTAAACTTTGGGCATTGAAAAGGATTCGTTTTATAGTAGAATTTGACTAAATAGAAGTATTAAATTTAGCGGACAAAAAAGGAATTCAGAAGTATTTAAAATTTTCGTCTTTTTATTGATGATGAAATAATTTTTAATGCCTTTTTATTCAAGCCTTCTTACCGGGATTGATGATATTGTTGTTAACTTTATTAATTCTGAATATTTAAACAAATTATTAACAATTAATATTTAAACATTGTACTAATTAACAAATTGATTTGATAATTATTTAATAACGTAAATTTCATCGAATTGTTTGTATTAACTAAATAATTAATGATTTCATAATTGTTAATAATAATAATTGCAATTGTTTAAATTAATTATTACAAAAAACCGTATAATATTAAGTTGAATATTTAAAATTTAGAAATATGTTAAAATTAAGGAAAAGTGCTATTTCTGTAAATTCTAGAAATTAGAGTTGGAAGGGAGATGAAGTTGAGGAACGATAAGACTCAGCCCCTTTTCAAAGATCCTCCTACGCTTAAAACTGATAAAAATGGGACGGACCCAAAATTCGCCTATCAGGCCCATTTCTTAATGCATTTTCTCTACATTTTCTTTTTCTTAAACCAATCCTAAAAATACTCAACCTCTTTTTCCCTTTCTACAATATTTTCATCCCCGAATTTTCCTCCCTTGAGAAAATCAGAAGTGGGAACTGTTACATAAATATACGTGTTCCTTAAGGAAAAGTCAGAGCTCGAAAAGCTATTAACTCAAATAAGAGTTCTCGAACAATTATCAAATCAACCTAGAGTTCTCTCTAAGTTCTTAAAAATCATCAACTCTATTAAGAGTTCTTTCTCAAGTTACAAATTCTAAATCTACAAGTTCAAGTTTTTATTATAAATCAAGTTCTAAAATTTTTTTATCAAGTTATAATTCAACATTTAAAATCTTTTAAAAGATCCAAATTTCAACTTTCTCAACTTCATCTCCAGTTCCAGTTCAATTCTGCGATTCAACTTTAATTATATTAAAAAATGAGTACAAAAATTAATTTGCTGTTATTATTTCTTTTCTCTAAACTCTTTGATAAACCCCAGTTTTAACAAAATTGTACTACATCTGTACAAATTCTCTCTACAATTTAATTGATTCCAAAAAGTGATACCTATGAATCTGAGATCAAGCATTGAACTTATATTAGTTCAAAAAAATCTCAATCCTTTTATATTTAAGTAATCCTTATTTTTCAATCGAATAATAAAAGTAGAAACAAAAGAAAGTGTTCCTTAGCTATTGGATGTAAAAATCCAGGCTAAAAACAAAATTAAATTAATTAAATTTAATATTTAATTAATTTAAACAAAGTACTGTTATGAATCATAATATTATTATTTTTGGGACGTAACATCAGCGACCCCAAAAACCCCCCAAGTGAGCATTTTTAGTCAAATCAGGAAACTTTTAAATTTTTGAAGCCGCCATTTTGAATTTTTAAATTTTAACCAAATATTCGGATTCAGCGACCCCGAAAACATAAAATATAATAATATCAAGTACACTGAGAAAACTGGAGTATTGGACTAAACATCTGGAGGGACAAATCGTTCATATTTGAGAGTTAGCTATTGGATAATAATCTAAATGTTCAAACTCACCATTGACAGATATTCGTGTTATTTCTCTAACAGAGGGACAAATTAACCATCTTGAGAAATCCCTTCCTTATCTGGCGCGAAATGAATAAATATGACAAACTAACCCCTAAATTAAATACATAAAATGTCAGAAAAATAATTTCGCGCGCATCAGATCGTACACATTTTCTGCGCAACTTTTAACCCTCAGATATAATGGGAGAGAATATACAAGTAGATTTCCATCTTCCATCTTGTGGACACAAAAATACATGGGATCGTGGACATTTTCAAACTTTTTTCAACCCCCCCCCCCTCCCCCAAAAGTGTCCACGTGGTATATGGACGACCCCTTATTACTGGGGAATTAATTAACTTTGTCTGTACACAAGCAAAATATACATATATGTGTGTTTTAAAATATTTATCTTTTTCGTAAACGATCTTTCTGAGTTTACGACAGTTGTACAGAAAAAAATATTATACGTAGAAAATATGAAACTTTACTGTAGATCAGCTATATTGAATGCCATTTCAAGTGTTTGAAAATAAAAATACAGGTAGTGTTTGAATGAATATATAAATGAGAAATAGAAAGTTAGTTCGTTTTAAGCTTACGTCTGTTTCTGCTAAATTATTTTTCCAGTATTGAATAAAAGTTCCGTAAAACTTTGATTTAGCCCATGTAACAAGTCTTTTCATGTGCAAATGCAGAAAAAATCTTCTTCCTTTTTTCCTTTGGAATAATTAATTGCTTGGAATCACATACTGCACCTGCTATTATGACATGAGCATTCTTTGGTTTTCAGCATTATGTAACATCTAAAATACCATCACGATTATATATATATATATATATATATATACGATTATATATATACACTGAAGTGGCTCATCTCACTACATTCTAGACAATCGACCAAGCATAATTTCGCTTGAGGGGACCACTGCAAATGTCGTGTGAAACCAGAAATGATAGCAGCTTCCTTATGTCACAGAGTTTGTCTGTCATATTTATGTGACAAATTGTCTTATCATATTCTGCAAACATTAAACTGAAGTTTGAAAAATCTTATCTTATGTATTTTTGGGCCACCGGTCCAAAAACCTTTAAAAATACTTTTTGCACGTACAAAAGCATATGGTATTGAATGAATGCTGTATTTGTTTGTCGCAATAAACGGCATATTAAATATCGTTTGAATACAAATACTGTTGGTTTAATAACATGAATAAAATGTCGATTCTTAAAGAAAATATTCGTTGATGATTCTTTAAAGCATTCTTGTCGAGAAAGTTTGTTTGATTAACTAAGTTCATCGCGCGTCGATGCCAACCACTTTGATTTAATTCAACGTTCGTTTCTTAAAATAAAGCTACTTTCGTGTTACGCATAACTCGCGTATAATAAAGTGTAGCAGAGAGGCTTAGCGGGGTGTGACGAGGGGAAGCAGGAGAAAGGGGAAGATGAAAAAAGCGCGAGTCGCATAAAGGAAGGCGTGACAAGGTTTGCACTTTGCATAACAATATTCACTTCTAGAAACTTGAATATTCTATTCAATGCCTCGCCCAGTCTTTGCATATCGCGGATAATTATTATACGAACGGAACATGTCCTGCAAAAAATATTAGTGTTATCGCTCGATTATCTTCCTTTCCTCTCGGAATTCACAGTTATGACTAGAATAATTAAATCACATGGTAAGTTTCTAGCGGTCTAATATGCATAAGATTAAAAGAAAATACCTTTCCTGTTTTCTTATCTACTAATTTTATTTAGTGGAATGTTCTGTTTTAATTTTGTATCTATGTTTAATAAAAGCAGAAATAAGGAAATAAAAAGGAAAAATGTACAGTAAAGTGAAATACATTTTTGGAGTGACTAATGCCACTTTATAATTTGAAGAAATAAAAAAATTTTGTTTATTAAAACGTTCAGAATTTCAGAAACATAAAATTAAATTTGTACCACCAGAAAAATTCTTTTGAAAATATAATATCAATTTATCTTTCACATTTTTTTTCATGCCTGCCCCCGACCAGAAGCACTCGCTTCGCTCGTGCATCAAATGTCGGGGCAGGCGAATGTTGTTTGCAAGAGAGAGACAGAGAAAAAACCAGAGCTTTGCGAGTGTCCGCTAGAGGCGTTGAAGCTAGGAGCAAAAGTAAATAAAGATGGCCGGCTGTCAAATGAAACACGACTGCAATTTTCTTAAAAAATAAATTAGCGAGCGTACTTTCGACCGTATATAAAGAAAAATAGTATACATTACACGGGCAGAAATTCGAAAGCCCTAAACTACGCGATGATGCCCTCGGCTTCGCCTCGGGCATCATTTCGCGCAGTGCAGGAATTTCGAACTTTTTGCCTTTATAATGTAATATATACTATTAGTCACTTGTCAGAGACTTGACGGCTTATCTTGTCAAAATTTAGAAAAATGTAAACTTTGGTAATGTGACAGTGAAACGATCATAACTTTTATATAAAGTTACTTTAGACTTTTCTGTTTTTGACCGTATGGAACATAAAAATTATTTCTAATATCCCTGCTGGAAGTAAAGGGATAGAAATCCTATCTCTTTGAATATTTTTTTATCTCTGAGATAGAAAGAGATAAAGTTTCTCTATCTTCTTAGTCTATCCCCACTTTATCACTTCAATCACTTTTTATCTCTCCTTATTCTGTATAAATCTTTTTCAATAACCTTTATTTCATCTCTTTTAATACTTTCGATATCCACACCTATCTCTTTCTATCTCTAATTTCATCTAAGAATATACTTATCTCTTTTAATAATCTTGTTTCTATCCCAGGCTATCCCTTTTTTTCCACCAAAGGCATATATCGAATAAAGCTAAAATAATTTGCTACTTACTTCTCATACGACCCATTGCAACATTCGCAACCCAGGCCGCATGGAACACAAGTGCTTCGTTAATGGAATCAGTTCGATTATTTGAACGAAATTGTCTCCGAGTTTGTCTATCCATGTATCGATCTCAACACAGCAACTATCAAAGATATCATAGCAACCTCGATCTATATAATACAGCTGGAATTCCTCGAATCGACAATTTCATCATCGAACTCACAAGAAAATACTATGCCAAAGTGATTAAAATAAACAACGCCTACATAAATAATTCCTCAGCTATTCCTCGCGACTGGATACAATACTTGAACTCTGGATACATACCACCACAGTGCTTCGTTCAACTGGACCACATGGGAATTATACAGGATAAAAACAATGTCCCAATTATTTACCACCTATCAAGACATAGGAAAAACAAAAAGTTACCTTCCACATACGAAGACATGAATGATCCAAACAAGCAAGTATACAATCCAACCATACCTTTCTGCGATTTTATAAACCAATCAAGATTAAATAAGGACTACTGGTGGCTTTCACAAGACAGTGTGCATCTAGATGAAATTCGGAGAAGATCAAAAACGAAACGGTCATTAAAAGATGATCACTATTTAGAGAACTTTCATACTTCGATATAACTCTAAAGATTATTTATCTTAAGAAAGATTCATATATATCTCATTTGTTATGTTTGTTCTAATTTTATTTTATTTTTTTTTAATTCTAATTTTTAATTTCATAAAAAATGTGTCGACGAGAGTTTTTTAAGAAATTCTCTTTTTTTCCTCTCAACAGATTGTATTACAAAAGAAAAGTGCTATCTAATTTACATAAACTCAAAAGAACTTAAATTTCAAAATAATCAAAGATGTGGTACGAGACAAATTTTATATTTGCAATTACTACTTATGTGAACATTAGTGTTAAGGTCATTTTTGTAAATTGTTTATACCTAATATTATGTAAGCTATCTCTGAAATAAATAAACAACTTATTATTTAAAAAAAAAGTGACATGTGTATTCGACTTGCGTCCCTAAGGTTCAGGGTTCGAGCCCTCCTGCGTGCGAGATTTTTCAAATTTGGTTTTAAGTGTTATGTGTACAATGTTGGTTAATAATGTGAAATGAAATATAGATTTAAACAAAAAATAATAATTTCATAACAAATAAATAAATAACTTGATTTGTTAAAAATAGGTTATAAATAGAAGTACGAAAACTCTAATAATATTTTTTTTTAATAATAAATTCAATTTAAATTGTAATACTTCATAGTCTTTAATATTGTTAATAATATTGGTTAATTAATTCTTTAATTATAAAAAGGATAAAAATTTGCAGCAAAGAGAAATAAAAAGAGATAAAAGTACATAGGTATAAAAAGGGATGTAAATTTGGAGATAAAAAGGTATAATATTTCGGGTATGCAAAGTGGCTACTTCAAAGAGATAGAAAAAACTTTATTTCTTTCTATCCCCAAAATTCTATCTCTTTATATCTTTTTACTTCCAGTAGGGATGTAATTATAAATGATTGACTAAGAGTGTATTTTTATGGGACTGGTGCTTTGTTTTTTTCCTTACTAACTGGTCAGTTTCTGTGTCCGCAGTTTCTTTTTTTGATAGTGTCAAGATTTTCTGGCTACAGATTTGGAAAAATCTAGAATAATTCTTTTAATAGGATTTGGCAAGTTTTTCTGATCAGTGGTGAGGCAGTTTTTCTAGGTGGAATCTTAAATAATTCTTCAAATCAGTGACTGGCCAGTGTCTGGAAAGAAATTCTTATCACTATTATGATCAGATTTTCTGGTCAGTGACTTGATAAAAGTACTGTTCACAAAGGGGAATTGTTTTTATCCAGTGAAACTGGCCAGATTGTCTTGGTAAGTAAAACTCGCTCTCGACTCTACAGCTACTGAAAGAAAACAAGTAATACTTGACAAATTTCTACCTGGGAGACTATTTAGGGTACAATCAGAAATTATTTGTACTTTTGAAATTTCAAAATGAAAATTTACTGGTAAAAGAAAATATAATTTAATTTTGTGACTTAGAAGTATTAAAACTGAAATAATCAGTGGGAAATAGTAATATAATAAGCATAAAAAGATCCTTAAGATGACAGCTACACGTATCGGCGTGAAAAAGTAAAATCTTCGCATTCGAAATTTGACATCGGCTACAACATTAATTTATTGCGAACGAAGGCTTGGTTTGACAATTGTCGAATCTAGCCGAAGGTGAATTTCTGGGTCGAATCCGTGTTGCCAGCTTTCACATATAATTATTGTGCACGTCATATAATTTGATGACTTGTAATATGTCCTATGTCGATTTGATTATGTGACGCAAGTATCCTATAATTTTTATTTTTAATACATTTAAAGAAATTACATTTGAAAAACTTTTTTAAGTTTGTTTTACATACTTTTATTTAAGGCGTATTCTAAAAGTAGTATTTTAATTAAAAGTAAAATGTTTAGTCATTAAACATTTTGTCGTAATTGTGAAGGTAAATTGAAAGAATTGTATTTGTTGGAATTGATGTTGGTTTACACTATTTAATCATTATTTATTTTTCACATGTTTGTTTTTCATCTCGTGTTTTACAAGTATAAACCCGACAATTCTCTCGAGTGAGTGTATGTTTCAAAGACTCAAAGTCATCTGGTATGTCAAAAGGGAAAAAAGTGGGTGCAAACTATTGTCAAAAATATCTGTAGAGTGGGGATCACAGGTTTTCAAAGATGAGGTTAGGAGGGGTAATAGTAAAAAAAAGGGAAAAATTGCAGGTATAGGGTAAGATTAAGGTAGGATATATCTTATTGAATTGAAATTACTTTATGGTTATAGCATAAGGGTTTCGGTGTCGCCTGATGGTTTTTTTCGTAACAAAAGATCAAAGACCGGGTAGTATTTTGAAAACAAGGTAATTTAGTAATGGCCGTAATAAACTGTACGTGTGTTTTGACGAATTGTAAAGATTAAGAAACTTTCCAATTTTATAAATTTAGTTTTGCGATTTGAACGAAACATGCCGGCCACCTTGAACGAACATTGTTCAAAAAACAACAAAAAAATCTAATAACTTAATGTCTTATTTTTGGAGTAATTTTAGTGTCATTATTTAACTTCACTCAGCACTATTTTACTATTAATATTATAATTTTAGTGTTTTGAACCCGTTGTTTCTACTGGCAATGGGTACAAATGTTTGATGGAGCGTTTGTAAACGCCGGTAGTAGTTTTTACAGTGACCACTCGTATCACTCCATCTGATCCAGGGTGAGTTTCGATAATGCGTCCTAATTTCCAGCACATGGGTGGTAAGTTGTCTTCGTGTAAGACAACTAATGTTCCTTTTTTAATATCTGAGGAACCTGATTTCCATTTGCTGCGGGTGATGAGCTCGTTCACGTATTCCTTTTGCCAACGACTCCAAAAATGTTGCTTCATTTGTTGTGCGTGTTGCCACAAGGACAATCTGGTAGACTTGATATCACGAATATCTTCCTCAGGTAATGCAGTTAAAGGACGACCAATTAGGAAATGACCAGGTGTCAAAGGAAGAAGGTCATTAGGGTCTGACGAAAGTGGGGTAAGAGGACGGGAATTTAGGATTGCCTCAATTTCATAAACATAAATTTGCAATTGTTCAAAAGTCAATATAGTATTCCTAACTGTACGAGTAAAATGATGTTTAAAAGACTTTACTGCAGCTTCCCATAAACCGCCGAAATGAGGTGCGCGAGGAGGAATAAAATTCCAAGTAATTTTCTCTTGTTCAAAAAAATGTTTTAATTTTTCTTTATGATCATTTGAATTTAGTAATTGTTCTAACTCTTTTAACTGTCTGCTTGCGCCAACAAAGTTAGTGGCATTATCAGAATAAATTTTACTGATTTTTCCGCGACGAGATATTAATTTTCTCAAGCTTCCGAGGAATGCATCAGATGTTAAATCACTGACCAATTCAAGATGTATAGCGCGAGTAATAAAACATACAAAAACTGCTACATAGCATTTTAATTTTTTTGTATTGCGATATCTTTTTTCTTTGATAAAAAAGGGACCGCAATAATCAACTCCAATCACTGAAAAAGGATCTGCGTAGTTTACACGATCAGCAGGTAGATTTCCCATTGTGTATTCAAATCCTCTTGGATTTGCACGCACACAAGTAACGCATTGACGAAGTATTTTTCTTACAATATTTCTGCCATCAAGTGGCCAATAAAGTTCTCGCACCGAATATAGTGTTGTTTGAACTCCAGAATGCATCAATTTTGTATGTTGTTCGCGAATTATTATAGAAGTTATAACATGATTGCGCGGAAGAACTATAGGATGCTTTTGATTGGAATTCAGATTTGAATTTGATAATCGACCACCAACTTTTAGAATACCGTTATCTAAAAATGGGTTAAGATTCAAAAGTTTGCTTTTATTGTCAATAGGTTTATTATTACTCAATTGATTTATTTCGTTAGAGAATTCGCTATTTTGAACGAGTTTGATTATGCAATCGTAAGCTGATTTACATTCGACTATTGAAAGTTCCCCAATTCTTTTTGTGTTACTCTTTGCATTGTGACAAAAGCGACGGCAATAGGCTATAACCCGAATCAACCTTTTCATGGAAGAAAAACGAGAAAGTATTTCTAAATCTGGGTTAATTACTGTTGCAAATATTTTGGATGACACTGGGTTGCGAAGATCAGGTAGAGCACAGGGTTTCAATTCTAGTCGAGGCCAGGTATCTTCGTCTTGCCCCAACCATTGAGGACCATGTTTCCACAGGTCAATGTTTGTAAATTCTTTGGGCATGACACCCCGTGAAGGAAGGTCAGCAGGATTATCGAGAGTGGGTACGTGCCGCCATTCACAAGATTGTGTTGCTTCTAAAATTTCCCCTACTCGATTTGCAACAAAAGTTTTTAAGGTGTGAGGTGGAGTTTTTATCCAACAAAGAGCAATAGTTGAATCTGACCATAATACTTGTTTCTCAATCTCAAAATGATTAAAAGCTTGTTTTGTGGCGATAACTAAACGAGATAAAAGAAGTGCTGAACACAATTCTAACCTAGGCAGGGTAACTGGATGAATTGGAGCTATTCTTGATTTTGAACAAACAAGATGAGATTGATGTTCACCTTTTTTGTTTGTTGAGCGAAGATAAATGCAAGCTGCATATGCCTTTTCACTAGCATCGCAGAAACCATGCAGTTGCACATTTTCATAATCTGATGACAATATGCAACGATTAAATTCAATTCCACTTAGAGAGGATAATTGATTTTTAAACTCGAGCCATTGACATCTTAATTCATTGGATAAACATTGATCCCAATCAATTTTGTTTTTCTATAAATGTTGAATCATGAGTTTGGCACAAACAATAACTGGACTTAACAAGCCTAATGGATCAAAAATCTTTGCAATGTCAGATAGAATAGTACGCTTTGTAATTTCATTGCTTGTGCTTAAATTCTTAATTAAGTATGTGATGGTATCTTTGTTAGGAGTCCAAGAAATCCCTAAAGTTTTTATTGTGTCTATTGACTGTAGTGAAATAAGGGAATCATCTGACTTGCTTTCAAGATTTTCGATTAAACTGGGGCAATTAGAAGTCCATTTCCTTAAAGAAAATCCTCCCTTTTTTACTACCTCAAAAAGTTCATTACGGAGCTGTAAAGTTTTTTCCTTAGTCATTGCACCTGTCAAGCAATCGTCAACGTAAAAATTATTTTTTAAGGCTTTAGACGCCAAGGGAAAATATTGAGCCTCATCATTTGCTAATTGAGATAGAACACGAGTGGCAAGATAAGGGGCTGAAGCAGTACCATAAGTTACTGTTTTTAATTTAAAGATCTTAATTGGTTTATCTGCATTTTCTCGCCACAGTATTTTTGATAGTCGAGATCTTCTGGAGCTACTAAAACTTGCCTATACATTTTCTCTAAATCAGCAGATAAAACGTAAGGAAATGATCGAAAACGAGTGTAAATAGTAAAAAGATCATCTTGAACTGTAGGACCTACCATTAATGTATCATTTAGTGATAACCCACTGGAATCTTTGGCCGAACCATCAAAAACAACCCGAGTCTTTGATGACAATTTTTCCTCATTTATAACAGCATGATGGGGAAGAAAATATCCTGTGTTAAAAGAGTCTTCATTTAAATCTTCTGTCATATGACCTAAACTTTCATACTCACTTAAAAATTCGGAGTAGGACTTTTGTAAGACAGGATTTTTTTGTAATTTAGTTTCTAAATGATTAAATCGTCTCTTAGCCATGTAAAAAGACTGCCCTAATTTATTTTTTAGTTCATTAAATGGTAAATTAACCATGTATTGACCAGTTGGAGGACGCCTTGTATTGTTAGTGAAATGAGATTCACAAGCTTGTTCTTCTTTTGACAAGAATTTTTTATTTGGAACTTGTTCAAGTTCCCAGAATTGAGAACAGTTGTCAATGGTTTCATTTGCTGAATTAATAATTAAATGACATAATTCAGAATTTGACTTACGCTTCCCTTGACAAATATTTCCTGCTACAATCCAACCTAAGCGAGTTTTTTGAAGAATAGCATCGTGACCAGGAATAGATACTTGACCTATGCACAACAATTTGTAAAATAAATAATTGCACACCGATAAGAGCATCAATATCTGCTGGCTTATAGAACTCAGGATCAGCTAATTTCACGTTTTGAGGTATTGATAACTCGGAACGTTTAATTGAAACAGAAGGTAGTTTACTTGTGATTGTAGGAACTACAAAAAATTCTAAGTTTGTTTCATAGTTATTAACACGTGATTTAATTGTACTAGAAACTGACTTTGTTATAGAGGTTTGAGATAAAGAAAAGCCTGTGACATTAACATTGATTGGATTTGCCTTTAATTTAAGAACAGCGTTCATTTTTTCTGTTATGTAATGAGATTGAGAGCCACTGTCTAATAGTATTCTACAAGGATGAAAATTTCCTTGGTAATCTTTTATGTCGACAATTGCTGTGGATATCAATGAGTGAGAAATACTATTGGCCTGCAAAGTTATACACGAGTTATTGTCCGTTGCTACTGTTACAACTTGAGATTCATTTTCTTCTGGATGGAGAAGAGTATTATGTTTCTCTTTACATTTTCGACAAGGACCTAAATTACATTTGTGTGCTTGATGATTTTGACGCAAGCAATTAATACACAATGATAAACCTTTTACCTTTTCTTGTCGTTCATTTGTGGAAAGTTTTAGAAAATTCTCGCACGAATAAATTGCATGGTTCCCTTTACAATAAAAACAAATCATTTTGCTCTGTGTGGCAACATGTGTGTTGAGTATTTGGTTTTTTATTGAATTTTGAATTTAATTTTTAGTAGTCAGATTTATTACTTGATTTAATCTGAATTTCATCTAGTCGAGTTTCTTCTAATTGAGCTCTGCGTTGTAAAAAAACTAGCATGTTTTTCATAGTCGGAAGACTTACCTCTGCTGTTGAATCTTCCCATTTGTCGCGATTAAATTGATTTAATTTGCTTTTAATTATAGCAATGAGCATTGTATCCCAAGTATCAACAGGTATGTTTAAAGCTCGCAGTGCTCGCACATGTTTTTGAACATGATCGAGCATGGCACGAATTGAAAATTCTTTTGATAATGCGGGAAGATCGATAAGAGTTTTGGTATGACTTTCGACTATGAATCGGCGATTGTTGTATCGTTCCTCTAGCAACTCCCACGCAACCTGATAATTTGTTGATGATATTTCAAGTGCTTCTATAATCGCGGCCGCTTCGTCTTTCAAACATGATTTTAAATAGTGCAATTTTTGGATTTCTGGAATCCGTTCGTTTTGATGAATAATTCATTTAAAAATGTCAGAGAAACCTACCCACGTATCGTAACTACCTGAAAAGGATGGCAAGCTAATTGTTGGTAATTTAATGTGAGGTAACATTTCACGGACATCATTAGAATTAGCACCTTGAATTGGTTGTGTCGATATTGATTCTCGGGAGATTGGATGAGTTAATTTATCATTAAGTAATTGTAATTGACCGGTTAAATTAAAATATCTATTTTCAAATTCAAGTCTTTCGGCTTCATGTACTGCAAGAGTTTCTGTATCATCGATAAAGAGAAATTCTAATTGAGATTGAACATCTTGGAATTCCGTCCAACAATCTTCTAATTTGCGCAACCTCTGTGCAGGATTTAACAATGAAAGATTTGTTCTTTCATTAACTGAATTTAAAGTGTTTTCATTATTAGTTAATGTGCGTTTTAAACCACCACGCTTAAAAGTAAGTTCTTTTACTTGACTGTCTGTCATATTGATCTTTTAAAACAATTGCAAATATACATATATATATATTAAGACAAAGGATAATGAATGTATGATAAATGGACTTGGTGCCTTAACTTACTTGAAGTTGACGAGATTTTCTGGGTATCAAGTTGACGTCCTTACCCTTGTGGATGTAGACCGAAGCAGTTTCAACTTGAAAATTGTTGATTGGTAAACTCGAAATGAAGCACTGTTCTGGCACTATTTTTCACAGCACTTCCGTACAGATGATAGTCAGTTGTTCAATTGTCTATTAAGTTTGTGATTTAGGATATGTGATTGTTGTTCAAATAATTCACTATTTAGTTAAAGAGGTGAATTGTATTTGATAACTGAACAACCACTTAATGCACACGCGAACATTCGCAACGCACGATCCCGTGTGGAAATTGAATCTGGGCTCTAGCCGTGCCATGGCCGGGGAGCCCGACTTAAAGTTGGGCGCTAGTCGTGTTATGGGAAGGGATCATAGACGTAACCTGGGCACTTATCGGGCTTCTGGCCGGATCCCAGCCAGAATTGATACACCATTTTATTCGGTGGCTATTTGGGCGAAATCTAAGAGCACTCTACTAGGGCCTGACTAATATTATAATGGTTTTTTGAAAATTATTTTTTTTAACTAATTCGTAATTAAACTTGTGTTTTATATGCAAAAACAAATTGAAATGTCAAATTGACATCCTGGAACAATAACTGCTCGCACTAGGTTTTAAAAAAGCAACCTCTTCAAAGAAGACTTGCTCAAATTTCAATTTTATTTTTAAAAGAAAAAGTAAGCTATTCAATGCACAGGAAATGTTTGGAAAATTTTTTGTTTTTATGTCTTTGGTTTCCTGAAAATTAAAAGGTTAAAATAATAATGTGAAATTATTCATCTTTTTTATAACTGTCATTTTTGAGGGTTAAAAAACTTTATCTTTTTTTTTATAACCAATAAGATTAGAATTCGAAGCAGAAATAGAAGAATAATTTCAACTGTAAAAAAAGAATATATTCTGAAGAATTTTCAAACAAGATAATTTATCGAGGTAAAAATATAATTTACACATAAACTTTGTTTAAGTTTTTGTAACCTAAACAATTATTCTGTTAAACCTTTTGCATAATTGAATTTTACTTTGCTAAACTTTTACACATATTACTTTTTCTTTTAATATAAAATACACGTTTATAAACACAAACAGTATTAATTTTCTATATTTTATTGTTAATCAGCTGTGTAGTTTGACAGAAAATAATTAAATTTTGAAAAGTTCAAAAATTTTATATGATCTACATTTAAATAATTGAAATATAATTATAATTTAATTTAAATATAATTTTCTATTTTTTTTATATTTTCTATATTTAAATGTTTTCTATTTTTATATATTTATTGTATGTTATTGTGTCAAATTTGATAACTGAAAATTTTTGTTTGTTATTTTGAAGTCAAAATAAAAAAATTCCAGTTTTCAACTAAAGATGCAGATTCAGTGGCAGGTAAAAACTTTATTAATATAAAAAAAGAAATTCTGGATTAAGAAATATTACTTTTATGTCAAGATAATAACTTTAAATTTTTTAAGTTGAAATTAAACTGTCCAGAATTCAAGTATTTCCTAGTAAGGCTTTCAAAAAACTGAACCCGACTTGTCCCCTACCAGATCTGATATTCCTTTTACGTGAAAAATTAGTCCATCTAGCCCCTGACCAGAAACCGACTTCTATTCGGGCGAACTTGGGCTTTTTCCACACGGGATAGTTTGTAACAATTAGATTATAAAAAGTTCACAGTCTCTGATATTATACATACGTATATATAGATTGCTATATACGTCCCAGTAAAAAAAAAAGTATTCAGAATAGAGAAAAAGTATTGGTGGAGACGTTCGGTGAATGCGTTTTCGCGACAAAACCGTATTGGTGGGTTACGGTGAATACATTTTGCTTACCGTGAATACTTTTTTTTTTAAACTTTCGATTTAAAGATTCCTAAGCAAAGTTGAGAATATTTATTAAGAGCGTAAGTGACCTGAAGTATAAAAATGACTATTGCGAGAAGGAAATAAGAAATTTTGAGAAAAAACGAAAAATTAAATGTGACAAACAGATTGTCAAATGTTGATCAAGTACCATATGCTTTTCTGTGCCTACAACGTATGATGATTAAAAGGAACTTTGACGTTACCGGCGGAACTTAATGTTTCACATACATTTACTTGGATTTCTCAAGTTTCTGTCGGTATCGTCAATGTTCCTTTTCATCATCATACGTTGTAGGTTTGTCACATTTAATTTTTCGTTTTTTCTCAAAATTTCTTATTTCCTTCTCGCAATCGTCATTTTTATACTTCAGGTCACTTACGCTCTTTATAAATATTCTCAACTTTGCTTAGGAATCTTTAAATCGAGAGTTTAAAAAAAAGTATTCACGGTAAGCAAAATGTATTCACCATAACCCACCAATACGGTTTTGTCGCGAAAACGCATTCACCGAACGTCTCCACCAATACTTTTTCTCTTTTCTGAATACTTTTTTTTTTACTGGGGTATTCATTGTGTTAATACACAACCTATTTATTCAATTCCATTTACGCAAGGAACCCAAATTTTCTGTTTATAGGGTACACAAAGTTCATAGAGATATTTTTAAATGTAGAAAAATTAGTGCCACTTTTTGAAGTTAAAGTAGGGGAGAGTAGGTGCGGTTGTTACGCTGTGCAGTTGTTACAAATGGAATATCTCAAAAACAGTGAATTATACACGGAAAGAAAAAGTCCGTCAATCATTAATAGACTAGTATATTACTTTGAGACGGGACACAAAATCATTGAATGGATAACATACTTTGAGTCACAATCAGTGACGAGTTGCTTGCTAAAATTTAGAAAACTGTCATCAATATATAAAACTCGTTCACTAAAATTTAGAAAACTGTCTATTAAATTTTCTATGACTATCAAAAGCATTCAAAAAATTCAACTTCTTTCAGAATTATCCCTAATTTTAGACACTATTTGGTACAGAATGAACACATTTTTTTCGTTGCACAGTTCCGATATTTTATTTACACTCTTAGACGCTTTAGACCAACACATTTTCCAACACATTTTCGCACTTATAATAACTACACGTAGAAACGCACACTTATAACACTTTAAGTTTAGAAGCGAACTGTTCTTATATACCAAATAACAAAATTTTTCACAACTTGTGAGAAATGATTTTGCACTAATAACTACTTTTTAATTGGCGAGAAATATAAAAGAAAATATATTTTCATCGAGGTCAATTTCTAGACGCAATTCAACTGCAAATTATTAGTTAAGTTAAATATTCAAATTACACATAATAGTATATAGGGATATGTATAGCAGACAGCAAAAACACATGGACTATAGAGAAACCGGAAGAAATGCGCATCGGTACACTGCGCAACAATGCGCTAGTGAAGAGCGCCGATTTAGAATACGAGTCAACTAACGTTTCACAAACTTTCACTAATGATTCGTAAACATTCAAACAGCCATTGATAACAATTCAGCATTAAATCTAAAACAATTGGTCACATACTGGCCTTCTAATCAATCCATGACTCGTTTTCAATCGTTAAGTAAAGTTAAGTAACCATCAACGGAAAAAGTGTCCCGTCTCAAAGTAATATACTAATCCATTAATGGTTGACGGACTTTTTCTTTCCGTGTAGAGATGCGGTTCCAAAGGGAAAAATATTTAGTTTTTATGTACCAACTTGTTGCAATATGTTTAAAAATTATATGCAAGCTTTACAAGTAAAAAAATAGGCACATTGGTTTTTAGAGGCCAAAAGTAAATATTTCTCTGGTTGATATTTTTTAAATAACCAATAGACCTTAATATCAATTCTATGAGGATTTAGCTTTAACAAAATACCTTGGTTGTCCACATTTAGTGTATACTTTTTTAATAAAGTGATTTATTTAAAAAATGTACCTGTTGTGCAGTTGTTACAAGTGATGATGATAACGGATATTTTTTAAAAAATTCGAAACAATATTAGTGCTGCCATCTCTATGACACTGTCACGCACTATTACGTTCAGTCAAAAATTATGAAATTGTCTTCAATTTAGAAATGTTATAGATGATTCTTGGTATTGTAACAACCGACATTCACTTTGTGCAGTTGTTACAATTTACACGCTGTCACTCAAATGATTCTAGTTAAATAAATAATAGATATAGAGCTAAATCAATTATTATGGCCTTTTAAAACTAGATAATATACCTTTAATTTAATTGTTTGACCAAACAAATTGGAGTTAAACTCTAATTACTGTAACTGATTTATAAAAATTGTAACAACTGCACCTAGTCTCCCCTAGGGGCTAAATGTATTGCAGTCACTTCACTACTTGAAGGTAAATCCGGAATTTCTTCGGTCATCTCGACTAAGTTTAAAGATTCGACTGAGGAAATGAGATACAAAAGAATAGAGACTGCACTGCAAAAACAAGTGTCTCATTTTGAGACGTTTTGTCCCATATTTGAAACACATAAGATGTCTTAGTCCACATATTTGAAACAGATATGTGTCTCATTTTAAGACGTTTCAAAGTGTCTTACACATTTAGCAATGCATTTTGAGACACGAAATGTGTTTCGAGTATCCGTCTCACACTAAGAAGACGTTTTACGTGCCTTATACGCATTGAGTTACCTTTAATGTCTTAAAATGAGACACGAGATGAAATTAAATGTCTCAATATAAAACAGATTTTGTACCTCAATGGTTTAAACACTTAAAGCAACTCATTTTAAGACACGAGTGAGATACCAGTTTTTGCAGTGTGTCTCTCCCTTTTTCTATCTTATTTCCTTAGTCGAGTCCTTAAACTTAGTCGAGTTGACCGCACACGGAGAAAAATGGAGTATTCAACTATTTATCTGGAGGGACAAACAGACTATATTTGAGGTTAAACTTTTCGACAACCATCTAGAAGGGTTAAATAGACACTCCGATGATCAATTTGACTATCTCGGAGGGAAAAAGTTAACTATCCAGAGAATCAGGCTAACACTCAAAACCTAATCTTCTACGTTTGACTCTCCAGTTTTCTCAGTGCAAAGATATTCTGGACTCACCTTTATTGCTTAAAACCTTCAATTCAGGTTCAAAGTAGGGCTTAAATTTCGATTCGAGTGACTACTAAGGAGTAGTTAACTTTCTACGTACTCAGTTGACCGTTATCGACAAAAAACTATAATTCGGTCACCTGATGGGGCTTTGGGAACTAAGACTTAAAAAGCGCTAGAATGGGAGATGAATCAGCGTAGAAATAGTTAGCGTTATTTTTGGAATTTAACTACGCGTTTATGACATCTGAAATATTTTTTTAATTACATTGAAAATAGTAAAATATCAATTACAAAATCTGGGTAAAATTACATAAAAAGGTAATTACTTTTGACTCAATTGCCCAACGGTAGTTGAGCACAAACATCAGGGTCGATTCTACCGACACAGATTACAAGTTAATCAATGATTAAATCCTTAACCGACCAAACGCGAGCGGTTAAGCAGGCTTTAATCACTGATTGACTTTTAATCGGGGTTGATGGATTACATTAGTTATCATTGTTCAACCGAGTACATGAGAGTAATCTAAAGTTACCAACGTTTTTATTGACGTAAAAAATAAGAATTTTTTTAAGACTAAGAAGAAATAATTTTGGATTACACGCTAAAAATGTTTTTAATCAAATCGAGGAGCGGAAGACAATAGTGGAAAATTTAATTTTTTTATTTAATTTGGTCGACGTAGAAGATAGTAACTTCAGTTTTATCATAAATTCTGGTCGGTTATATTCTCATTCTCCTAACTGTTCTCTGGCTAATATCCTAACTCTAGGATTGACTCCTCGACGAAAGGAAAACGGAAAGTTCCTGGCAACTGAGAGGACATTGCGCGGAGAGAGATATTGCGTGCAGACTGACTGCGACAGTCACTGTAAGTAGTAAAAGTTGAGAAGGTAAATGGAGTAATGCGCACTGCGTCTCAGTTCTCCACTACTTCCCGCACTGGAATAACGGTTGACCTTGGAAGTATGAGGATATTTACTAGATACGCCCTATTATTTTACTTTATCAGTTAACTAAGAAATCTTAAATGGTCACAATTAGACAATACTGCCCGTATGTGAACGCACCGATAAATATTTACTAAACTTGATTGAACTTTCCTAAAGTTTGACTCGCTTGAAAGTAATATTCAGTTACAGTTGTTGTACTACTGAAAAGCGAGAATACTCTCCCTATTCCTTACATCGGATGCGCTAAAACAAAGGGCATACAGGTTCTGGGGACCGACATTTTTTCCATGTATGAAAACTGAAAATGGTAATATGAGAAGGAAGTCGTTGTTTAGAAATTACGGTGTGAAAAGCTCCAGGAACCTTGTTCACTCAAGTTTTCTCACAAAATATTTAAAACTCCTTTCCTGTTAATTTAATTAGTTTTAATAAACACTCATAACAATTAGAAGACAGCAAACCTTCTTGAAATAATTATTTAGCGAGACTTATACTGCGAAGTGCTTTCTATGCGGAGTAATTAGTTCTTTTGCAGGGTACTTGCCTACATAAAGCGGGTACTATTTTTGTATATACATAGATTTAGTCTGTGGATATACAGAAATATTCGTTTTTTCGTATTTTTATCGAATAAAAACTGTTAAACTCATCAAAAATTTAAAAACCACTTTTTATGATTTAAGGTTTTGTCACCTGTTTACATTTAGTAATAATATTCTTTAACATCCAAGATGTTTCATTCAAATATTTCAAATAGCTATTAGTTGAAAGCTATATATAGTCACGTGACTAATGTGAATGCGCTTTGACACTCCGTTTAACATTTCGAATATTTAGCTGTAGTAACTTATTTGCTGATACATAATATTTCATTCTGTTTACGATTATTGACGCAAAAAGATACTAATATCTAGTATCTTTGATATCTAGATGTCAAACGGTAATATTTTTTTTAATATCCAGTTTTCTCCCTCTTCTGTCGTGGAAGCTTTAAGAAAAATAAGTCTTAATAAAAACAATCTAGGGGGTTTCGCCTCTTTGACAAACATGCAAATTGTTGGCTTGATATATGTATATATAAATATTAACTTTTTATTTAGAAGGATTTATTTTCTTATCGTAAATGAATTTGGCTCAAATTTATTGCAATCATTATTTAAAGGATTTTCCAATCCTTAAGCTTCTTTTTTCTCACCATCTGTAATTTTTGTTATTTCCTGCACATGTCACAAATGATATTTCAACGGAAATAACGAAAGGATACGATCAAACTCTACGAGAAACACTGGTTATGATAACTGTGTCTGAATGAGAATTTAGTATGCTATATATTATGAATTTTTTAAACAAACAGGCTAATCAGATTCAAGCAGTATAACAGAGAAGAAAATTTATATGGTTGCTTTATAATATAAATCTTGTGGTCAGACAAAAACATGTGGTTTTTATTTATTGCTAGCGTGTAATAATTGGAAGCACGATGCAAAATTCAGTCACGTCACTTTTCCGCATAATTCAATTATAATCCGTACACGGTAGCAAGGCGGCAATTTGTTTAGTGAATAAAGTCGCGCACGAGACGTTATCTTGTCCAGAAAAATTATTATACACCAGTGAAGTTATATTGGTTTCTTGTTGCTGCAGCAAAATTACAATGCAATTAACATAATTGCCTTAATAGACGCGAGATGTGCAATGAGATCTGCGTAAGATACAATATATTAACAAAATATTCGGATATAGAAAAAATATAAGTAAAAGCAGAAGAAAGTAGCCTTAGGTATAATTTTAAACAAGAACCATTCTACGTTTTGTACAAAACTATTATCATCGAACTGTGTACATAACTCTGGTTTATTCACGGAGAATTGTTTTTATCATTGTTTTTATACTTATGGATACAAGTGTTTCTCAGCAGTATAGTGGCAAACTATTTTCTGGGAATTCAAAGTTGAATCACAATGATGCAAAACTGAGTATCTATAAACTAAACCGTGGTCCTTTCTCTTTGACACTTATTGTCACCAAGATTTGAAGAGAAAATTTTCTTTTGTTATCCACACGGAGAGAAAAATCTAGCTTTAATAGTATGACACTACCTATACTAATTTCGCATGGACTATAGTAACGCTTCAAACGCATGAAAACATACCGAAAAACCATGGTGAAGCGTGGTTTTTGGGTATGAATTCATGCGTTTGAAGCGTGACTATAGTCATGCGAAATTAGTATAGGTAGTGTCATACTATTAAAGCTAGATTTTTCTCTCCGTGCAGGATGACCTTTTTTATCTTTATCGTTTTATCGAATCTACCGTGAGCCAATGCACAGAATTATAGCACTGAAACTAATACTAGGGGAGAGTGGCCTTCATTAAACCAGTGTTTTCATTGAAGCACTTCACGAATTAGCAAAGAATTTTCAATTATTTTAAGAGTGGTAAAGATGTCTGCTCTATTAACTCGTAAACAAAATGCTGGAAGACATTTTCATCACGATTCTCAACGCGATAAACTTAAATTGTCACTTTTGCTACGTAACCTGACTTCGAAAAATAATAATCTCATATATTATAAACTAATAATTGTTTAACAATAATTTTCTATTTTACTGTTTGGAAAACAATTACCGTTTTTCTGAGTTCTTTGATAATTTTGAAATTATTAATTGATTTTGAAAGTATTTTTCAGAAAATGTACTGTCGATACATGAAATTTAAAAAGCTTAAGTGAGAATTTGATTCGGAGCTGGATTGAAGAGCCGCTTCTTCGATCCAGCTCCTCAATTATTTGAAAATCATTCAGATATAATACATATGCTGTAAGCTTCTGTCGAGGATTCCGTATGAATCTCTAATGGTAAAAAATAAGATTCTTGAGCATTTCAAAGATATTTGTATACAATGTAAAAACAAAATGATATAACACACTATTTATTTCATAAGTACTGTCACGACACTTGTAGATAGCTAATGACAGTCATCCTTTATTCTGTGTTTTTTGGGGTGGTAGCGATTCAACGCAATTAAATTCTAAAAAAAATTCAACACTTTTAAATATAATAGCAAAACAATTTGTTCTTATAATCAACTACTAATGCACTAGAAGTTAAAAGAAATTATATTGAATTGATTTAATTCCCATTTTCCTTCTGTAGTTATTTTACATTAACTGAAAGCCAAATCAAGGTTAATAAAATGAATGTTTCACATTGAATGTGAAACGTCTATAAAAACTCAAGTTTCTCCACATTTGTATCACGTTTTTCTGGTATATTTTATTACAAAATATTTCCCACGACATGAGCGGAGAACCAGTAGAGAGAACATTGTTCGCGAACTTGAAATCTATTTTCCGCTCTCTAATTGGATCGCGGTTGACCGAGAATTGACTTTTTTAAAGTTGCTTTATCAAAATCAACAATAATTGTGTAACAGCTGGTCATGGTATAGAATGTGTGCTATGAATGCAATGACAATTAATATTATTTAGTATACATATGGAAAATTTCAGATATTCTTACATCCTCACGCACCAACCATCTTAAAAAATCTGTCATTCAACACATTTTCATAGCGCGCATTATATTTTCGTTATGCTACGCACTCGGGCTGTGTTCTTTATTCTGATAAAGACATTTTACTTGTTGAACTTTCTGTCTACGCTGACTTATCCCCACTCTAGGGCTTTTAAATGTAATCCCCATATCCGTGTGGAAATGGAGAGAAAAGAATAGTTAGGGTAACCATTTTTTGGAAAACTATTTTTAGTTAGTAAACTATGCTGCTGCTAATTTATTGGTTGGGATTACCATTTTTGTTAGTCAATTTAGCTATTTTATTAGTTGATTTAACTATTTTTTTCTTAATCTACCTATTTAATTAATTACGTTAATTAACCTTTAATAAATGCTAATTCAAAGTTTTCATTCATTATTTATTTTGTTTTAACAAAAGAATTATAATAAATGAAAACTTTGAATTGACGTTTCTGGATTGAATATAATCAAAAACCACGACTAGCGCCCAACTTTTAGTGCGTTAGTGCGGCTTCCCAGCCGTGCTACACAGCTGGCGAGCGGATTAAATAATTTCCACACAGGTTAAAACCAACGCGGCCCAACACTGGCCCAGTATTGGCAAAGCTGGCATCGAGACTTGGCAGACAATATTGGCCCGACTTTGCGCCGACTCTTGTGGTGTTAACAGCGGTTGGACGTCGGCAGCCAAATCTCGGCAGACATTAATGGCCCAATATTGGCCGCCAGATCTCGGCAGACATTAGTGGCCCATTATTGGCAGCCAGATCTCAGCAGACATTAATGGCCCAATATTGGCTGCCATTACTCCCCCAGTGTTGACAAAATTAGAAAAAAATAAAAATAAATTTTT
Organism: Leptopilina heterotoma; assembly: GCF_015476425.1. Classification (NCBI taxonomy): domain Eukaryota; kingdom Metazoa; phylum Arthropoda; class Insecta; order Hymenoptera; family Figitidae; genus Leptopilina; species Leptopilina heterotoma. The sequence continues at coordinate 1,022,849 of NW_025110970.1, read as the reverse complement.
TTTTATTCAATTAACTAATTAATTTATAACATTTATACGGCTTATTTCCCTAAATTAAACGCAAACTTACAAATATTTTAAAAATTCTTACCTCTCGCGGGGATCGATACCTGAACCTGACGCACCACAGCCTAACACTCTGACCACTCTGCTACTCTGACTTGAAGTCGAGGAAGCAAAAGGGTTCTTATAAGCTACACTACACTGGCCGATACTGTGCCATTATTGGGTCGAGCTACGTCCCAATATTGGCAATTATAATTTGCCATCATAGATACAAAATGATAGACATTAATGTGCCATTCCTGAACCAAGCTACGTCCCAATACTGGCAATTATAATTTGCCATCAAAGATACAAAATGTTTGCCATTAAAGTGCCACTAATGAGCCATTAATGGACCGATCTTCGTCAGATCACTGGCAATTGAATTTTGCCATTAAAGATTGATCAACTTTGCCATGAATGTGCCGTTATTAGGCCAAGCTACGCCCTAATTCTGGCAATTATATTTTGCCATCAAAGATACAAAATTTTTGCCATTAAAGTGCCATTAATGTGCCTTTAATGAGCCAATCTTCGTCACATCATTGGCAATTGAATTTAAAAAAATTTTAATATCAAAATTCATGGTATATTTTTAATATTTAATTATTATCTAAAAATTTGACTAGAATCCATTTTGAAATAAATTTTTACTAGAAAATTCTACGAGAATTTAATTATTTAAATGCAAAAATAAATAATTTATTGAATAACTAAATGTTTCTTAAAATTTAATTATGAGAATTAAATTTTAAAAAACATTCATTTATTCAATAAATTTTCTTAAGGAAATAATTTGCATCATTTCTATTTCTTAATTACAATTGCTTTAAGAAAAATTCAAAGATTTTAAAAAAATAAAGGAAAAAAATGTTTATAAATTCTATTTGTCAATTGCAAATATTAATTGAAAGTGAAATTGAAAATTTCTTAATTTTTAGATAATAAAGGAAAAATTTTACTCAAAAAAAGGTTTCTGTTACATTTATTCACGAATTTCTTCAATTGTAAAATTATTTGAAAACATTAATAACTTCTTTTTTAAATTAATACTTAATTAAACTTTTTCAAAAAAATTAATTCTTTAAAATTGACAGTTAAAAATATAGAAAATTCAAAGTTTCAAATATTTTAATTTGAATCCTTTTCAAGCTTATTCAATTATTTAAATACAAAATAAATAATTTATTGAATAACTGAATGTTTCTTAAAATTAAATTCTTATAAAAAATTTTACCAAATTAAAATGCCATTAATGTACCTTTAATGGGCCGATCTTCGTCACATTACTGTCAATTGTCTTTTGCCATTAAAGATTGATCAACTTTGCCGTGAATGTGCCGTTATTGGGCCAAGCTACGCCCCAATACTGGTAATTATAATTTGCCATGAACGATACAAATTTTTTGCCATTAAAGTGCCAATAATGAGCCATTAATGGGCCGATCGTCGTCACATCACTGGCAATTGAATTTTGCCATTAAAGATTGATCAACTTTGCCGTGAATGTGCCATTATTGGGCCGAGAGCTGGCCCAGTCTTAAAAAATTTGAAATTGTGACCATCGGCGCCATCATTGGCCCAGTAATGGGACATTTTGGACACCAATAATGGCCCAGTAACTACTGCCAATTCTCGGCAGACATTACTGCACCAATGATGGGCCGTTTTTGCAGTCTTGGCATTTCGCACTTGGGATATTCAAAAATATTAAATAATTAATAATAAGTTTATTTAAATGATGAAATACACTAGAACCTCCAACGATTGCAGCGTGACCTTCTTGTGTGCAATAGATGGAGGTTTTCACCTTGGCGCCATCTTTCCATAAAAGTGTCAACACTCAAGGCCGTACACTCTCACATATTTTGTATTGGCGTAAAATGTCATTTTTATCCTCGCCATTTTTTATTTTTTTAAAAATATTATGTTTAGTTTCAATGTCTAAGTGCGTTCTTTTACGTTTTTGACCTTTTTCAGTCTCATGTTGAAATATGAAAATACAACTTTAAAAAACGGGGCGCAAAAGAACACTAAACTTAGTACAATACTGCCTTCGCATTAATATGGCGGTGTCCTCCCCTCTCACCCCCCTAGCGGATGACCACCAAACTTTCGTAAACAACTGCTATAGATAGAGATGCAATCGTTGGAGGTTCTAGTGTAAATTGTGGACGTCCACATGAAAAGGGCCCATATTGTCGGTTCTAGTTTTCAAGATAATCGGAATTTAGTAATTTTAGAGCAAAATATTAATTCTTTTTTTATTTTTTATTATCAATCTACATGTTTTGACAAGTCGAATCATGCGGTTTTCATTAATTTATCGATAATTTAACTGTTTGATTTCATTGGTTCTTTAGAAAAATGAAAAGGGCCCATTTTGTCAATCATTTGCAAAAGTAATCCGCATTTTAAAAATGGAGGTGTAGAAAAATTTAAAACCTGTTAATTTTTCATCCCCAGGCGGAAAAGTCGGACGAATGTCGGAATTTACAACCGGCTGGGATCCGCGCCCGTACAGACCGCAAGTACCGACGGTCTGTACCGAATCGGATCTGAAAAAGCGACCGGCGCGGTACAGATTATGCTCCGACTGTCGGAACCATCTTCCCACTATTGTCAGTACTGGCTCGGTACTGGATTTCTTCCGCCGGCGGATCTTATTCTTCTGCAGCGTCGGAAGAATGACGGATATGTTAAGTCTGTACTGGCTCGGTACTCGGGAGGATCCGACTGCGGATGTCGTCATTTATTGTCACATTATAAATTTATTTTCAATAAATGTGTCATAACTAAATAATTATTACAATAATTAATTGCATTATTTTAGAAAATAATGATTAATTAATAAATGAATTTAATTAAAATATTAAGTAATTATTTATTGAGACTTTTTTCAAAATTAAACAATTAAAAAAATTTGTTGTGCACTTATACTTTATAATTATTATAAATAAATTTATACTATTAATATAAATTTATTATTATTGTGCGTAAATATTCGGTTAGGCGTAGGTTCGTACCTCCAAGCGTTAGGATTTTTCAAATGTGTATGTAATAAAAAATTGCGTTTAAGTGTATAAAAAAATGTGTAAAGTGAACTGTCAATGAATTGTCATTAGTATTTATCTTTTGCAATTAATTATTATTTTTTTATTGATATTTGTTGAAATTATCATTTGGATCCGATCCGGTTGTCAGTTGGTAGAATGCCAGCGCTCGGCTGGCTATTAAATGAAAAATCCGCGGTCGGTAGAGTGCCAGGTCCCAGCCGGTTGAATTATACACGGAACGGCTTCTCCCGGCCGGTCAGCGGGCGGTAGAATGCCAGTTCCGAGCCGGTTGCCAGCGCGCTCCTGGCCTAGTCACTATTCGGTAGAATGCCCGTTCACATTCGGTTGGCAGGCGGTTCCGAGCCAGTACAGTTACACCGGCGTCAGTACGGGCTAGGATCCGCGCCGGTTTGAAATTTCCGCCTGGGTCTTTAAGGTGTTCTGGACTGTAAACAATTCTTATCTGAATAACTACCCACAAGAACCAGAGATATTGATGTTAGAGTTCTTGTTTTTGTAGTCATAGAAATGAAAAATTCGATATTTCATGAAACTTTTCGTTATAAAGACTGTTAAAAAAATTTAAATAAGTTTAATATCTATTCTTTTTCTTCAAATGACACAATAAAATTGTACCTAATCATTAATCTTATAAAAAAATGGTTTTTCAATAGAAAAACTGTCCTTTTTAGAAAAGGGCCCATATTGTCGGTTTTTCGTATTTTCAAAATTAAGAGAGGGGGGGATGGTTTTAAAAATTAAAAACCTATTGTTTTTTAATCTTTTAGGTACCCTGGACTATAAACAATTCTTATCTGAATAACTTCCCAGAAGAACCAGAGATATTAATGTTAAAGTCTTTTTTTCGTAATTGGCGAAATGAAAATTTGGATATTGCGTCAATTTTTTTATAATACAGACTGTCAAAAAATTTTAAATAAGTTTAATATCTATTCTTTTTCTTTAAATGACACAATAGAATTGTACCAAATCATTAATCTTGTAAAAAAATGGTTTTTTAATAGAAAAACTGTCCTTTTTAGAAAAGGGCCCATATTGTCGGTTTTTCGTATTTTCAAAATTAAGAGGGGGGGGGATGTTTTTAAAAATTAAAAGCCTGTTAGTTTTTTATCTTCAAGGAGCCCTGAACTGGAAACAATTCTTATCTGAATAACTTCAAAGAAGAACCACCCAGTGAGAAATTTCTTACCGGTCCAATATCGGTCCAATATTGGGAGCCAAGAGACCAATCATCGGTCCAATAAAGGCTCCTAATATTGGACCAATATGGGCTGATGCTTGGGATGTAACGGGTTCGCCAAGCATCGTTTGTTAATATTGGTCCAATATTGGCCGAATATTGGCAACCAAGAGAAAAAAATTTTTTTAAATAAATTTTTTTAATTAAATAATAATAATAAAAAATTAATGTTTATAATTTTTGTGTAATATATTTATTTGTTTAATTATTTATTTTTAATAATTCATGTAAATAATAAATAATTTATTATTTATAAATTATAATTATTTAAAAATGCAGCAGCTATTAGGAAATAGCATTCTGCAAAAGAATTCTATCATTGAAAAATCAATTATAGACGAGAGATATCCGCGTCATTAAACAGATTCGCAGATATACTCTGGTCTCGCGACGAATCTCTCGATACTTATATACACTGGAGTCGCCGTGTCAGTTGCGAGAACGGTTACAGCGTCCCTCTTTCGGCAGAGATAAGAATTGTCACGTAAACTGCGGGTATAATAAGGCCGTCGGTAAAGCGATTTAGCAGTTTACGTGACAATTCTTATCTCTGCCGCAAGAGGGACGCTGTAACCGTTCTCGCAACTGACACGGCGACTCCAGTGTATATAAGTATCGAGAGTTTCGTCGCGAGACCAGAGTATATCTGCGAATCTGTTTAATGACGCGGATATCTCTTGTCTATCATCTGCGAATCTATTTAAAGACGCGGATTTCTCTCGCCTATCATTGATTTTTCAATGATAGAATTTTTTTGCAGAATGCTATTTCCTAATAGCTGCTGCATTTTTAAATAATTATAATTTATAAATAATAAATTATTTATTATTTACATGAATTATTAAAAATAAATAATTAAACAAATGAATATATTAAACAAAAATTATAAACATTAATTTTTTATTATTATTATTTAATTAAAAAAATTTATTTACAAAAATTTTTTCTCTTGGTTGCCAATATTCGGCCAATATTGGACCAATATTAACAACCGATGCTTGGCGAACCCGTTACATCCCAAGCATCAGCCCATATTGGTCCAATATTGGGAGTCAATCGGCGCCCAGCACGGCAACCAATATTGGACCGATATTGGACCGATTAAAGTCTATTGGCAATTTCTCACTGGGCAGAGATACAACAATTAGTTGGTATCGCAATTTTTAATTACGTTTTTCTCGAAATGAGGTTTTTGGCGTTCTAAACTTTGAAATTCCGTAACTCAGCGAATTTTTAACCAAAAAAATTCTAAGAACACTTAGAATTTTCCAAATTTTGCCAGGAACACGCCCATATAGATAACTGCAATAGTGCCAAAATGGGCCCTTTTCATGTGGACGTCCACAATTATGGAAATGTCTGGATTTTTTGTAAAAACCCTGTAGATTGTCGATAAAGTATATAATTATAGTATTCAATGCAATCCTTGAATTTTTTATCTTTAGTTAATATAAAACATTATTCTAAAATATTTATATACCTCTTATATGAAGTTGAGTGTGAGGGACTAGAACGTTCACAAATGATATCACGTTTTCTGGGGTATGGGGGGAAGCATGATGAAAAATTACATAGGTATATTAGTAATCAATTTTGTGGTTTTTCTCAGTATGTTCTATAGGTACAGTATTTGGAAAAGATGCCAAGAAAACTATTATTTATAGGAATAAAACAAAATGAGCGTTTAACCGAGTCTTGAAAGATTCAGATATTAAGAGTTTAATAATTTCATTTGCAGTAGTGCGTATGTTGAAGCGTATAAATACGTACTATTCATATGTAATTGACTTTACGTTACTAATTCGATTTTACTTTGTGCTTTGTTTGCTTGAACTGCAGCCATAGCAGATGTGCTATTTGTGTCATTCGGATTCGATAATGCAGGGAACATTTTAATACTTTTTATTATGGTAGCATTGTAAAACACTAAAAAATAACATTATACATATTTTTTTTTCTTGTTTATAAAAAAAAGTGTTCACCTTTTTATATTAGGTATACATTTATTTTGATTTATTTTTGAAATAGTTTTACTTCTATTTGGCTATGGCTTTTCTTACACATAGTATTTTAGTATTGTGAGTAAGGAAAAAATGGAGTTTATGTTATTTTCAAGAGGGAGAGTTAAACGAAAAGTTGAGATCGGCATTGAATTTTAAGCAAACCACCTCCTCCGAAAAGAACAGCTTGGCGAAACAGCTTCGTGGAAGACTCTTGGACCCAGGTTAAATATAAATCAAGGGATTTCTACGTGATCGAGCTACACACCATTCCACTTTTTCCTGTAAAGATTACTTTTGCAAAGAGCGCTCTGTACGCTTAAATTTGCAAAGAATCAAGTCATCAAAATACCTTTAGTTGAAAAACGCCACCTTAATTGACATTCTACGAAAGGTGTAGTCCTTTCGTCAATCTATCACCCTTCGACACACTTGGATTTTTCTTACTACAAGAAGTCTCTCAACGATAATTAATTAATCTTGAAGGGTACTTTGAAAATTGGATAATAACAAAATTCCCTTGATGTGATATTTTGTTAATCTTACCTCATAATGAAATTGAGGACCAATTGATTAGTTACGTTTAATAGCACCTATCATCCTTTGAGATTTTGCAAACTTTATAAAAGACTATAAACACCATTTATAAAAATGGAAACCAAATAGAATTCTAGTTCTTTTATACTTGTAGGAACCTTATCTGACATATATTAGGATCTAATGGTTTCCTATCAATTTCTATTAGGTTTTTGTACTAGAGAAGTAACATCATTTCTACAATGTGAAATTTTGTAATGCTTGTTTCTTTTGATTAATCGAGAGGTGGAGATTTGACTGTAAGAATAATCATTCATACAGTGACCTGTGACCGACGATTCGTTACTGCGGGAAGTATTCGCTGACAGCACCGTGTAAAAGAACTATACACAGCCTTTATTGAATAAAACTCTCATAAAAAGTTAATTCTTTATAAACCGTGAATGCTTTATTGTTTGTCGAATTTACATCCTTGATGATCGTCAAGTTCATAAAAATCGTTGGATTTTCTTTTTTGTACAAAGTTTATAAAGAGGAGGAGTTTTAATAGACATAAAGGATATCCGTTTTGAGTTCTCAAAAAATATACAGCTATATTACAATGTATATATGTATGTATATGCGTGTACTTTAGTATTTGTATTGTGTTCCTTGTGAGACAAATAACAACCGATAATCAGGCGTGATACAGCTCTCGTCGAATGCGTGCTGCAAATTACACGTCTGAATTGCTCTTTTGAGACGCGAGTCGACCTCGAAGTGGAAAAGAAAAACTTTGCAAGACTATCCCGCCTGAGTTGCACTTGTATAGTTATAAACTTGTTCTTGGTTATGGCCTGCGCTTACCAGATCGCATGTTTCGCACGTTCGAAAAGTTCCGACGTCACACACTGGAGACGGTTCTTAAGACAATACGAATTATAAATATCTGCACTGATTATTATTCAAATAGTCCCGTTCTTTGACAATTATTTTCTTTATACCATTTCTCTAGTCTGTAAATTTGTAATATTATTCGTAAAATTAATATATATGTATGTGCAATTATCTTAAGATTTTGTTGACTCTCATATATCTCATCATAATTTGTATAATTGATGGATATATATTTGTACACTGAGAGAAATGGATGGTAAGATTTTGATGTTAAAAATTAGATGCTGCCCGGTACAATCATTATGTTACTGAGTACCATCAATATGGTTATGTTACCCACTACAATCAAAGATGGTATCCATACAATCTAGATAGCTGTCCGTATTTGTATCATCAAAGATGGTACCCCGTACAGTTTTTATACAGTTTTCCCTTCATTTCTCTGGATATGGAGACTGCCTAGTATTTATCGTGATGCTGTCTAGGTTACCGACATAAGGAATTAGAACAAGTCCGTCTAGTAGGTGTCACTAAATTCGTTATAGTAACTAGCTAGCATACCAAATCTTCTACCTTTATTGCGTATATAAAGATTCTTTCTGTTTTGAAACGAACTTTTAAGAAATATAAATCCTTGTAAAAATTAAAGTTGCATTTTATGTAAAGGTTTTAGAACTATGTTTGGATAATTTATTCTTTAATTTAGAGACAGATTATAGTTTATAAAAATGTTATAAAATAGTTATTTATGATACAAGTGCGTAAAATCGTTGATTATACGAGTGTGACGTTTGCAGCTCGAGCCGAAGGCGAGTGCTGCAAGTCACACAAGTATAATCTGATTTACGCACGAGTGCCATACAAAATTTTTTGCAACACTAAAACAACTAAACTTGCAGCAATATTGCCAATATTACTGTAACTTTAGTTGTAGTGGGGAACTGTTAAATGAAGTTTTCTAGAAGCTAAAATAAAAAAATGTGATTGTAAATTGTTAATTAAAAGCATTATTTCATTGTTTCTCATCAAACAGTCACAAGAATGCGTAAAGTAACCCTTTTACGCACTGAAAATCACTTTACACACTGGAATTCACTTTACACACTGCTAGCGGTGTGTAAAGTAACACTTTACACACCGCTATAAAAAGAAGTACTTTACACACAGTTTTCTGTGTGTAAAATTCAATTTTACAGGTTAGTGTTGCAAAAATTATATTTTTTCACATTGCGATCAAGACTTTGAGATAATAGTAAAGAAATTTTAATTGTTTATATGGATTACCTGTTTTTAGATTCGAAAAAGAATTTAAGCTTTTATTAATTTTATTATTCTTGACATTTTCTTACAAACATGACTATTTTTGAACAATATTATAAGTTGGTAGCAGTGGTAGTAGCAGACGACAGTGTTTCTGTGCATGCGACAGTTGGCAGCAATGGATCAGTTGATCGCGATAGCTGTGCGTGTCAAGTCCAACGCACAATAGGTTCGCGAAGGTCATTCGCGAACGAAACGCATGAGATAGACAAGGACACAAATCTATCTCTGTCCTTTCCTAACTCATGCTTTGCGTTCGCGAACGACTTTCGCGAACCTATTGTGCTTAGGCCTTCAGCGTGTGTGGTGCAGAAATTCTTAAAGAAAAGTTTGTTAATCAGTTTCATTTGTGAAGAAATTTACTGATGAATCTTCTTATTGAACTCTACACGGAGAAAAATGGAAAAATGATTTATGCAGTCAGTGTAGTACTCCTTTATAGAATAATATGTGACAGGTACACACTATAGTATTAGAAGTTTCATAGCTGAACAGTTTGGGACTCAACACAAGTTATCCCATTCGTCAGCTTAAACAAGACTGTTTATATAGTCTAAGAGGGAATAAGAGTATAAAAAATTGGAATGAGAAATTTCTTTCTCATGTAATTGTTAAAAGAACGCGGCAGTGTACAAAACACAAGTCAATAATAGAAGCGAATATTGAACAAATAGTACTCAGTCCAGTTCTTTCGAAAAATGAACGCCGTGCACATAAAGTAGTTACCTACTCAAAAACCACAATTTATTCTCTCTCTCTCTCACACTAATGGTCGTTCACTTATCTTACCGTTTCACTTACTCTTACTACTCTCAACTATTATGCAGTGCAGTTAAGTTCATTAAATTATTAAATATTGCTGTGAGAATAATTAATTGTACATTTCATTCAAGGTCAATTCACTATTTTGTAGGGGAGAGGGCCCTAAGGTGGTCACCCATCTTTTGAACGACTGTAGATTTCAAATGGAATTATATATAAAGGTCAATAATACGGCGTTTGAAACATTATCTTATTACCTAACTTCCTATCATATAGTATATTACATTATAAGGGCAGAAAGTTCGAAATTCCTGCACTGCGCGAAATGATGCCCTTCGAGGCGAAGCCGAGGGCATTATCGCGTAGTTTAGGGCTTTCGAATTTCTGCCCGTGTAATGTATACTATTTTTCTTTATATGCGGTCGAAAGTACGCTGGGTAATTTATTTTTTAAGAAAATTGCAATCGAGTTTCATTTGACAGCCGGCCATCTTTATTTACTTTTGCTCCTCGCTTCAACGCCTCTAGCGGACACTCGTGAAGCTCTGGTTTTTTCTCTGTCTCTCTCTTGCAAACAATATTCGCCTGCCCCGACATTTGATGCACGAGCGAAGCGAGTGCTTCTGGTCGGGGGCAGGCACGAAAAAAAATGTGAAAGATAAATTAATATTATATTTTCAAAAGAATTTTTCTGGTGGTACAAAATTAATTCTATGTTTCTAAAATTCTAAACATTCTAATGAAAACACTTTCATTATTTCTTCAAATTATTACAATTGTATAATATCATTTTGGTACGTATTAAAAAAGAAATTACAAAATTATTAATTATTTTATTTTTGTTTTTAATGTTTATTAAAATAATTTTTGAAAATAATTATATCAGCAAAAGATTTCGTTCATTTCAATATTCAGAGCTTGTGGATAATAAATTTATAAAGTATAAAAAGTTTTCTTGATAATTTTTTTTCTCATTTTATATTGCGATAACAATTACTCGTTAAATTGTCATTGAACTCGAAATTTTCTTATTTACCGACAGTGGTGTTTTTACCGACAGAGAATTCTTTTACTCCCGCTGTAATAGAGGTTGGGTATGAAAATCAGCCAAAGCACAAATGTTTAACTTTCTGCTGCGAAATCGCAGCGTGAAATACGTACTTTCGACCGAGGTATGAAGAAAAAGTTTTTTTCATTTCATTAATAAAAAAAAGTTATGGCACTTTTTAAAAAAAGTTGAAAATTCGACTTTTAAAAAAGTGGCCCCAAGGTGGTCACCATACAAAAATTTACTAAAAAAGTTTTAAAAAAATGTAAAAAACGTATTATAAGTTGTTTATTTAATATTAATTGTTTTTCAGGATCACAGAAACATATTACATTTTTTTTTGCACTTTGTCCTTTCGTCAAAAATGATACTTTTTGTGTATGTATTAGATAGGTAAAATTTTGAAAATAATTATATTTCATTATTATTCATCATAAAACTTAAAAATTGATAATATTCACATTCACAGTGATAAATGTTGATAAATATGGCGTATAAACACATTTTCATAAAAAATCAAAAGAGACCACCTTGTGGCCAAAAAAGTGTCCACCTTAGGGCCAAGACACAATTTTTTAAACGTTAATGAAAAAATTTTTTAAAGCACAATATTAATTATATTTATTTGGAATATTATTGTACGATATATAAAGATAATTATAACGATTTTTACTAATTTAAAATGGTTAATTTCGATGATTTTAACACCCTGAGAAAAAAATTTCTCGATCATTTAAAAACAGAAATTTTACGTCGTTCACGTTACAAAGAGACTCATACGATTATTTATCTCAAAACTTTACTAAAATCTTTGTCTTCTCAAATAATAACAATAACAAAAAACATTTGAAGATACTAACTAATATACAAAAATTTTCTTAGGGTGACCACCTTAGGGCCCTGACCACCTTGGGGCCCTCTCCCCTACACGGAAAAAAAAGAATAATCAAATTTACCATGAGGAGTGTCAAGCTTGAAAAAGGTTAAGAAAAAATTAATGTTTTTTATTTATTTATTATTAAATTCTAATAACCGTATAAAATTTAAACTAGTTGACAATATAATTTATTCAATATTATGAATATTGTTGACATCCATACTTACATTAATTACAAAGTAAAATCCACGCATGATCTAATTTATTTCATTGGTAAGGGATGTTTCTTAAATAGGAAATTTCCCCCATCGATTGCGTAGCCGAGAGGCTTAATGTAAAAGCGTGCGATTTGTATGGTTAGGTAGGTGTTCAATCCCGTATGATTGTAAGATTTTCCGATGCATTTAGTTGTTAATTGTAAGTTTGAAGATGTGGGAAGAATAAAACTTGTGAATTAATGAATATGAATATATAAAGAGTGCATTTAACATATTTTTCTTTTTTTTTAATGATTGGTTATTGTTTTTTTTATACAAAATTGACGAAGTGAAAAGGAAACACTCGTTTCGCGTCGCGTCGGCCATTTATTTTGACAGGTTCCGCGCCTGCGTTTCCTTATTGTGAAAATTTCGAAGTAGGGGACTGAGTCCAGTTTCTCTACTATGCACACTGCAGCGCGCCTTATAATCTTCGCCTGTGTTTCAATGCTGATTACAGTAACATTTGGAATTAAGGCCCTCTATACACTATACGCAATACCCTAAGATGCTTGATGGAAATGAATTAATGTACTTTTACTGGACTGAGTCCTGTTTTTTCAATATTGACTACCAGTTTTTCAAACTCCATTTTTCTCCGTGTAGGAATAGTATATTAACAAATTCCAAAGATTGGAAGGGTAATAGAAAGATGAGGAAAAAGTTATTTTTGATACATTAGTTATCCAGATATCAACAGACTCTGAAAATTTAGATGATCAACTAGACAACAATAACATGTACGTGAAATATAATAATCTAACCGTAATGAAAAATTGTGATATGTAAAAAATAGTTTTGTAATTTATTTGTAATAATAAAGATTTTTTAAATATACATATACCCACATAGCACAGTTTTTTCCGGAAAGTTTCCAGGAAGTTTCCCACGTTAAGTTCGGAAATTTGACGTGTTAGGTTCCTGGAAACTACCAAGAAACTTGATATGTCTCAAGATTTAAAGTTTCCACTGTTAACTTCCAGGAAATTATCAATAGAATTTTCCTGGAAAAAGGACTGGAAATTTCCTGAAAAATTTAAGGAAGTTTTTTTGGAAGTTTCTCTAAAATTATTTCTGTTAATTTCACAATTGTTCAGTAAATGTTTTTAGAAAATTTCCCTTAAAATAGAAACGAAAGTTTCTTGCATAATTTATTCGTTAATTTTACATTAATTATTATTTAAAATAATAATTAGGCTCACCACCTTTTCCAGACGTTTCAGCCGGCCGTCTATGCATTACCGAAGGGAGGGGGGTGTATTGACACCCCCCTCCCTTCGGTAATGCATAGACGGGAAACAAGCTTTGTTTCAGCCGGCAAGGCCGGCGAAAACCGGCCAAGGTGGCAGTTGTTTCTACTATTTTTGTTTTTGGAAACCTTATATTAAAGAAGACAAACTTGAAAATAAATTCGGGGGAACGGGGGATCGAACGCGGGTTTCGACGGACGCAACGCAACTACCTAACCGCAACTACGCTAAACTAACATGTGTGTAGAGAAAAAAAAACTTTCTCTTAAGGTACAAGTAATCTTAATGGTTGGTAAATATGAATGGCGGGATAATTTCAAAATTTTATTCTCACAATTCAAATATTTCTTATATATAATTGTTAGAATTTCATTTTTATGGAGATTAATAATTTTAAATAGTGCTTATTACTGATTATTTTATACATATGAGAATAATTAAACAAGTAATACAAGCAGTTTTAATACGTAAAATTAAGATATATTAAATACAAGTTTTTCTTTACCAGCGTTATATCAATTACATTAAAAAATTTTGCTCACATCAATGATTTTCAATATCTACTATTTTAATAGACCCAAAAGAATTCAAATATTCAGAAAAAATTTGTATAAAATTGTACTTAAACATTTAATAATTTTCATAAATAATAAATATTTCACAGCAATTCAATTATTAACAAATTTTTTATAAATTTCTTCGCAATAATTCAATTAATTTCATAAATAATAAACTTTTTTTATAAATAAATTTTTTTTTTATTAATAAATTATTTTGTTTTAGGAATTAAATTATTTTGCTAAATTAAAACTAGTCGCACAATTTTAATTATTTTTAGTTTAATTTTAATCGAATTTCTATGTAGAAAAATGTAATTATTCTTAAAAATTTGATTAAAATTCGTCAAAAGAATTCAATTATTTAAAAATTTGTTGATAAAATTCTTTATAAGAATTATTATTCAAAAATTGTTTACTTCTGTATTTAAATATGTGAATAATTTTGAAAAGATTTCAAATTAAAATATATGAAAATTTGAATTTTGTACACTTTTAACTGACAAGTTGAAGAATTAATTTTTTTGAAAAAATTTAATTTAATTTAAAAAAAATAATTTGAAGTTACATGGAAGTTACATATGGCAATTTTTGCAAACATGGGAATTTTTTCAAATTCCTAAAGAACTTTTTCAAAAATTATTAAATATAGTTGATTTAGAGAAGAATTTTAGTTAAAAATTCTAGAAAATAATAAATTTCATTTTTTTACACTTTTCAACTTTTCTGAAACATTAATTTGAAAGTTTTTGAAATTCAATCAATATTAATATAAATAATAATAATTTAACATTCGAAAATATAGAAATAGTTATTTATAAATTATTGTAGTAGAAAACTAATTAATATTAATTCAAGCTTGTATAAGAAAAAGTAATCTTATTTATTTTTATCTTTTATTAACTTCATATATTATTTAAAAATTAATTTTTAGAAAATTTGTATCACCCGTGTAGAAATCACCATGCTATGCCTAAAATGATTATTGGCCCTAGCTTGGACCTAACTTGGCAACCCCTTTTTATATATCCTGGGCTGGTCCTAACTTGGTACTAGCTAGGAGATCCAGTTATGACTTAGAAAAATTTTTAGGAAAATAAAGTGTCAAAATTGATACATGAAAAACATGTAAAAATTGATAAATATTCTCAATTAATATTTATAAAATTAATTGATAATCATATTTGTTTAAACAATTTATTGTTTGACATAAATCAGAAAATTATACAAATACTATAAAATAAAGTTAATTTATTAATTTATTAATTCAGCAATTGTTTAAACAAATAATTGTTATTTACTAACTTTTTTTTTACACAATCAACCTAGAAACTAGCAGTTTTTTCTAATTTTGCAATAAGTAAATACTCAGATTAGTTAATTGCAAAACTTTAAAAGACTACAAAGTGTCTAGACGCTTTATTGTCTTAAGAATTAATAAATAACAACAATTTTTTGTTTAAACAAATGCTGAATTGTTAAAATTATAAATTATCTTCATATTTCACTACTCAAGTGTAATAATCGCGAAGTTAGATAAAAAACTGCAAATTTTTAAGTAATTTGTTACAAAAGTTAATAAAACAGCAAAATTTATTTATTTATTTAAACAGATACAGACTGCAATATAATTATCATTTCGTTTAAGCTGGTGCTAAACACTAAGAGATATTGCAATTCGAATGTGGGCTGACCCACCCAGGTCCAACCCAGGACCTACCTGGGCTTCCTAGTTTCATTAGCAAAAATTTCTAAGTCCAAGTCTAAAAAATTTTTTGCAACAAAAAATTAATGCTTAAAATGATTTAGAATAATGAAAAACGTGTTTTTAACATAAATTTTTTTGACATTTTTTTAAAAAGTGGATCACCCGCTTAATTAATTAGGAAAAATTTCCAAGTCCAAAAGACGAATATTTTTTTTAGACCAAGAAATTAATGTTAAAAATGATTGAGAACAATGAAAAACCTGTTTTTAACGAAAATGTATAGATATTTTTTTTCTTGATATAATATAAAAATATTAATTTTTGAATTTTTATATTTGGATATTATTTTATTATTATTATTGTTGTTGTTAAACTATTTTTTTTATTTATTATCGTGTATTAGTGTCAATAATTACTATATTGAATCATCAAAAGCAAGTCCACAAGTCACTGACAATAAAAATTTTGATCTCAACTAGTTTCATTAGCATAGTGGTTAGGGCGTTAGTCTCGTAGTCCGTAGGTCGTAGGTTCGATACCCGCGTGCGTTAGATTTTATTTACTTCTTAGGTTTGCGTTTATTCCGATTTTTCTGCGTTGTATTCGTATAAGTATGCAATTTAATGATTATATATACTGTAAAATAATTTAATTAACAAATTTCTAATTTTTTTATAATTTTTAATGTATATATTAGAGGAATATATATTAATCTCTACATATACTAACATTATTTATGAATTCGCTTTTGGTCATCATTTAATTGAAAAAAATAATAATTAATTAAAACTAATACTTATTATTAATAATTTAGGTTATTTCTTTAGCAAATATTATAAACTAATTAAAATTATAATAAAATATATAAATAAACTGGTCCTAACTAGGCTCCCAAGTTAGGACCAGGCTAGAATCGCATCACCAGCCATTGTTGGTCCAACCTACACTGCCAACCTAGGACCAAGCTATTAACAGGGCAAAATAGGTAGGACCTGGCTAGGACCAATTTTCATTTTCCACACACTTTTGTTTTAATTAGTTCAAATTTTCACGAACTCAAAATTGTTTTGTGATAATATTGTTTAAAAAAAATTCATCTAAATTGACGAATTTTTCACTTTTTTGTAGAATGTGAAATTGTTTCTTTATCAAATTTTTTTAACGAATTTAATTTAAATTGTAGGGAAGAGTCTCGAGTTGTGAGACACCTCCAGTTGTGAGACAGTCAATTTTTTTTAACATGCAATATTAAAAAGCCGATTGGATTTGTAGTGAGTCTGTCTGGTATGGGTGTGACTAAGAATGACGACAAGGTGGGAAATTGTAAAGAGAGGGGTTTGATCCTTAGAATTTGTCAATTTAATTCATTTACTTATCAAACCTATTGGAAAAACGTACAATTTAACTTATATTCATTTGAATTATAAATTTTATATTATTGTAATAATTGTTTGAAATTAATGAGTGACATAAAAATAGTGATACAAAAAGAGATGCCAATATAGACGATAATTCAGGAAAACCACGCAATAAAAGGTGAGCCTGAATTTGTATAAAGATTAAAGATAAAAAAGTGTATACTTGTATCATCATTGAAATGAATCAATTATTGCAGTGTGGTTTTTATAAATTCTACAAAGAAAAGGAAAGGTGTAATCTCCAATCCCCTCGATTGCAGACTTTCGTATTATCAGGATCTTTCAGCTGTAAATTAAGTGGAGATGATTGTTCATTGCAGTTTAGAAAATTTAAACTAATTATTATTTTTGACGACAACTGACAAACATAATTTCACTCCTGCAGGCTGATCAATGATATAACGTCAAAATTCGAACATCGTAAGTTGGCATCTATAAAAACTTCTATTAAATAAAAAATTCACTTTAATTATAAACAAAAATCTAACTGTTATAATGATTGATTGTTGCTCATTTTATTGCGTATGTGTGCGTGTATAGTATTAGTGTATGTTGATCGTATGTAAGTATCTTAAATTCTTGTACATCGCTTATGGACGGAGATCATTTATAAAATAATATTAAATAGAATATTATTATTTAAAATTTGAATTAAACTTTTTATAAATTAATTTTTTTATTCATTTAAAAAAAGGGATTGAATTAAAAAAAAATAGGTTTGAATAAATTATTTTTTTAAATACAT
The DNA here is from genome assembly GCF_015476425.1 of Leptopilina heterotoma. Taxonomy (NCBI): domain Eukaryota; kingdom Metazoa; phylum Arthropoda; class Insecta; order Hymenoptera; family Figitidae; genus Leptopilina; species Leptopilina heterotoma. The sequence goes on along the minus strand of NW_025110970.1, from coordinate 1,005,133 downwards.
ATATATATATATATATATATAAATATATATAGGTACTGTAAAATAATTTAATTAACAAATTTCTAATTTTTTTATAATTTTTAATGTATATATTAGAAGAATATATATATATTAATCTCTACATATATACTAACATTATTTATGAATTCGCTTTTGGTCATCATTTAATTGAAAAAAATAATAATTAATTAAAACTAATACTTATTATTAATAATTTAGGTTATTTCTTTAGCAAATATTATAAACTAATCAAAATTATAATAAAGTATATAAATAAACTGGTCATAACTAGGCTCCCAAGTTAGGACCAGGCTAGAATCGCATCACCAGCCATTGTTGGTCCAACCTACACTGCCAACCTAGGACCAAGCTATTAACAGGGCAAAATAGGTAGGACCTGGCTAGGACCAATTTTCATTTTCCACACGGGTTTATCAAAAGAATTCTATGAAACATCAAAATTTTGTTCAGAGTACAAAATACAATTACTTTCTCTATGAGGAAGCAATACAGTCAAAGTATTGTCAAAGTTCAGTTGTTTTTAACCCTCCGTCACACACCTTAGAAATAATTACACCATCCCGGTAAGAAGCGTAGAATAGAAAAGAATTCAATTTCCAGAAAATATGCTTGAAAACGAGAATTTTGAATTATTCTGAATACGCGAATTTACCTCAAATTCCACAGGAAGCATCAAAATTTTAGAAAAATCAATTCTTCTCTATTGCACACGTCGATTTGCAGATAGAAAAGAATCCAAATTTTCTATTTTTCTTAATGCGCAAAGTTTTATGGTATTAAAAGTTCTTGAAAAAAATATGGAGTTCTATTCTTTTGAATTGACTGGATTGACTTCTAACGATTCTAGGTAGTCAATTCAAAAGAATAGAATATTCGATGAGTAAATATGAAATGTCGTGTGAATTTCATTGTAATTTCAGTGCTAAACTATTAAAATTAATTATTAAAATTAGTGAAAATATGGTTAAAAATGCAAAGTGCTTACGATAAAATATAAAATGCTCTTACTTAAAGGAATTTTCATGCGTTCAATCTTTAACGTCAAGTTTTGAAACCTAACCTCACTTTCTAGTGCAATCTTGAGTGTTAGTGAGTCAATTCAGTGGAATAAAAATTTCTACTGATTTGTTGTAAATTCTGATTCTTTTGAATGCGCGTTTCATATTTTTGTGAAGTCAATTCAGAATAATAGATTTTTTTGAAATTTTGGTGGTTCCCGTGGAATAGAGCTCCGAGGTAAATTCGCCTATTAAGAAGAATACAACTTTTGAATTCTTTTCAATTCTACGCTTCTTACCGGGATTACACACGTTTAGAGGGGATCCCTCACCACATTGTAAAATAAGCGACATTACAACATAAATGAAGGAATCAACAAACATTTAGTTTTAACACAAACTTACAAATATGTCGTAAATTATTCTAAATTATAAAATTAATAAAATTAATTTTCGGTCTCAAAAATAAAAATTAATTACACGAATGCACATCTTCGAAGGAATTCCATTTTACATGTAAAAATAATGTAACATTAACAAATAAGCAAAAAAATCATTAAATAATTCATTTTAATATTTTATTTATAATATAATTTTGTCATTAACCAACAGTGGAACAAAAAATGTTTTGAAAACTTGATTTTTTTACTCAACATAACCTCACTTTTTCGAGTTTTTTCTGGCTTTGAAGCCTCATAATATTGAAGATTAATTATGTTTAAACTAAATGTTTTTTTAGAAATGTGTTGAGGAGGAAACCGTCGAATGGTATAGAAACTGATTTTATTTTGTAATGAGGAAAACAAAAATTATTTAAAAAATACTGAAACCGGAGAGGGAATCCCTCCCTAGGTGTGTGACGGAGGGTTAAGTTTAAAAAAAGTGCTATGAAAGTTTTTTAAAGAACTCGTCGGGGGGTCTTACTTCTTTAACTCTAATCAGAATTCAAGAAACACTCAATTTTTCAAAAATTGCTTTTTTGAAAATTTCAAATTCGTGTACTAAAAAAGAATTATTAGGGTTTTGTAAAGAATTCAATGAGGAGCTTACAGAACTCCGATTCTTCTAAACTAACACTAATCTTTGAACCTTTGAATAATTATCATGTTTTTAATGCTCTATCTTTTTGGCTCAATTACCAGAACCATTTGTGTAAAGCGCAAGGAACTGTAGAACTATTGCAGAGGAAGTCAGGATTCTAAAAAAATTAATTTTTTGAAAGTGGGGGAGGCCAACTTCTCATGCATACAATTTGGAGTATTTTTTTAATGCGCCTCATGGACTTTGTATTTTGTCCTTGGACGATCGATCAACTTTGTGACACCAATGTCAGTCATTAGCCACCTCAAGGTATTTTACCTTCTCAAATTTCTATCGATCGAATTACATCTTATTTTTATGACATGTCATACGCAATCGCAAAGACATTCATTTACACAAGAATTATTTATGAATTTAGATTGATGATTTATTGTCTTTATTACACTTTATCTTTATTTATTGTCTTTTTATTACACAAACGATTAATAAAAATGGTAGAAACATAACGTTCTCCAAGATTCACAATATGCACATGTTAATCTTTAAAAAGAATCTGATGAATTTAATTATCTCTTCAAAAGTCTTCTTTATACTTATAAGCATGGTAGTATTCAAAAAGGTCGTTACAAATTTGATAAAACATTTACCGGATGCACGCATAGAGTGCAATGCTTGCATTTCGCGAATGGCGCAACTAGTGAGCGATCCTGTGTTCCACTTCTATCCCTTCTGCTTTATAAGCCGAAGAGATATCTGTTATTTTGTTCTGTGAGGATGGAAACCAAATGCCGATAAAAACGCGCAAGATTCTCTGGAATGAGAAAGTACGCACTCAAAGTCCTTCTCCTCACTCCCTTAACTATCATATAATTGCATGAAAGTGTCCGCCTCTGTCGCACAAACTGACGAGTTTGCACATGTGAACACAGAACCCTACTTCTACTAACTAACGTCCAGTAGGCTTCGTCACATTTTTTGGCATGCAAAGCAATTCAGACGATTCACGTGAGTGCATGTAAAAACATGCAAACAGCACAATAAATGGAACACTTCAATTTAAAATAAGAATAGAGTACAATTGAACCGGATGCAATCGCTGTAAAAATACAGGTATTGAAAACTGTTAATTACGAAAGGTCCATACTCCGACTTGATCCAAAGAATTGAATAAATAAATAAAACTATATGAACGAGTATGGGTACGCTTAGAGATATAGTGGCAGTACTTTTATTTTTATTACATCCAGAAAAAGCAATTGCATATTAAGAAGAACAATTCTCTTCTAATATCCTTTCAATTTATTAATTATTAATCATTAATTATATTAATTTAATTAGAAGTATTTAATTTAGCGCACCACACCCACCCCTGCTGTGACTCGAGCAGTGAAAATGTGAGCTACTGATCTCCATCTGGTGGATGATCTATTTAAATATGAGACCTGTTACACAAACATGGTTGATTGTTTACAATTTTATAAGTTACGGACAACGTGACAACAATCATCAGTCACTTTTGACTCACTTTTTGTAGTGGAATTACTTTATATATCGTGTCATGGAGGTGGAGCATCAGAATTTGTTGCTTTGTTACAAAGTTTCACAAAAAATGTCCGAGGAAGTCAACGAAATGTGTCAAAACTTTGCTATTTAAGACTCATTCACCGAAAGAAATTTCGATGGTATTATTAACTATGAACCTATAGTTAATCTTAACCTAGTAAAAGTAATATAAGGATTCCTAATCATTGTGGTTAGGATCTCTTGGTTGATTCAACAAATCCAAATACCTGTAATGCTTTCATGTGAATTATCGTGGTTTCGTAAAACGATTGTTTATTATATTTTGTGTCTACTTTTTTGTATATAAAATGGGGTTTTCACATATATTAAAATTGCTGTTTTCTCGGAACCTTTGAAAAATAGATAGTTCGTGTTTTAGAAATTAAACTATTTAATTATATTAGTAAATTCTTTCAAATTTTTTTGGTTGGGTTTCAATATAAATCGTCGAAATTTTTACGCACGTGGTAACAACATTTTTACTATTTTAATCGCGCAGTGTGTTTGAAAATTTACCATTGCAATAATTTGTGTTTTCAAATTTATTTTCATTTAAATGGCATAAATAATTAAAAATGAATAGTTTTTGACAAGTAGATAAAATTGTGTATTTGAAAGATATAAAACATCATCTGATTAAGTATTGTATTTTCACTCGAAAATCTAGTGTCTATTAAAAAGTGAAAATACCAAGTGCGTGTTTAGTGTAGTGGTCATCGTTCCGCGTTTCAAAGTGTGTATTCGATAGGTTCAGGTGTTCGCGTCCCCCCAGCGTCAAATATTTATTTCATAAGTTTAAATTAATTCTGATGTATATTTAAATACAAAGTCAAATATAAATATGTTCAAAAACAGTAATTAATTTTTTTTTTATTTTAATTAGTTTTTCTCTTTTATTTGATAATAAGAATTTGATTAGCAATTTCAAATAATTATGATACACAGTGTAAATCTAATATAATAATATTGTTTATTTTTAAATAAACATAAACTCCTAGTCAATTTGACTAATTTTCCTGGTCACTTTAACTATGCTTGAATTTTATTACTTTGACTAGGATTCTATAGTGGGTTCCTCTCGTAACTAGGAAATAGGAAACCTAGTCAATTCCTGGTATACAAGTCCTAGGCATTTTTTTCGGTGTTGTATTTCTTTTATTATTTGAACTATTCACCATCATAAATTAGTCCAAAATTGTTGTAAAATGACAAATTTTTTTGAAATGTTGATTAGAATTTTTAAAAATTAGTTTACTCCAACGTTTCGAAATCTAAATGATTTCCTCTTCAGGGAGTCTATAAAAATAGGGTAAATGCACTAGTAGTCGGACACTTAAGGATACAATCTTAAATTATGTTTTATTTCTTGAAATAGCAAATATCTACTGTGTTTATAAGCACATTATTAATTAAAGGAGTTCTTCAGGATTAAAAATCATATAAATTTGTTACAAATACTTGAGTATTTAATAAAATATAAACATTTTAATAAAAAATTACGACTGCTTTAGTAGTCGGACACTTTTTCCCCTTGTTTCTATAGTCGGACATCTGTCAGATATTTTGAATTTATAAAAAGAAAAAGATAATTTTTTAATTGCTATCTGCTGGAAAATCGAATTAAAGCATATTAGAAGTTATTAATATAATATTTAAACCCTATAAGTTTTAATATTTATGATTAATTGTCAACAAAACTTTGTGCCACTCATCGCGCTACTCGAAAATGGTTGTATCTATAGTCGGACACCATGATTTTTAAAACATTAAATAAAATATTTCTTGTTTAATTATTTTCGAAAATAACACTATTTTAATAAAATATAAACTTCACACATTCGTCTAGTATACTTTTTAAAGTAATTATCACAATGCATTATTATTTATTTGCCAAAAAACACGAAAGTGTCCGACTACTAGTACTGTCCGACTATACCCGCACTTACCCTATAAAATAATATACAAAAAATATAAAAATAATATGCAAATAATATACAAAAAAAAATAATATATAAAATAATATACAAAAAAAATATATACTTAACATTCGTTCATTTATTTATTTATTACAAAATTGGTTTTATAATCTTTTATAGGTATGTTATTCTCAACTTAATTTTTTATTAAAATTATTATATGATATTATCACTCGGTTGTTATAAATATTTAATAAACATTAAATTTAACGATCATTCCGAGTCAGGTTAATTTTTTATTATTTTATTTTATTCATTATTTTAATTAAGTAGGTAGGGGAATATAGTCGAGGTCGTCCCACATTTTGACTTTTGTTTATAACTTTTTTTTTAAAATGAATTTGGACAATTGAAGTATATGGTTGGAAAGTCCTGTTTAATAGGAACATTTTTTCTGTACAAAGTAAATTGATTGGTTTTAAAATAAAAAAGTTATAAAGATTTAAAAAAAAAAAATTTGTAGTACTGGTTGGTCCTTACAGTCAAGGTCGGTCCATGTTTAAAATTCAAAGGGCATTAATCGTTAAAAAATAAAATAACATGTTTGGAAAATTGATTCTTTATTGTTTACAGTTTGTAACTTAATGAAATAATAAAATAATAAAAATAAACAATATAAAAAAATAAATATAAATAAACAAAAATTTTGCACTGAAATATTAATAAAATGAAATAAAAATATTAATAAGATTATCAATTATATTATGAGTTATTCAGAATTGCAGTTTTTGCAAATGAAGTAGCTCGTCCTCATCTTTGCGCATTTTAAACACAAATTGGCCGACCTTGACAGAAAGTAACATTTCCGAATTGTTTTAACAATAAAGAAATACGTTTCGGGATTCGATTTTTCACTTTGTTTTTCTTTCAACCATAAGTCCCACAAAATTTCTGCATGCTTGCCTTGACGATTCAATTTTTTTTTATCTTTTATTAATGATTTTTCACATGATGCACAAAACTTTTTTTGAACTTTTTTTGTACCGACGTCACAGAAAACACAATTTTCGATTCTCCGAAAATGTAATTGAACAAAAAGTTAGGTTCCACTAAGACAAGCTTCGACAAGCATGCGCGTAGGTGGCGCTAGTGAATTGTCCAAAAAATCGCATATGGACTACCTAGACAGTGGTCCAACCTCGATTATACTCCCCTGACTATTAAAAAAAATTTTAATTTTTTTTTTTTTTTTTTTTTGAATTTAAAATTTTGATATTTTATTTTACTTTATTCATTCTAAATTCTTTATTATAATTTCGATTCTCATTTATTTTAGTTATGTATGACTCCAAACTCTATGACGTTTTCTCTGACGTTTGATGGGTGAATTTATTTTTAATTTTTGCTGACGAATGTCTATTTATTAACTTTTTGGTAAGATATTATTATAACCTTATTATTTATGAATAAATGTTAGATTAATTATATTTTTTTGAAATTTATATAATTTTTAAATTTTATAATTTTTTTTGATTGACGAATGTTAAGTATATATTTTTTTGTATATTATTTTATATAGATATTATTTTATTCTTTTGTATATATTATTTTATTTTTCGTATATTAATTTATATTTTTTTTATATTATTTGCATATTATTTTTATATTTTGTTGTATATTATTTATATTTTTGTATTTATATTAATTTATATTTTTTGTATATTATTTTCTATTTTTATAGACTCCTTGATGAAGAGGAAATCATTCAGATTTCGAAACGTTGGAGTAAACTAATTTTTAAAAACTATTTGTCCGAATGTTTTCGTTTTATTCTCCTTCACTATAATTACTATTTCTCGGACGTAAAAGATTGATTAATGAAAAAATGAAAATATAAAACAAAGACAAAAATTGTTTTAATATATGGGCATATCTCTAGAACTTTTAATTTTTTGGGTGTTAGAAAACTTAATTTTTTTTCAAGGCACATTCTTGGAACAAATTTTATTGTTTTTAGAAATGATTAAATAATGAAAAAAACTTGACATTACTCATTTTTACACATTGCTACGCTGATTAGTAATGTAAAGGTGTCAATTATACATTATTAAATTATTGTTTAGCTTTATAGCATTTGTTTTATATTTATTACTACACTGAAAAAATGTTGAGTACCATGCAATCCCAATCGTCGGAAAGTGGAGGAACTATAGTTTGGATGTGCTACGATCCCAATTCGGAAAATCTACGTTCCTATGTCGGTGTCGCTGAACACCCAAGATTTGAGACTCAAAACCTTGAGACTGCAATAGCCGCATCTTGGGTGCTCAGCACGCCCGAGTTAGAAATGCAGCTCCTCCAAACTAAAGTCGTATCGCATTCGTAAATTTTCGGTCTACTTGGAACGGCTTGTCACCCAAAATTTTTCCGTGTATACATGTACACTTTTTTTGGAAAGCGCAAAGTTTGACAATTTTTCGTATAGGTACTTTTATAATGTATAAGAAGAAATTACAATGAGTAAAGAGTATTTTGAAACCAAATTTAACATCCCAACTGAAAAAGTCCGTCTGGATTTTCCACATGGAAATTTACGCAGAAATCCATGCGGAGATTTGAAATAATTCACATGGAAATCCACATGGAAATTTTCTATTTCTTCTATTTTTAAATATTTTCAAAAATAAACATCAAATTCGAATTCTGAGACCCCAAAGGGGTCTCACTCACTACTTTCTGCATTTTTAGAGAGGTTTTCGTTTATATTTTGAGTTTATTAAGAATATAAAAAAATCCATGCGGAAATCCACATGGCAATCCATGCGGATTTCATGTGGATAGTTTCAAATCTCCATATGTATTTCTACCTGAAAAGTCCATGGGAAAATCCAGACGATTTTTTTTAGCTGGGATGCGCTACTCAAATATGTGGCTTTTTTTATGACTTACGTTTTTAAATTTAATGTTTGAAGTCATTGCATTCTTTATGTAAACAAGTGGCACACATTCCTGTAAGGGTTCAAATTACTTATTATTACATAGATAAAATAACCCTGTTGTGTTAGTTATTAAAAAATCTTAGTTAAAAATTCCTCACCATGCGACGGATGAAGAGTTAAAAGAACCTTATAACAATGAAAAATAGTTTTCTATGTAGTCAACTGGGCTTATTTTTTGCAGCTTGTGCTCATTTTTGAGCGAATTTTCCGATTAATGAAAAAGTGTCGTTTGCACAATTTCTGACAGTGTATTTATTGCAAAACTTACACAGCGTTATTGTATTGAATTCCTTACTAAAGACTCGATTGTAAATATATATAGTGTCATATATCTTATTTACGATTGCCGATCGACGTGCAGACACGTGCCAATTCATCGAGTATCTCTGCTGGACATAAATAAAGCTTTTCCACTCCCTTTGCTCGTGCATCACACCTTAGAGAACATTATTCTGATGTGCAAGCATGCAGGAAAAGCAATTTATTGACCAACCTTAATCTCAACCGATCATTAGAATTTTCCGCAATGGTTATGCGATATGTATACATATAAGAAAAACATAAATTTTTCATGGTCTCACTTATTTTTGCAAAGCATATTCTTCAATAGATATCCACTACATAGAAGAGATTATCGTTCCCGTGGAAATAGCGAAGATTCCAATCGGTTCATTTGAAGAAAATGAAGTTAGAACTTCCCCCGAGGCCTAAGATTTATAGAGCGGTTGGTGATTCTAGTGATTTTCTTTAATCGAAAATGAGTCGTGAAGTACTGGCGGAGGATAGGAAAAACGACGAAGAAGAAGAGGCTTAAAAAAGGACGAGTGATTTCTAGAGAAAAAAAGAAGAGAAGAGACGTTGACTTGTCCAAGAGTCGTTACTCCTGGGCATCTGTATATCCTTATATCCCCTCTCGCATATCGAGGACAAATTGGAAATGCCGTCGCGCAATTTGTCGATTAACAAAAAACATCGTGGAGACAGGACGAGAAAATGATCTAATTATACGTCCATAAAATGTTGAAGCTGCGAAACGATACGGCGAAGGGTGGAAGCTCAATGGGAACAAGAGAGATCCTCTTACACAACGTAGGGCAATGATTGCGACACGCCCAACCAGGAAACATTCATTCGTACTTTACATACACACGCCGACATGATCGTGTTTGCTTATTCATCTAATTTGCTTTCAATAAATTTATAGCTTTGGGTCTTCATTTTTAGAAATGGGTTTTCAACTGATCAAGTGAAATGGATGCCTTTAAATTTTACGGTTTCAAATTGTCTTCTGATATAAAAGGTCACGATTCTAATATGTGCAGGTAATACTTGGATTTAATTTGTTTGCATATGAAATTGAGAATGAATATAAAAATTATTAGGTTCTTTATTGACAAAAAGTTATTATTAAAGTTACGTAATTCTATTACCGGCAGAGCCATGGTTGTGAAGAATAAGCTGCGTACAAAATTAGAGTAATAGGTAGGATAGATTTTTGTAAATCAACTGCGCTTGAAAAAAGTCATTTGGAGAAATTACTTAAATGAAATGCTTAAAGTTAAACAATAATAATCAAGTGAACCGCCGACGACCAAAAAAGATTACTGTCCGTACTTTTTTTATTTTAAATTCAAACAATTTTAATGCCTTATTTTTTTCGGTTTCGTTTGTTATTAAGATTTGCGATGAGTAGAAGCTGAGACAGGCGAGACAAGATCGATCCTCGGCAATTCATTCTTAAGTCGCCACGTCGCATCAGAGCACGCAAGCGTTCTTCTATAATTGCTACTTGCTAGCAGGTGCTACATTAATAAACGCATAACCCATTTTCTTTGCAGGCCGCTGCCTCAGACAATGAGATAACCATAACATCGCGAATCTGCAGCACGCACACAGAAAAATGTGAACGAAATCAATCCCAACAATTCTTATGATTTATGGATTTATCGAATCGTTCAATTATTTTGAAAATTTCGCCGCAGTTGGGTTTTTTATGTTAAATTTTTTCACACTTTTGTATATAAAAATGTCTGTATAACAGATTATAATAAAAAAATTGTGTATTTTGTTTTAAAGTTTACTTCCGAGAGTAAGTTTACTTCTTAAATCTTAAGAAGATGCAAAATTTTTAAGGCAGTTAACCCTGAATTATACAATGGCTGGGCGGATGATTCTGTATGTAAGCTGAGAATGCTGAATTTAAGATTGATGTGAAATTAAGATTTTCTTATTACTCTTCACTTTTTTCCTCGTTGACACGATATCATTGAATTGCTGTATCTAAAAGCAAGAAATTGAAATGCATTAAACAATTTATGTTTTAGAAAAAAAGTGAAAACATTCGATAAAATTTAGAGAGTAAAAACCTAAATGTCATTTTGATATTTTTGATTAGTTGACTAAAATCTTAATTTAGGTGACAGTGAGTGAGGAAAACATTTAATTGTTTGCTGTTAGATGCAGCCGTTAAAAGATATCGTGTCGAAGAGGAAACATTGGGGTATACTTCAATCTATGATCTCTCATATAGTATATTAACGCTGCAAAAAGAAGTATCTTAATTTAAGATGTTTTTGTAGACACTTTTTAGTTACTTGAAATATCTTAATTTAAGATGTTAAAAGTATCTTCGTACACATTTTCAGTATATTTTTTGGGAAAAAAGTTTTGATGACATTTTTCCATCTTATACATCTTATTTTAAGATTTCAAAGAAGACATACTTATTTTTGCAACTATATATAACAGTTTATATAATATCTAATTTTTGTTATGAAAAGAAATATCTTAAAAATATAAATTGGTTGTTCCTTTAGTTATTAATTTGATGTTTTTGAGTTTCTTATATTCTCTAAATTTAAATATGTGACAAGTTATTTAAACAGCGTATGTGCACTGTCAAATATGTGATTACACGCTGATCCATCTGACAATGTAGTGAATGGATCATTAAAAAGGGTATAAAGAGCGTTGTAATTGTAACAAACTTAAAATATTCGCGATTTTTCTGATGTGGACTAACTCAAAAAGCAATGGAAGAGAATCAATTCCAGACATTTAAAATCGAAAGGACGATCGGTCGAGGACTCTAGAGCGAGAAAGCGAGAGCATTCATGGCGAACCCTTTAAAGACCGATCTACACGGTATTGTGCAATCGAATTCCAGGATCGCGATCGGTGCCATTAAAGCCACGGTTACGAACAAACTCAAAGGTGGTGGTTGCTCTCGCCTCCTGTGCGAGGAGACAGGTGATTTGCTGTCGGCATGACGCGTTCTCAGAATAAGAGGAACCCATAAGAGTGAGAGAGACATAAGTGAAAGAGACTGAAGCAAGGACGCATGCATCGCAAAAGATCGATTGAATGCCTCTGGGTCCACATGGTCTCTTCAAACGGTATTTTACGTATATATTAATATTCTCCGCACATACAATGGCACCAATAAGCATTTTTACCCCACTAATTAATATATTTCCAGCTATGGTACTTATTTGCATGAATAAGTTTTTTCACCATTTTTAGTTTTTCTTTCACAATATCCTTAAATAACACAGCCACACAAAACATTTTTTGGTTCTGACTATGTGTACCTCATGTTTTTGGGGTCGCTGGTGGATTCAGAAATCCGAGTTCCATTTAACCCCATGGCCAAAAATAAGACATCGTATTTTCATGAGAATTTACGGGAAAAGAAGGGCTGAAATTTCAATTTGTAAAGCGTAATAAGTTAAAGAACGTGATATGAAATCACCCAGTTCTAAATTATCTCGATCGTAGAACGTGACGAGAACAGAGAATTTTCAATGGATAAGTTGAAAGGGCAGATATCTGATTAGAATACGATGACCATATTAGCACGACTCCTCCCAGAGACGTGAGGGAATGCATAAGATACTCATGTATTGATAAGTCAGTGCGAGCACTCTCTCTTATAATACGAATGTGCGAAGAACATCGTTCCACCGACCAGCGCTCATAAAATGAACATAAAAAGAAAGCAATGTCACATTTTGCTTTAATTATTATTTTACTTGATATACCTATACATTATAATCCCATACTTTATATGAATAAACGTCCTCCAAAACATATATGCTTAATGACAAGCGATTTATGTATTTATACCTTTTATTTATTTCCACCAAGATTAACGGAATTCATCTTATGTAATCCTTTGCAATTCAATTCAAGAATGGTTTAAGTGTATTGAGTAATATCATCATTCACAGTCTCTCTGTTTTGACGAAATATCTTTTACCTACTTAAATGCTATGCGATTTTAATTGACCAACAAATCTGAAGAAAAAATATAATAAGACTGTATAATAAAAACTTACACGCAGTTGCAGGAAAATTTTTTCATCGATTACTTTTTTATTTCTGAGAGTAACAATTTATTTCATTGTTTGTGTAATTCAAAAATGTAACTTTTAATGATACAATAAAAAAAAGAATGGAATATCCTTTTAATGGACGTCTTTCAAATTTCAAAGATTCTTTGAAACTTTTGCAATAAAGGAAAAAAATAATGCACTTTTGTAAATTGGAAGGCGGTATCATCATTACGGCAGAGAGAAACCTCTTGAATTCAAAGGGATTCTGTCAAATAAATGGACTTTGTTGAAGTAATAAGAGTCGTAATTACGTATATGTGGCGACCGGTTTTTGTGTTATTTCTAATCGTGTCCAAAGAATAATTCTGAATTTCGCCATAGGCTGCCCCTCTTCAGACAAAGTTACAAATAGCTCCCCTAGGTTGTTGGTAATAATGGTTGCCCGCTGCGCCAATGACTCCGTTTATTTCGTCTTTCCAGCTTCACAAATTACACGAAGACTTTATTATTACTCGGTTTTTTTTTCTAAATTTTGCTAATACTTGCTCGTAAATGTGAAAGCGCGATATTCGGTGACAACTGTTTTACACTATAAATGTTTGTTTGCTTGCATTGGTGTCTTTCAGAGTGATAAAGAGTGATAAAGAGGCCTGCTATCCTACTTCCTAGGTAAGAAGTGACAATAGGTTCAGGCTTTATAAAACTTAATTGATGATTAAACAATATTCATTGAGCCTTGGTGAATCAGCGGAAGCAAGGCAAGTTAGAAAAGTAACATTTATACGTAGATGAAGTTGAAATTCATTAAAATTAAATTTTAAAGTTAAATATTTTTTATGAAGCTGCAATTTGCACCTATTAATCAGGAAACTTAACTTTTCAAAATTTTATAACGGTTTTAAACAAAAAAAAAACATGTAACTTTAAAATTTAATTAAAAAAATTAAGTGCGGGTGCCAGATTCAACTTTATTTTATGTAGATCAGAAGCCTTAAGCTTGGTTTAAGATTGGCGAACAATTAACATTTGAAAATAAATCCAATTCGCAGACTTGCAGCCCCCACATTGGATTGCTTTCATTGCGTCCATGGCCTTGAAAGCCAGGACATGTTATGTAAGTCATCTTTTACTTGTGAGATAGTAGTTCAGTCCGATATCACATCATCAGTTTACAAAACTGTGGCTCTGATGCCGCGATTATTGATCGACAAAATATTATTTCTTATGAATTGACAGAGTGGAATAAATAAATTATCATCCATTATTATTGAATACATCTAAAATTTTTTAAAATCTAGAAAAATGTAACAGAACTTTATAAACTCTGAAATCTTTTGTAAACAATCTGATTTTTATGACATTATTGGAAGCTAATTTGTCAGAATTATGATTAGTGACTATGTTAAAGAAGTATAATATATTTGTTTTCTCTGTAAAAATATTAAACCACTTGAACGGCGCAGCGTTAAAATTGGCGTCACGCGTGGAAGTGACAGAAGCGGCAAGAATGCAAAACTGCACGCAGAGAAATGGTTTTTGAAAACCAAGTTAAAAACGCTATTTCACATAGTAAAATATCGAATCGTTATGAGATATAATTAAAAAAACTACCAGTTCTAATATTAAGTACTATTTCATGATTAATAGTGCTATTTGTACATAGTAGAAATTACCATTTTTTAAAAATGATATCTTGAATTATTTTACATAGTTTTTTTAACTATGACGCGTTAGATGTTTTGCAAAGTGTGTAGTTATTTCAGTTAATGCTTTAAAGTATCTTTTACTAAAGTATACAAAGTATGGAATATTATTTTAAATACATCAAATACAATTTAAGAAAAGGAGAAAATATTATTTACAATACGGCAATTATGATGCTAGTCAGTCAAAATAGTATCTTACATAACGAAAACTCTCCATTAAAAAGTGTTTTATAACATTAATGCATATTATTTTATGCCATTAGAAATAACTAAAAATGTGTATTTATAATAGCAGTAAGTTCTACTTGTTGTAGGAGTTTATACTATTTCACATAGTAAAGAAATCAAGGAGAAAAATTGCCCCTTAACGTCTGAATATAATAGCTGCAAGACCCTTGCGCTATGAGTGGACCGCACTATTTCACATAGTAAAAGATCTTTTACTATGTGAAATAGTACGGTCCACTCATAGCGCATGGGTCTAAGACCTACTAAAGCAAGTTAACGCACTGATTCAATGAATAACTGAAATTCCTTTTTTACATGGTGGACATTACCATTTTACACTGTGAAATTACATGTGTTCACAACACAGTACATTTTTTTTGTAATAGAAATGGCCATCAGCATCGTTTTTAGTTCTAAAAATAGACTTTCTGTATACCAACGTGTACTGTATACATTCAGTCGTCTCTGAAAACTCTAAACTTCAAGACGTTATTCGTAAAATTATTTTAAATTAAAATTTTTATTATTTAAATTTAATAAAACATGCATAAAAAATTAAAAAGTGAAATAAATGTTTGTTTGAGTGATTAAACTTTTCGCGAAAAAATCGTTATTTTAAGTACTTTTTGATTTATACATGAACATATATATAGTATAGTGTTGAATGTTGGCGTCATGACGCCAAAAATGTCCTGAAATACTAAAGGCGCTATCGAATTTAAGGTAAATATTTAAAAATTATAGTACTATTAAATTAGTTAATATTTAATTAATTAATTAAAGTTACACAAATTAACACTGCTTTCTGAACATGTAACTTGGAACTATTAGTATGTCTGTATACAGGATATTTGAATATTCTATATATATTTTATTTAATAAATGCTGACTTTATTTAATTTTACAGACGCTCAAGATGCAGTGCTTTTACACCTTTTGTCTACCATGATCACACCAACACAGATGAAGTACGGATCAACAAACGAAAAGCGAAAAACTAACCAAGGTGCAGCAGTTTAGTTTGGAAAAAGTTTATAAATGGTACAGTTAGTCATTTGAAAACATTGAATACATTGCTAAAAAGTAAATTTAATTTTTAAGATGACGTCAGTTTTTTCGTAAAAAAATGAGCAATTTGAAATTGTGTAATTATAAGCGCAAGACTACAAATTGAAACCATTATAATTAAGTGTATTCATTATTTTAAACTTTTGCTGTGTATATATTTATTTTAGATTAATAAAAATTATTATTGATGATTTAAATTAAAAATTTTACTTCCCTCACAGCACCGGGATATTCAAGATATCCCAGAGACGTCCTGGGGATATCGATTTGTTTTCGGAAGTTTGAATATCTCTGGGATATCCTAGGGACGTCCATGGATATCCAGAGGATATTCCAGGGATATCCAAACTTCCGAAAACAAATCGATATCCCCAGGACGTCTCTGGAATATCCTGAATATCCCGATGCTGTGAGGGTTTTAATTTATTAAAACCTTTGTTTCTAGCAATTTCAGTTATTCCACAAAATTACAATCCTTATTTAAAATAGTTAAAATTTCCATGAATTAGTGAAATTTGACTGAGAATCAGTGACTCTATTCTCGCGATTTGAATCAGTGAAATTTCACTGAAGATCAGTTAAAAATGATTGAAATTTCAGTCATTTTTCACTGATTGGCCAATTAAAAAATATCTGAAATTTTCAATATGTGTGACATAAATTTTCAGTAGTTTTTTAATTGTCGAATCAGTAGAAAATGACTGAAATTTCAGTTATTTTTAACGGATTTTCAGTGAAATTCGACTGAATTGTCTGAAGACAATTTTACATTATGTTCAAAGTCATTTAGCACTAGCGTCGTGCACTATTAAAATAGTGGAGTTTACCATGTGGTTCATCGCGCAGTCATTCATTTAAAATAGTGGAGATTACCATGAGGCATAGCGCGCTAGTCTTTCTCTCATAGTGGAGTTTACCATGATGCATAGCGCGCTAGCCTTTCTCTCATAGTAGGTTCAAGTATTTGGAATTGTTATATTTTCTAGGCGGAAAAGTTACCTTTATTATTTAACCAAGTTCCAAAAAATATTTACATAGTTGGAACTAATATAATTAATAATATCAAATACTTTGATACCATAGTACAAAATACTCAATAAAATATTACACTTTACGATTAACTCGATGTGTCACGAAAATACTATGTGAAATAGTTTCAGCTTCTATTTTTAATAGTAATTTTAACTGAAAATTTTTCTCCGTGTGGCGTCAAAACTTGCGAATACGATTTGCCAAATCTGTAAAGAAATTTATAATATTAAAACATGGTATTCTTGTTTATTAAGATTAAGGAACATGCATATGATAAAAAAATAACTGTTTCAAAGCCTTGAATAATTTTTCAGAGTTTAAAAATTGACAATTATTATACTTTTTCACTTACTCTCTTAATTTCAATCAGTGGAACTAACTGGGATCCAATTATAAGTATACCACTTTTACTGGTTATCAGTTAAAATTCACTGGAAAACCAGTAAAAGTGGTATACTTATTACTGGATCCCAGTGAATTCCACTGATTCAAATTAGGAGAGTATGGCGTTAAAATTTCCACCCCAATAAGTCAAATTTCTGTGTATGGAATCTGCTCGAAAAAGAAAATTATTTTTCTTTGGTCATATATATGGGTCCTTCCGACAGATTAGCTCAGTCGGATGGATGCCTCGCTTGGCGGACGTTTTGGGACCAATGGTAAGTACCCTTGAAACGCGCCCATTTGGCCTAAAAACCCCAAAAAAATACCAAAAAATTGCAAAATTGACTTTTTTCACAAAAAACGCTGTATTTTTTTTTAAAAATTTAACTAATTTAAAAACTATTTTAGGTTTTTAAATTTAAATAGATACACTTTTAGGGAAAAAAATCTGTCCGCGCTTCGCGAATATTGATCGTCGCGCTTCGCGCTCCGTTTGATGTTGCGCGCTTCACGCGCAATTGGCTCGCGGTGGTCTGAAATTGTTTTGCATTATTTGTGTTCTTGTTATTATTTCCTATTATATGTGGACGTCCACATGAAAAGGGCCCATTTTGGCACTATTGGAGTTATCTATATGGGCGTATTCCTGTCAAAATTTGGAAAATTTTGAGTGGTCTTAGAACTTTTTTGGTTAAAAATTCGCTGAGTTACGAAATTTCAAAGCTTAGAACGCCACAAACCTCATTTCGAGAAAAACGGAATTAAAGATTGCGATATCAACTAATTGTTGTATCTCTGGTTTTTCTTGGAAGTTATTCAGATAAGAATTGTTTACAGTCCAGGACACCTTAGAGATGAAAAATCAAGAGGTTTTAAATTTTCCCAGGTGCGAATTTAGGTTGGCCGCCAGAGTTTGAAGGTTGGCCCAAGGTTGGCCTAACTTTGGGAAGCAAAGTTTTGGTTGCCAGAGTTTGCCCAACTTTGGCAAGTACTTGTGCCCACAGTTGGCCCGACTTTGCAAGCCAACCATTAAATGCAGAGTTTAACCAACCGTCGGGCCAACTTTGGCGACAAAGGTTGGCACAACTTATCCAAACGTTGTTTAAAAGACTTTCAGTTTCGGTTGGCCGAACTCTGGGCCACGGTTGGCCCAACGGTTGGCAAAACTATGTGAAACACAGTTTAATTGACTTACATTATTTTGGTTGGCCGAACTCTGGGCCACGGTTGGCCCGACGTTTGGCAAAACTATGTGAAACGCAGTTTAATTGACTTGATTTTTCTTGGTTGGCCGAACTCTGGGCAACGGTTGGCCTAACGGTTGGCAAAACTCTAGAAACGCAGTTTAAATGACTTAAACTTTCTTGGTTGGCCGAACTCTGGGCCACGGTTGGCCCAACGGTTGGCAAAACTCTGTGAAACGCAGTTTAATTGACTTGATTTTTCTTGGTTGGCCGAACTCTGGGCCACGGTTGGCCCAACGGTTGGCAAAACTTTGGCAAATGCAGTTTAAATGACTTAAACTTTCTTGGTCGGCCGAACTCTGGGCCACGGTTGGCCCGACTGTTGCAGCTTAAATATACATTTTGCGTTATGCACTCCCATGTGAGCGTAGCGTAGTGGTCAGTGTATAAGTCTTCGGTGCGTTAGGTTAGGGGTTCGATCCCAGCGAGCGATAGATATTTTCGAAAATGTATGTATGAGATTGTGTTTAATAATAATAGGTAAAGGTTATATCTGATGTTCCCGCTAATAATAACGTGTTAATTGTTTAAATAATGTAGTTTTTTAATAATTTTTTACCTTTGGCTGTTGAAGTTGGCCAAACTTTGAAAATTGTGGTTGGCCCAACTTACGCATCTAAAGTTGTGCCAACTTTGGCGTCAGTCTTTGGACCAACCATTGAAATGTATAGTTGGCACAACATATGCATTGTAAGTTGGGCCAACTTCCTTATGAGTTGTCGGGCCAACCATCGTCGCCATTAGACGGTCGCCGTTATCATCTGTATGGTTGGCCCAACCTCTGGCACGAGAAGTTGGACCGACTTTGTAAAAGTTGGCCCAACTATGGGCCGACCAAAAAATCGCACCTGGGTTTCTACACCTCCATTTTTAAAATTCGGATTACTTTTGCAAATGACCGACATAATGGGCCCTTTTTATTTTTCTAAAGAACCAATGAAATCAAACAGTTAAAGTATGGATAAATTAATGAAAACCGCATGATTCGACTTGTCAAAACATGTAGATTGACAATAAAAAATAAAAAAAAAATTAAGATTTTGCTCAAAAATTACTAAATTGCGATTATTTTAAAAACTGGAACCGACAATATGGGCCCTTTTCATGTGGACGTCCACATAATTATGTTTAATAAGATATTTTTTTTCTTAAAGTTACTACGACTTTAAGGATTACATTCTCATCACATGTTTTTGTTTACTAATGATTGCGAGATTAAGTGGATTAAAATGTATATTTTTGGTAGAGATGTGCAAAAAGCTCGAAATGTCGATACGAGCCAAGTCCAAGCCGGCTTGATGTATCAAGTACTCGACATTTTCGAGTACTTGAGTGACTTCAAGTACTCGAAAAATTCGAGTACTCGGGTAAATTCGAGGACTCGATTAAATTTGAGCACTAGAGTTAATTCGAGTACTCGAAACTATTCGAGCTTTTTACACGGCTCGGCTCGGCTCGAAAAATAAAAAGCTCGAGTTAGCTCGATCAAGATTCGAGCTTCAAGCTTTTTGCACAACTGTCACGCTACTTCATGCAATTTCACTTGCAAAAATACATTGTGTCACGTTTAGTAGAGACCCCTCCCCTGCCCCCAAAAACGTGACATCATTTGTAAACGCTCCCTAAGCTGACTGACCCAAAAACTTAAAAAAAAAAAAGTAGTTTCTGACGAAAATAGCTGGTTAACGAACTTGGCCTTCATTTTTGCACCAACTTTAAGTGTGTTAAATTGAAAAACGATCGGATAAGTTTTTCAAGAGTTATCGTGGGAACAAAATTTTTGATCTACAGACAGACAGACAGACGAACAGACAGACACCATCGCCGGACCATGTTTTTTGGGTTCAGGGGACCCCAAAACGTCGAGATTTCATGAAATTAGCGAAAGTCAATTTTCGACCAAAAATAATACTTTCTCATATGATGAGAATGTAATAAAAATTACTTTTTTTGAAAATAACTCGAAAAGTATAGGGTTTGGCGAAATGGTGTCTACAGCAAAGTTGTAGCTGAGGATGAGACGAGAAAAAAGTCTCTAGTAGCAAGATTCCATATGGAATAGATTCACTGTAAAAAGAAGTGTGTTTTAATGCATTTAGCCTTCAAATTTTTATGCACTTTAAAGTGCATAAAACAGTGAAATACATTACATTTGTGACGAAAACGCATGAGGGTAATGCACTTCAAAGTGTGTTCAGATCTGGGACATCATTTATGCACTTGAAGTGCATTCCAGTAACACACTTCTTTTTACAGTGTTCGGAGATAATTGAGTCGGAATATCGATTTTTTGCCCAAAAAATAATATATATATATATATATATATATATATATATATATATATATATATATATATATGTCGTAGGCAGATAGCAGAATCCGGCAGTATGCAAACTACCTAGGCAGTTTGTAAACCGCGGGCAGTTAGTAAAATACCTAAATTTGAATGTATGAAAACAGGCAATATGCAAAATGCCTAGGCAGTTTACATACTGCCAAAGACGTTTCAGGCAAATAGAAGAATGTATTGAAAGTCGCAATACTCAATATTTAAAATATGAAAATATTATTGACAGTAACCGAAAATTGTAATTGATTAAGATTTATTAATATAGCATGTACAAAATAAACTAACATAATATTGATAGAATTTATTGAAAATAATACTATTGTTTCTTACATTTATATATTACTGAATTATTTGGGCCCTAATTATACTTTAGTTTGCAATTATCGTTCTTAGACTTCAGATTGTCTATCTATAATTTCTCAATTACGTTTATTCTTATTAACCATTTTTGAAAATGGAAGAAAGTGCAGTGAACGAGATGCAATTTCAAGAGAAATTAATATTAGCTTTTAAACAGCAAAGTGGAGCAAGAGCAATGTGGGATAGGGCACGGTTAGACAGTGTTAAATGCGGATCAAGATGTCACAAATCTATAAATTGTTGCAACAAGTAATAACAGGATAAAAGTTGTATTTCCTTTAGAATAAGTTATTCTAATTAAAAAAATTTGCGACTTTCAATACATTCTTCTATTTGCCTGAAACGTCTTTGGCAGTATGTAAACTGCCTAGGCATTTTGCATATTGCCTGTTTTCATACATTCAAATTTAGGTATTTTACTAACTGCCCGCGGTTTACAAACTGCCTAGGTAGTTTGCATACTGCCGGATTCTGCTATCTGCCTACGACATATATATATATGTCATATATATATATGTCATATATATATATATATATATATATATATATATATATATATATATATATATATATATATATAGTGGTTTTTCGAGAAATTGACAGTTTTATGTCTATAAATATGTTTTTTGGGTGTATTTGGGTGAGATTATGTAAAAATAGTTGAAGTTACTTTTAATTCTTTGAAAATATTTTGATTTTTAGAGTTATTTTGGGATTTTTTAGTTTTTCTTGACCATTTAAGAGCCTATAACTCTGAAATTTGACTTTTTATGAAAAAATGTTGTAGAGAAAAGTTGTCTTAATTTTTTTAAGCTATCGTAATATGCAAATGAAAATTTGAAAAATTGAAAGAATTGATTTTTTAAAATTTTGAAAGTACTGTAGTTTTTGTATTTTTTAACGAAAATGTCTGGTTAACGAACTTGGCCTTCATTTTTGCACCAACTTTAAGTGTGTTAAATTTAAAAACGATCGGATAAGTTTTTCAAGAGTTTTCGTGGGAACAAAATTTTTGGTCTACAGACAGAGACAGACAGACAGACAGACACCATCGCCGGACCATGTTTTTTGGGATCAGGGGACCCCAAAACGTCGAGATTTCATGAAATTAGCGAAAGTCAATTTTCGACCAAAACTAATACTTTCTCATATGATGAGAATGTAAAAATTAGTTTTTGTATTACTTAAAAAAAACATAATTATTTGAACATCTGAAGTGAAAGAAATTTAAGATTATTGGCGAATAGTGAAAATCATAAAAATGAACTATAGAACGGACTTTCACAATTAATATTTACTAAAAATGGTGTTATAAATTAAAAATTTTACAAACTTAATACATCTGAATATATTACCATTAATATTATTATATAATAATATTATAATAAATCTTAAAATTTATGACTTATGAAGTGATTCTGTAAATTAAGGGGGAAGTCTACTGTGACAAAAAAAACAAAAACAAAAAAACAGGCCGATTCTTGAGGATTTTTTTCTAACAAAATATGACTGGTACATTAAATTAAATTAAACCGTCATCTTTATTATATATCCAAGTATTCGTAAAAAAAATTTTAAGTCGAAATATTTAAAATTGCTGTCGTGGCACTCCTTTAAGCGCAAGCCCGTCGTTTTTTAGGTGCACAAACGGTGTACATAAAATCTCACGTCTGGGTGCCCTACTGAAAAAGAACGACTGTAAATACGAGCGTAAATATGACTGTGAATACGACCCTAAATACGGGCCTTAGAAGGGTAGTGTAATTGAAACAGCAAATACAGCCGTATTTATGCCCGTATTTAGGGTCGTATTTACGGTCATATATGAATACCTTTTTTTAAAATATATATATATATATATACCCCCACACCACCGAAACTTTCCTAAAAATTTATTGAATATTTGTAATATTCGGCATATTTAACTGAAATATTTAGTGAAAATTGTTTTTTACACAACTTTCAATAAACATTGCAAGTAAATATTTAATAAATTTTTAGAAAAGTTTCAGTGCTGTGGGGGTATATATATATATATATATATATATGTATTATTAATTATTATTAATTTAATATATTAAATATAATATTGCAACTAAAATAAATATTATTTAAGGTAAGTATTGAAATACGATTTATTCTTATAATAAATGCATAACAAACAAATATATAAATGTCACTTTATTTTAATCACAAACACACATATACACATGGTACAATTATTTATTAAAAATTGTAATTATTATTTTTATTATAAGAGAAAAAATACTTGTACGCACAATAAAAACACTTGTACATTTTTCAACAGCTAAATATAAACCACAAATGACGCGAATCACATGTGAGTAGGCACTGTTGTAAAAAAGGTTGGGTCTATAGGGATGGGTAGTTGCACGTAACTTGAAATATTAATTATAAATGTAATAATAATAATAATAATAATACTAACAGAAATAATAATAGTATATTTATGAATTAGATGTAATTAAAAAGTTTAATCACTATTTTAAAAACAAACAAACAGTTGGGTTCGGGAGACGGTTACGGGATATGTAAGATTTACATACATTTTGAGGTTAGGAAGCCCATATTCCGAAGTCGTCTCCCGCACCCGACTCAGTTGTGCTTAGGGCTTTACATGTGATTCGCGTCATTTGTGGTTTTTATTTAGCTGTTGAAAAATGTACAAGTGTTTTTATTGTGCGTACAAGTATTTTTTCTCTTATAATAAAAATAATAAAAATTACAATTTTTAATAAATAATTGTACCATGTGTATATGTGTGTTTGTGATTAAAATAAAGTGACATTTATATATTTGTTTGTTATGCATTTATTATAAAAATAAATCGTATTTCAATACTTACCTTAAATAATATTTATTTTAGTTGCATTATTATATTTAATATATTAAATTAATAATAATTAATGATGTTTCATTATATATGTGTGACCTGGACAGTGAAAAGGGACCTTACGTGCGAAAACAAGTTTTCTAGAAAACAGCAGTTAAAGTTTAACTTAGAAAAACCCTTGTTACTTTTTTAAATATTAATATTTTTTAATCAATTTAGGCTTATTTTCTTTACCGTGGATCACAGTATCAAAATAAAAAACATACAAGTGATGAAATTTTTTTTTTAATAATTGTTTATATAAATTAATAACAAACTCCCCAAACATAGAAAAAATAATCTAAGTTTTCTAACTAGCAACAATAAGTATAAATAAGTGACACATGTTTGTAAGGATTTTCAAGGCCGCTGATTACGAATATGATGTTAAATTGACAATTTGACAGTTGACAGCTGCCAACTTCTCTAAAAAGTAATCGTTTTTTGTAAAAAAGACAGTAATAAGGTTTTTGAGGTCACTAATTACGAATATAATATCAAATTTGAATTTTAAATGTTGACAGTTGTCAAAGAATCTGTCAACTTTTCTAAATAATTAAAAATTATCGTCTTCGTTATTTTAATTTGTATAATAACAAAACATCAGTTTTTTCGTATTTTTACTTTTGTTTCTTTTGACTTAAAAATTTTTTTTTTAAAACTTCTAATCAACTTATGACTTTTTGGTTTTCACCATCTTAAAGAGCGTTTCAAACCCTATCCGAATCAACAAAAAAGTAAAAAATGATTTTTTGACAAGTAAGGTCCCTTTTCATAGACCAGGTCACATATATATATATATATATATATATATATATACCCCCAGAGCACCGAAAATTTCCTAAAAATTTATTAAATATTTACTTGCAATGTTCGGAATATGTAATTGCAATGTTTATTGATAGTTGTGTAAAGAACAATTTTCACTAAACATTTCAGTTAAATATGCCGAATATTACAAGTAAATATTCAATAAATTTTTAGGAAAGTTTCGGTGCTGTGGGGGTATATATATATATTTTTTTTTAAAAATGGTATACATATATGACCGTAAATACGGGCATAAATACGGCTGTATTTGCTGTTTCAATTACACTACCCTTCTAAGGCCCGTATTTAGGGTCGTATTCACAGTCATATTTATACGCTCGTATTTACAGTCGTTCTTTTTCAGTAGGGTGATCTGAAACAAGAAAACAAAATATGGTTGTCATCTACATAGTATTGACTTTCGTCTGACGAAGGATTTTGTTGATATCTTTTTTATTTAATTGTTATAAACAATAATAAAATCAAATGTAAAAAAAAATTGAAAAAATTTCAAGAATTTTTTTTTGCGCCAAAATTTTTTATCGACAAAATCCTTCGTCCGACGAGAGTCAATACTATGTAGATGACAACCATATTTTGTTTTTTTGTTTTAGATCACCCAGACGCAGGTGCGGATCCAGACAAGGTTCTTGGGGGGGCCATCTGCTAGACGCTAGCTTGATGATCTTTTATGAATGAAATTTTTATTTAAAAAATTCCAGAAAAGTTTGCATTCTCGGGGGGGGGGGGCATGCCACTGTGCCCCCCTCTGGATACCTCTCATATATGTTCCCTGTAAAAAAAGAAGAATTGTGTGGTCTGGGATTTCGAATTGGGATGTCGTTTCTTGAATTCGAGAAAACGACTTTTTCGAATTGGACTGATTTCTGAATTCAGAAATGTATGGCTCCGCGATCAACCCAATTCGACAGATATTTTAAAGATGAAAATAAAGAGTTTTACACTTCACTGGACTTTGAACAGTAGTTAATTGAGACGGTGCACGTTATTCACGTAGGTGAATACATTTCTATAAGCAATAATGTTAATTTTCAATAAAATAGAGAGAATTAAAAATTTGATGTGGTCTTTGTTTACAATAGAGAAAGTTTTCTACTTTTAGGGTTATTAAAACAGCTTACTTACCGACAGCTGAGAAGTATTATGATAACAAATCAAATGATGATTTCTATACGAAAGTATCATTTACGTCGGTAATTGAATATTAATAAATTAATTTTCAATTTTTCTCTTTTAAATGTATTTAAAAGTAAATTGTAGAGAATTACACTAAAATTTTATAAAATATAATTAGAAACTTGATTTCAGTTTTTAATGATTTTAAGTAAAAATTAATTTCCTTTCCAGTTTTAGTATTTTAAAACATATAGTAGATTTGTTAAACATATTTTTTTTTAATTATTAATGCTCTTAATATTGATTTAAAATTTTCTAAATTGTAGTAAATTTTAATTTAATTGAAATTAAATAAAAAAATGAGTTTAAAAAACTGACAATTGCTATTAAATTGAAAGTAGGATTTAAAGATGTTAAAAGTAGTTAGAATATTTGGTTTTTAATTATAATTTAACAAATTAATGTTAACATTTTATTAATTTTGTAATGTTATTAATAAATGTGTAAAATATTAGTTACCAATTTTTTTTACATATTTTTTCAAAACAAGACAAAAAAATATATGAATTAATTCATAATTAGAAATAAAGAAAATTAAATTCATTTACTTTTAGTTTAAGATTTTTTAAATTTATTAAATTTGTTTAAACATTTAGAATAAAAAATGTGTTGATTAAATTACATAGGGCATGTACAATGCACAATATTTGATAAGTAATATAAAGAAAAGTCAGATATAATATTTTTTATTATTATAAAATATATTTATATAAATATGTAGAATATACACAAATCGTTTACGAACTTTTATCTTACAATTTTTTCTGAAAAGTATTAGTGTTTGGAATAGCACGTGCTATTCCAAAATTCTTTCGAAAAGCGTAATATGTTAAAAAAATTATTCACTTAACAGTGTTACATCTCAGAAAAAATTGTAAGATGAAAGTTCGTAAACGATATGTGTTTATTGTAAATATATAAATATATTTTATAATGATAAAAAATATCATATCTGACTTTATTCCTATTATTTATCAAATATTGTGCATTGTATAAGACCTATGTAATTTAATCAACACATTTTTTATTCTAAATGTTTAAACAAATTTAATAAATTTAAAAAAGCTTAAACTGAAAGTAAATGAATTTAATTTTCTTTATTTCTAATTACAAATTAATTCATATATTTTTTTGTCTTGTTTTGAAAAAATATGTAAAAAAAATTGGTAACTAATATTTTACACATTTATTAATAACATTACAAAATTAATAAAATGTTAACATTAATTTGTTAAATTATAATTAAAAACCAAATATTCTAACTACTTTTAACATCTTTAAATCCTACTTTCAATTTAATAGCAATTGTCAGTTTTTTAAACTCATTTTTTTATTTAATTTCAATTAAATTAAAATTTACTTCAATTTAGAAAATTTTAAATCAATATTAAGAGCATTAATAATTAAAAAAAAATATGTTTAACAAATCTACTATATGTTTTAAAATACTAAAACTGGAAAGGAAATTAATTCCAAGTTTGATTACAAAATTATATACTTAAAATCATTAAAAACTGAAATCAAGTTTCTAATTATATTTTATAAAATTTTATTGTAATTCTCTACAATTTACTTTTAAATACATTTAAAAGAGAAAAATTGAAAATTAATTTATTAATATTCAATTACCGACGTAAATGATACTTTCGTATAGAAATCATCATTTGATTTGTTATCATAATACTTCTCAGCTGTCGGTAAGTAAGCTGTTTTAATAACCCTAAAAGTAGAAAACTTTCTCTATTGTAAACAAAGACCACATCAAATTTTTAATTCTCTCTATTTTATTGAAAATTAACATTATTGCTTATAGAAATGTATTCACCTACGTGAATAACGTGCACCGTCTCAATTAACTACTGTTCAAAGTCCAGTGAAGTGTAAAACTCTTTATTTTCATCTTTAAAATATCTGTCGAATTGGGTTGATCGCGGAGCCATACATTTCTGAATTCAGAAATCAGTCCAATTCGAAAAAGTCGTTTTCTCGAATTCAAGAAACGACATCCCAATTCGAAATCCCGGACCACCCAATTCTTCTTTTTTTACAGGGATTAAAATATTATTATCAATATAGAATTTATAATTTAAATTTGACTATCATTTACCACATTTTTTTGTATTAGAATTTAATCTCTGACTGTAGAGAGAGCACAGAAATGTTTAATAAATCTTAACTCAAATTTCATAAGTTGTCTATTTTTCATAAAAATAGAATTTTCGTATAAAAGAGGTTAACTGGTTTTGAGCTGAAGGTATAAAGTTCTTTGTACATTTGAAATTCTCGCTTGCTCCTCGGTACATATTTACGCCTAACCTTTAAGATTCCACATTTGAATTGCAGCAAACACACGCAAATCTTGACCTTATAGCGCTTAAGAAACAGAAGAAACATTTACGAGTGTAGTACACATTGGTGATTTCGGTGTCTATCATCGAAGATCGACACGGAATGCTTAGTAGGGTGTCCCAAAAAAATAAAAAGTTTTTTTTTATTGGGTCTCATCCCCTAAAATTCTTTCAAATTGTGTAAAAATAAGAACACAATATTTGGAAATAAAAAATTTTAATATTAACCCGTGGTTCAGAGCCTTTGAACCATAAGAACGCTAAAAATGTAGTGTTTTTTCATTTTTAACATAAATATAAATGTCAAAATATAATGAATAGGGTGTCATTGTAAAGATAATTAAATTACCTTTTGATCCATATGTCATAGTATAAGATTCAATGAAAATTAAGAGTGTTACAGTCGATTAAAGATTAGATTTCATGAAAATTTTGATGATTTTTATTTTTTAGACACTCAAGTAACTTGTACTTTTTTTACATTAAACAGTAAAAAATATTTAGGTTTTAATTTTTTTATTGAGAGTCTGTAATATTACAAAAATTTTTAGCCCTTGTGGACCTCGATTTGATTGAAAATGACAATTATACACTAGATTTAGTGAACGAAACTATTTTTTTTATTCTTATCATTCCTTCAACATTTGGAGCAAAAATTGAAACAATAAATTTAGATATAACCACTAAACTTACTAAAATCAGTGATAAAAAAATACTGAAGTCGCTGATTTAGAGTCCAATGTCAGTTTTTCAAATTTCAAAATGGCGGAGAACTTCATAAAAGTCGATCGAATTCGTCTCAAAATCGGGTAACGGATTTTGAGACGAATTTAATCGACGATTAAATTACGGATTTTTGTAATGTTACAGACTCTCAATAAAAAAATTAAAATCTAAATATTTTTTACTGTTTAATGTGAAGAAAGTACTAGTTACTTAAGTGTCTAAAAATCATCAAAATTTTCATGAAATTTGATCTTTAATCAACTGTAACACTCTTAATTTTCATTAAATCTTATACTATGACATATGGATCGAAAGGTAATTTAATTATCTTTACAATGACACCCTAATCATTATATTTTTACATTTATATTTATGTTAAAAATGAAAAAACACTAAATTTTTAACGTTTTTATGGTACAAAGGCTCTGAACCACGGGTTAATATTAAAATTTTTTATTTCCAAATATTGTGTTCTTATTTTTACACAAATTAAAAGATTTTTAGGGGATGAGACCCAATAAAAAAAACTTTATTTTTTTGGGACACGACAATTTATGTTGGTTTAATTATTTTTTTTATAAAATAAATAAATTTTTTTATTTGAGCACTTTCAAATCTTAAATTACATTATTAAATGAGTAACTTGTAAAATTTTCGTTAAAAAATATTTAAAATCAGGACCGTAGCAACAGGTTCTTTAAGAACGCTCCCAAAAAAGCGGTGGTCACGATATCTTCTGACCGGTTCATCGAAAATCAAAAAACCGAATAATTTCTGTTAGTGGATGAGTATAGTTCGTGATTGAACAAAGGAATATTTTTTTTGTTTATTAGAACCGATTTTACATGGTCTTAATGGTTCTAAAAATTGTAACTTTTGACAAAAGACACTGTCAAATATCCACATTTCAATTTCTTCAAAAACCCTTCGTTCAATCACGAGATATATTCACCTACTAACAGAAATTTTTTTGTATTTTTATTTTAGATGAAGCAGTCAAAAGATATCTTGACCACCGCAAAAGCAATTTTTTTGGAAAGGGGCCCGAAGAACTGTTGATACGGGCCTGATTTTTAATATTTTTTATCCAAAATTTTATATCTTACTTATTTAATAGTGTACTTTCAGATACCAAAGTGTTTAAATGAAAAAATTTTTTTATTTAATGAAAAAAAAATTATTAAAAAAATAAACGTTTTCAGGTCGTTTTGACCCATGTAACCCCTTAACAAACGTTCAAAACACTATAACAAATTATTTTATTATATATTATATATTATATAATCATGAAATTAATGATTTTTGGACAGAAGTCAGCGAACTTGTATTGCCCCTACATCATTATAATGATGTTATTAGTCAAACCTTTATTTCATAAAGTTTTTAAGGTATGCAAATGCAATAAGTTCTATGAATGCTTACTGTTAGCAAAATTTATTATTAAAATAAAAAATTCTCGAATTGGGTAATAAATCTTTATAAGTAATTCCGTAAAAATATTGGTAAATATTTTTACTAAAATTTGATTTCACTCAAATAAGATTATATCGAAACATGGTGTATGATAAGCAGGTTGAAAATTCGCCATAAAATGCTGGGTGTGAACTAGGTCAGAGCAGATTGAATCAATCATACTGGAAAGTGTTTGTCTGCAAAGTTGCCGACGTCCAGTTTTGCAGACACGTATCATCTGACACTTGAGACCTTTGGGCTGAAAGGCAAACGCGACGAAGATGAGAGCTTGAGATCAGCACAGTTCTACTCGTTGATTGTAGGGCAAATATGAAGCAATGGAGTATATATGCATAAACACTGAATACAGCGATAACCATTTGCAACGGAATTCGGGTTAATCCAACACTGCATATTGCTCATGCCAGCCATTATTCACGAGGTATGTGATTTCGCACTGTTACAGATGCAAAGAAAAATTTACAACTACCACAGTAACCGTGCATTCCACATTTCTGCCAACGATACCATCTGACATTGGGTCAGTAACACGTGTTTCTTAAACTACATTTCTGCAGAAAAGACATGGCATAAAATTGAAGAAAAACGAGGTGAAAAGTCCTACTAATGACTAGAATAATTTCAGAATTACTTCTCCTTGTTAATTATACTTGTTACTGTTGTTATTACTGCATTCATGATAATATATTGTCAACGTTTTTTACTCTCGTGTGATATTCTCACCTCATACATATTACTAAACCCCACAGCACCGAAAATTTAATAAATATTTACTTGCTATGTTTGGAATATTTAAATGCGAAGTTTAGTGACAACTGTGTAAAGATTTAAATATCCCGATTAAAGTTATTTAATCGAGACATTTAATTCTTTAAATAATTTTTACTAAACTTTGCATTAAATATTCCAAACATTGCAAATAAATTAAACTTTCAGGAAATTTTCGGTGCTGTAGGGGAATTGATTCAACTTTCAGTTAACTATAACCATCAGACAACCATAAAAATTAATTATCCAGAAGTGGAGCACAAAAACACAATTATTTCGCCTTTTATCAAATTAAAAGATATATATATATATATATATATATATATATATATATATATATATATATATATATATATATATATATATATATATATATATATATATATATATATATATATATATATATATATATATATGAAATATTACGGATATACTGCAAAAACAGGTGTGTGGGGAGAGTGCGGCAAAGCCGTTTTTTAAATAACTCCTTCATTTTTTGACTATTAAATTATGTCTTTTTTCAATTTTTCTAACAATTGCTGTGATTGCATTTAAATTAAACTTTAAACATAAATTTTAAAAGTCAAAAAATGAAGGAGATATTTAAAAAAACACCATTGCCCCACTCTCCCCTACTTAAATTGATGTACAGCCTAAAAATCGTATTGTCTCCAATTTTTAGAAACTTTGTCTTTGAAATTAGACTTTTATTCTAGTCTAGACGTTTTGAAGACACGAGTTTTTGCAGTGACAAAAGTGGTAATGGGGATCAAGTGTCGCGGTTACTATTTGCGAACGAGAAAGCGGTCTTTAAAAACAGAAAGGTTGTCCGTATACAGAAAAGTACATTCAGTGCATTAACGTATCCGGAGTTGCTGGAATTGGTCTTCTTCCATACAGACGGGTTTGCAATCGCTTGTACTAGAACCAACATGCTAAATCTATTTGTTCCTTTACTTTTATCATATGCACAAGTGGTCAAGTAACTTCTTAATATACTTATAGATCTTGCTCTCCTTATTCGTCTTATAGAAAGTTAGTTTAAGAATCTTTTAAAACAAGTTTAATCGATGAACAATGTTGAAGCAAATTTATTTTAAAAATCATCCGAGATATAGCTCTTAAGGCAATATGCAACCTTCCAAATTTAAGATCACAGAAATATGATTAACAAAATAAAACAAATTTAAACTTAATTCTAGGTTGACTATATTTTTATTGGTTCGAGTCGAAGATTACATTACGCAGTTTTGATCTGAATTTCAAGGTGTTAGTATAGAAAAAATCAATATCATTTGAGATTAACTAAGTTGATCTATTAAAAAGTTATTACCATAATTAGTTCTATGGAATGAAACTGAAAAAAGTGTATGGTATCTAGTAATTGCTCTAGGAACTGTAAAATTAACCATACATAGAAGTGAGGGGTAGTAGACAGCTCCGTTCATCAGCCTACACAAAAAGCCATATCAGAAAAGTAGAATCTCGACGTTAACGTAGAAATATTCGTTATAGCCCTTAACTCTTTATAGTCAGGAGTATGAATATCAAAAGGTGCCTATATTAAACAATCTCACAGAAAATCTGAGAAATATTTTTTGTACGCGTTTAATTCTGATTATATATGACCACGTGTAAGAAAAGAGGGCTTACGATCGAAAAAAATATTTTTCCAAAATTAATTGCATTACATTGTGACGGGAGAATTATTTTCACGTAACATTCCTTCTCAAAAAGTCAGTCAAATATCCTAAAATTGAGAGACGGGGTTGCGAGAGTAATTATTCAAAATCGAAAAAGGCCATTGCCTCACTTTTTGTTCGACTATTGTTTGCGTATGATCTGTGTGTAATAATTGTATTAGACTGTGTGAAATTTTATATTCAGATTGTTAATGAGGGCCGAAGGAGAGCATCAGATCGTAGAGAAATATGGGTAGCGTCCCTGGTTAAAAAACCCGACAGATTTCGAACTAATCCGAAATTTGTCCGAAACAGTGCAGTTTATGGTCAGGTTTTTGTCACCCGAAATTAATCCGGAAAAATCCGAACTCTTTACAGTTTGTGAACAACTAGTGAATCTGGAGTTGGTCCGATGAAGTCCGAAATTAATCAGTTAATTTTAACTAATGAATCCGGAATTTATTCGAAACAGTGCGATTTATTGTCAGGTGTTTGGCATCCGAAATTAGTCCGGATAAATCTTAAATCAATACGATTTGTATACAACTATAGTGAATACGGAATTAGTCCGAAACAGTCAAAAATTAGTCTAGACAATTTAGTGAATGTTAATAAAAAAATAAATATACAAGTTACACATATTAATTATTATTACTTTATTGTACATTCAACATATTTTTTATCCCACATGCACAAAAATGGCGCTTTTAGATAGCTGACGACAGGGAGTAAAGTCACTCATTTGTTCGACCATATGAAAATGGCGTCCATTTTCTCCCTTGTGCAAACATAACCGCTGATCCCATGCGTTATTTTTGCCCAAGGGAGAAAATAGGCCGCCATTTTCATATAAGTCGAACAAGTGAATGACTTTTTCTCCCTGTCGTCTGCTATCTGAAATCGCCACTTTTGTGCATTAGGAATAAAAAATATCGTAAGTAACACGAGAATAAAGGCAGCCTATTTGTTTACGATGATTTTTGTGACACTTGTTCCGGTCTCAGGGCGCCCTCGACCTCCACTCGTGTCACAAAAATCACCGTAAACAAATGGCTGCCTTTATACCCTTGTTGCTTAATATACTATTTCGATATACCTACCTATCGCAATTTTATTTACATTAACTTAAAATTTCTAACGCTGGGGGATAATAGAATTTATGAAGTGCCACTAAAAGAAATGCCAAAAAACTAACACATCAGTGTTAATTATAATATTGAAACAAGATAATTAATAATACTAGTAAATTTGTAAAAATAAATTGACTGCAGAATTAAATATTTTATTTACCAAAAGTAAATACCGTAAACTGGGGCTATTAGGAACAGATTTCAACTTTGAAGTCTTGCAACTTTTTTGTGTATTGAAATATTGCCTTAATTTTTTGTTTCTTTTCTTGATCTTGGCGAGCACATTGAAGGGTTAAATAACTGTCCTAATCAAAGCTGAAATTTTAAGCAAAAAAGACGAAAAAGACGCATTTTTTCAAAATTACAAAATGGGGCTATTAGGAACAAGACGGCAAAAACCATTGGAAAACGTATTTAAAGTTAAAGAATTTATTTTTTATTGCTCAAAAGTACACACAATTTAAAACAAATATAAAAACAAAACTAAAAGAGCGAATATGTGTTTTAAACGTTGCTGGTATCATCAGTTGAGGTCAATGATAGAGTCACTGGTCATTTTTTGCGACTTGTCGCTTCCAACATGTATTTACAATTTCGAACCATCTATGAACACTAAAAACCAAATTAGGTGATAAAAAACAAAAGAAATTACGAAAAACTTACGTTTTGGCAACACACTTTAACAATTCGGAAGAAAGAATTGTGTTCCTTATATCCCCGCCGTTTGTAAATTAATAATAAATTATTGCATTAAAAAGAATTGCCAGTTACCGCAGCAACAATTTTTAAAAGCAAGTAACACAATTTATCGACAAACGGCGCCGATAGCATCAAATCCACCCGAAAACAGAATTTTGTTCCTAATAGCCCCAGTTTACGGTACCCTAAATAAAAAGTCGGACCGATTTCGAAATAATCCGCAATTTGTCCGCAACAGTACGGTTTATTGTGGAGTTTTTTCACCCTGAATTAAGTTTGAAATCAATACCGTTTTTTATAACTATTGAATCCGTAATTAGTGTGGTTTAGTCCGACCCGTGCAGAAAATGCCCCACTTTGTCCTATTTAAAACAGGGTTCTGGTCGGGGCCTCGACAGTTTTCCCTATTAAAATTTTTTTTTAATAAAGTTTTTAAAATTCCTTTTTGTTGTAGAAGCTATTAACAATGAAAGGCAATCATTATTTTAGTTATTTAATAATTTTTTTATTTTAGGGGTTTGACTAGAATTTCTAGCCAGAACCCCAGGTAGGGTGTTCATTAGATTTTAGATAGGGTACTGATCAGGGCCTCGACAGTTTTCCTCGTTTGAATAAAGTGTAAATGAATTAAGTTTTTTAAATTAGTTCCCATAATAAAATTATAAACAATTGAAGAAATTAATTAAACGGAGTAATTATACTACATTTTTAAGAATTTTTTTATCTTATGGGTATGACCAGAAATTCTGGCCAAAACTCTAAGTGGGGTGTTCACTAGATATAAAATAGGGCTCTGATCAGGGCCTCGACAGTTTTCCTCGTTTTAAAAGCATGTAAATAAATTTAATTTTTTAAAATTAACTTTTTAAAACAGAATTATTTAAGTTAACCCATTAACGCCCAACTCGTGAAAATTCTTTGGTCATTTTCAAGCTACGTAATTATAAATAAAACTGTTGACAATTTATACCAGAGGTACATTTTCTAAAGGTTTTGGATGTGCTCTTTCCGATTCCGGTGTCAAAAATAAATTTCGTCCAAACCAAAATTAAATATGGCGGTTTTAATGTCAAAAAACACAAAAAAATTCATTTTTCAAGTTTGACATTTTTTTCACCTCGAAAAAGTGTAAGAATTAAATTCTATTTTCAACCATCGGTGCATAAAAATTAAACACTTTCAAGAAAAGTAAAGAAGAATTTAAAATTTCAAGATGGCGGACCAATATGGCGTCAAATCTAAAGTAAAATTTTAAAATTTTGGGCAATATTCTTTATATTGCCGAAAAGTCAATGAATTCACCTGAAATTTGTTACTCGGGGGTTTTTGGTGTCGGTGATTACGAATATAAACTTTATTATTAAAAATTCAAAATGGCGGATCCAATATGGCGGAGGAGTTTTACAAAAATTCATCGAATTCACTTGAAACTTGTCACTCAAGGGTTTTTGGGGTCGCTGATTACGAATATGAAATTCGTTTTTAAAAATTCAAAATGGCGGACTCAATACGGCGGACTTATTTTTTAAATTGATAAAATTCCCGGGTAGCAATTGAAGTCTGGATCAGGTCTGTAACTGATCTGGTTAGATCTGGGCCAGATCTGGTAACCAAGTCTGTGCCAAAGCTGGTTTGAAACGCGGAACATGTCTGAAACGTGTATATAACCAGATTTGATTTTCTCTGTTGTTCGTATGGTAACAAGGCGTTCGACAGTACCTAGCGTGGGTTCTTGCTTTTTTCTGGTCATTGCTTTGCTGTTTATTATAATAGCTTTGCTTTTTGTAAAATTTGTGTTTTTAGTTGAAAATATATTTAATTTAAATACAATAATAATATTTTCATCTTTTGCAATTAATAAAATAGGCATTTTTCAAATGAATAAGATTGTTTTTAAATAAATTACAAAAAGCAAAATTTAAGTTAAATTTAAATGTTTTAAATTCTTTATTTTTTAATTTTTTTCAATTTTTTTTTTCATTTTAAGCTGGAAGAACTACTTAAATACACACTCCTAAACACAGTATTTCATTTTTTTTTTTTATTAAAGTCGTAGATTATAATTATATTAAGAAAATTCCTAAACGCAGGGATTCGAGCACCTAACTATATATCGCAACGCAGGTTTTGGTGACGTAGGGGACGCAAGATAAAACGCTTTAACCGCTCGACCATCTCGGAGGTCTGAGAATCTGGGCTTAGAGAAAAATTGCATTCAAAAAGCAGAGCAAATAGACTCTCTTTCTCTCTCTCACTTACTGAAACCCGAAAGAAAAGATAGGTAGAACCCCTGCGGTTCAGGGTTACTTTACGCGCTCATGCTACGTTTGGGAAATTCCCAAAAGTTGTTTATATAGTACATTTTCAGATTTCTCGGTTTTTAATTTGTAAGCATAAATTACTTGTGTAGAGTAATAATTATAGAATTTATTGTAAATACAGGGATTTGTTTCCGAGTAAATATTTTCGAATATTAGGTTAAACAATTATAAATCTGAATTCAGTCCAATAGATACATTAAGTAACCAACTGTTTAGTAAAGTAATTTTAAAAAGCATACAGAAGGAAATGTTTTGCATTATAAGGGTCATAAAATATAAATATTCGTGAAACGACAAGAACAATTATATTTTAATTGTGCTCT
The DNA here is from genome assembly GCF_015476425.1 of Leptopilina heterotoma. NCBI lineage: Eukaryota > Metazoa > Arthropoda > Insecta > Hymenoptera > Figitidae > Leptopilina > Leptopilina heterotoma. The sequence continues at coordinate 967,519 of NW_025110970.1, read as the reverse complement.
CTAAATTTGAATCAGTTAAAAATCACTGGGTTAACTAACAATAAATGACTGACATTTTACTTCTGCAATCAGTTAAAATTAACTTATTGTTAATGACAAAATTAATGGTTATCAGTAAAAAACAACTAAAAATTGGTCAAATTTTATCAATATTTTAGTGTATTACAAATTATTATTGTTATGAATAAATATTCGGTATTTTATAGTATATAATGAAAAAATTAATATTATGAGCTACTCATTAATTAATCTCATTAGGCTTAATTAATAATTCTTATTTAATTATAATTGAATCAGTTAAATGAGTGTACTAAAATATCAGTTATTTTTAACTGACAATCAGATATGCTTTTCTGAAAATTAGTTATTTTTAACTAATTCAAATATAGAGAATGATCATTAAAATAGTAAAGAGAAATTTGTAGCAGTACAAAGTTAAAATTTCGGTTTTCTCTTAATATACTTCTGTACGTCGCTATCCTTATTTTCCTACCTGTTCAAGGGCTCAATCGGTTTCACCTTACCGACTTTTCATTATTTGTGCAATTGGTTTAGTAGTTTTGGTACCTGCATATAGATAGAGCTGTTTAATTGGTTACCAAGTCTGCTTCTGGTTTGGACCATGTAAAATTCCAGATCCGTTCCAGATCTAGAATAACAGGTCTGCATCAGATCTGTACTCTGGTAGCGACTTGGATTTTGCTACCCGGGTTCACTTAAAACTTGTTACTCGGGGGTTTTTGGGGTCGCTGATTACAAATATAAACTTCATTTTCAAAAAGAAGGATTCAATATGGCGGACAAGAAACTTCAAATTTCATTATATTGGCTTAAATCTTGTAACTCGGGGGTTTTTGGGGTCGTTGATTACGAATATGAATTTTATTTTCAAAAATTCGAAATGGCGGATTCAATATGCAGGACAAATTTTTTAAACTTAATCAAATTCACTTGAAACCTGTTACTCGGGGGTTTTTGGGGTCGCTGATTACAAACCCCCGAGTTACAAGATTTAAGCCAATAGAATAAAATTTGAAGTTTCTTGTCCGCCATATTGAATCCGCCATTTTGAATTTTTAAAAATGAATTTCATATTCGTAATCAGCGACCCCAAAAACCCCTGAGTGACAAGTTTCAAGTGAATTCGATGAATTTTTGTAAAACTCGTCCGCCATATTGGTTCCGCCATTTTGAATTTTTAATAATAAAGTTTATATTCGTAATCAGCGACACCGAAAACCGCCGACAGCCGAGTAACAAAATTTTGGCGAATTCATTGACTTTTTGGCAATATGAAGAATATTGCCCAAAATTTTTAAATTTTACATTAGATTTGACGCCATATTGGTCCGCCATCTTGAAATTTTAAATTCTACTTTACTTTTCTCGAAAGTGTATAATTTTTACGCACCGATGGTTGAAAATAGAATTTTATTCTTACACTTTTTCAAGGTGAAAAAAAATGTCAAACTTGAAAAAATGAATTTTTTTAATGTTTTTTGACATTAAAACCGCCATATTTAATTTTGGTTTGGACGAAATTTATTTTTGACACCGGAATCGGAAAGAGCACATCCAAAACCTTTGGAAAATGTACCTCTGGTATAAATTGTCAACCGTTTTATTTATAATTACGTAGCTTGAAAATGACCAAAGAATTTTCACGAGTTGGGCGTTAATGTGTTAAAAGGCGCGTTCTTTTAAAACACTTTATAAAATAATTATGGTAATATATTTAAAAAACGAAAATACATATAATTTTTTTTTCTTTAAGTACAATATTATATTATAATAAAGTTTATTTATTAATAATAACAACTAAATTATAAATAACGAATAATAATAGTTATTAAATAATTAATTATTATACATTTATTTAAAAATAAAAATTATGAATTAAAAAAATAATAATTAATAAACAATTATTAATAAATTATACTTAATGAATTTTAATAATTATTAATTAAATAATATAAAATAATTATTATTATTAAAATAATATAATATATATATACAAACCAAATGATAAATTCATCCTATAAATTAAGGGGCGGTATCAATTGCCCAAAATTCAACTGTATACAGGAAAACTGCCCACGTTCAAGTGCACCCTGGAAAACTGTATACAAGCAAATTTAAAAAATAAAATCATTAAATTAAATTTAAAAACTGTACAAATTTAAACTGTACACCGGTAAACTGACCACAGGAAAATATTAGCTTAAAGTGAGAAAATGATTCAGAGAGATTGTTAAATTTAACACCTTCAATATTTAATAACTATTTTTTAAACATAATTAATAAATTTGAATAAAATATTTATTAAATAAATATTAATTATTACTTATACATTTGAAAACAAAAATTATAACCTTTATTAATATTATAAAATTAAGGAGGCAGAAAGGAGCGACAACCTCCAAAAGAAAAATGAATTAATCATAAAACCAAAAATTATATTTTTCAAAAATTTTTAAGTTTTTCTATTCTTGAAATTATATTATTTTTATCATTTTCACTTTTAAATTAGTCAAAATGACTATAATACCTCATTATGTTATGTATAAATATGTTGTGTTCATTATGTTTCTAATATAATAATATTTTTAATTACAGTAATTTTATTGTAATTTCTTTTGAATAAAATTAACCTCACAAAATGGGGCAATTTTAAGAAAAACTGACGAGGCCCTGACCAGTTTTTCCCTAAGTAGGGCATTGGTCGGGAACAGCGTCACACACTAGTCGGGCACTGGTCAGTTTCTCTACCCATCAGAGCCACACCAGAGATCGGGAAAACTGTCCAGTACCCTATCAGGCCCACATTTTAATTTCTGCACGGGGCGACGTCAGTCAGATCATATGCGACTAGTAAATGCAGAAGTAATCCGGTTGGTTTAACCAGTGAATCCGCAGCTAATCCGAAACAGTCTGCTTATGGACAGGTTTCTGTCGCTCGGAATTTGTCCGGATAAATTCAAACTCAATGCGGTTTGTGTATAACCAGTGAATCCGGAATTAGTCCGATCTAGTCCGAAGTTAGTCTGATAATACGCAACTTGCTAATGTCAAATTATTCCGATCAAATCCGGAATTAATTTGGTTTTTGTCATACGAAATTATAATTATAGTTTGAATTTATCTGAATTTAATACAAATTGTTTTTAATATACAAATTCAGTATTATACCAAAATCATTCCGGATTAAGTCTTTGAATTGGATTGAATATGGTTTGTTTTGGACTGTCTGTGGATTGTATATATTTATAAGTTCCATATTATTATAAGACTTATTTTCGGACTGGCGTGTTTTGATCAGATATTATTCGGATTGCCGCTGACTATTACCGGATTCTTTGCATACAGATTTTGGATTGTTCCATATTTGTTTCGGATTAAATATTTTAACTGGATTAAATTCGGATTTCGGATAATTCCGTATTTATTTTAGATAAATTTTTTAACAGACATAATTTCGGATTGTTGCGTAATAATTACGGACTTAATTCATAGACATTTAAGATTACTCCAGACTGGTTTAGGATTCACAATTTCACTCGGATTAACGTTAGATTAACGCGGATCATTTTCGTACAATTATCGGATTAATCCACACTAATATACCCGGATTAGTCCGGAATTTTTACCAGGGATACAATATGATTCGGGTGGCCGACTATTTCCGGATTCTCAGCATACATATTTCGGATTGTTTCGTATTTCTTTCAGAATATAATTTTACCACACTAATTCCGAATTGAAGCGGACTAATGTCGGATTCTTTGCGTACTTGTTTCGGAATAGGATTTTGCCACACTTAATTTCAAATTGTTGCGGACTAATACCGGATTTCTTGCATACATAGTTCGGATTTCTCCGGACATTTTACGGAATAAGTTTTTTTAACTAGATTAAACTCGGATTGTTGCGGACTGATTCCGTATTCTTTACCCATTGATTTCGGATAATTCCGTACTTATTTTAGAAGAATTCTTCACCGGACATAAATTTTGATTGTTGCGGACTAATAACGGACTGAACTTGTAGACATTCAGGATTACTCCGGAGTGTTTTCGGATTCAGGTTTTCGTTCGGATTGATATCAGACTAGCGCGGATCATTTTCGGACCTTTTTCGTACAATTTTCAGACTAATCCGTACTAATTTGTCCGTATTTAATCCGGAATTAGTCCGAAATTTTTACCAGGGATCTCAACGGTCAAGTTTGAAAAGTTCGTTTTGGATGTTTGTTGTTCAGAGGACCGTTTTGCATCACGTCATCTGCTTGGAAGAACTCCCCGATGAGATTGTGTGGATTTTGAGAAAAGCGTTAGTTGCAAATGTTTCGAATTGAATATTTAAATATATTAATTCAGATCATCAGTAATCTTCTACGTCACAAATTCTTGAATTTTTCCGTATCGCCTTACCTATATACCCAAGTTTGTCTTTCGAAAAGATTCTAATATTTTTTTACAAGTTTCTTATACATATAATGAAGTGAAAAACCTATCTTATATTACTTCGCATTTATTGAACAAAAATAAAAAGAAATATGAAGAAATTGATTTTTTCTTACAGCCGGAAACTGTTCCACAAGCAAGAGTTGACATGACACGAGTACTAGAAGTTGCTGCAGCCGAGGATATCACTGGACATCCTTACAGCCTTGCGGTGACCTCTCCAGAAGGCGTCACATTTGTCAAGGGTACCTGCCGCGAGGAAACGCGTTGGTGGACCGAAGTTCTTCAAGTTTACTCGAGAAACAAGGTTTGTTGCTTTCTTTCTCTTTTTTTCTTTATTTTCCCTCTCTAAAATGTCGTAATATTTCAGGAATTAATTACCCAGCCACACAAAAAATAAAGTGTCTTGATCTAGAAACCAAATAAGAATTCATTTACAACCTTAAAACTGTCGAATCTAACCTCAAAAAGTACCTCTAATCCTTAAAAAATATCTAATTATTTCCTATATAGATTAAACAAGTTGAGTTTAAATTTCAAAAGTCGCTACTTCGAGATTTTCCATGCTAAACTCGTGAAAATTATTACTCTGTAGCTATCTGGCTCACTGTTTCTATTGTTCAGAGACATTTTTGATCTTATACCTCATTATGTTTTACATATTTTTTTGATATTATTTAAATATTTTTAATTCTTTTCTTTGAGGATTTGCTATTGTACTGCTACTATAATGTTTTACAATTTGTTCTATTTTTTTCCTTATACAAAATATAATATAGTCAGAGCTGGGTAAAATGGTTCTTTATTTCTATTTAAAATACAAAATGCCAAATAGATTCATAAAACCTATTTAAAATGTAAAATGGAAAATAGTTGTCTGTTTCTTATTTAAAATGCAAAATGCAAAATATGTATTTGAAATAGGTTAATATAAAATGCAAAATGGTTTTTAAAAAATTTTTATTATAAGATCTAGAGTATCCTGACAGTTCGAAAATTTTTTAATTTTAATATGCTTGTTTGCTTTTAAAAGCAATTCCCACATAGCACAACATTTTTCAGTAAGTTTGCAGCAAGTTCGCGGTGCAAAGTTCGGAGGTTTGCATGGAAAGTTTGCAGCAAAGTTTATGGACGTATAAAAATGTCTGCCCGATTTAAAGTTTGCAATGCAAACTTGCTACAAGTTTTCACGGAAAACTTACAAATAATTTTATAGCAAACTTGAGAATAATTTGCCGCAAACTTTCTAAAAAATCTCAACGTTAACGTATCTCAACTGTCATAGAAAACTAATGCGCAGACATTTAAGTTTAACTTTGCCATGCAAATTTTCAGCAAGTTTGCATTGCAAACTTTAAATCGGGCAGACATTTTTATACATCCATAAACTTTGCTGCAAACTTGACATGCAAACTTCCGAACTTTGCACCGCAAACTTGCTGCAAACTTTCTGAAAAATGTTGTGCTATATGGGTTGCTTTTCAAAAATGTCGTCTCCCATGGACCTTTTTTTGAACGTAAAATCATTCCAGCGTGGCTGAAAAGTCGTTTGACAGGAGCCGATGATGGAAGGATTGTATTGTACTTACAAAAAAGATCTTTGATTTTTGATAACGCATTAAGGGTCTGTCCAGTCTCACGGCGGCGTGAAAAAGGAAAATGAAAAGCGTTTAGCCAATAAAAACATTCGATTCAAAGGAAATAAGAAGATTTCCATTGTAGCATAAGTTCCTATTATCTAACGCTTTCCGCTTTCACGCTGCCATGGGGGTGGACCTTTAATTGAAAGGTTTTAATTCAGCAGTGAAAATTTGCATTACTATTGAATAGTACTGAAAATGGAAATGGAATTTTAAATGGAAAATAGGTTGTAAATCTATTTAAAATAGAAAATGCAAAATGGTTGTTTCATTTCTATTTGAAATAGAAAATAGAAAATGCCATTTTTCATTTCAAATAGGTATTTCAAATAGATTCATTTCAAATATTTACCCAGCTCTGAATATAGTAAATGTCATGTTTTGAAAAATTTACAACTACACAATGTTGTAAGAGTTTGTTATATTAGCCACCAATATTTGTTCCTACAGGAACAAATGTTTAAACTCCGAAGCCTGACTCTCTGACCACTCTGCTACGCCGCTACGCTCACTACTTGCCGATAATGTGCCATTCCTGGGCTGATAGCTTCGTCCCATCACTGGCAATTATATTTTGCCATTAAAGATTTATCGACATTAACAGTTGTATATAAAGATTGTTCTATTTTTGATGCTATTGCTCTATAGACGATCTTGACACTGGTGAAAATATATATGTACACTACCGACGGTAATTGAAGGGCTACATAAAATAAGGGGACGAACGCGTGGTTGAAAGGGATAATATCAGTCAGGTAGCAGCGAGCGGCTCAAGGCTTGTCACTGCTACCCGACTGGTACTATCCCTTCCAAGCCTCGCGTTCGTCCCCTTATTTTATGTAGCCCTTCAATTGTGCGAACGCTACTTTTTTTATAACTATTCAAAATCTTTTAACTTTGAAAATAAAATAACTAACATTTTTTCCTTTTTATTTTCAATAAACGTATAAAATTCTGCAAAAAATGACTTATTAACAACAACAAAATATTAATTTTTCAATAAGATATTTAAGAAAAACCCCATTTTCAGTTATTTTATACTAATTTTTTTATATCTCCCGAAGAAATTAACGTTTTTCAGCGTTCACAGGCTCATTTTAATCTTGTTTTAATTTAGAATTAAGATTTCTGAAAAGATTTGATCTACATACATTTCTCTAGAATATGCAAGTGATTTAAGTTGCCTAAAAAAAATTGAAAAAATTATAATTACTATTAAGATGCTGAAAAGTAAAACTTTTAAAACTTTTAGTAAACTTTTTGATTAAGCATATATTTGATTTTTAAAAATTATTTTTCTCTTGTAAAAGTCTCTTCAAAATTTTTATAATTTTTTCTTTCAACTTTAATCATTTGCATATTCTAGAGAAATATATATGGGTGATTAAAATTAAAATGTCATTTTCATGTCCTGCCCAATAATTTTGAATACTAGTTCATACATAAAAGTTTTGTAAGTCAATTAATTTTCTTAATCACTCCTTCTACTTTAATTAATAATTCTTAGTCGCTAGAAATTCTCCGAAAAAATTTGGCAGAAGAATTAGAAGTAAAATGTCAGTGGTGTCCCTTGTCCGCACTTATAAGAAATCAGAACTTTACCTAATAATAAAAATTGTTGATTCTCTCATTTTTAGTATCAGAAAAATTATTTTGTACAGCTAAGAGTCTATATTTTTCTATAGTAATTGTGCTAACAGAATAATTTTGATCCAGTGCTAGAAAAAAAATCAAAATCGCCTGTCCGTAAGTTTCATATTTTTAAGTAATTATGGAAAATTTTAAATATTATACCTGTTATTTAAATAACCTAGTGCAGATAATTGCCTTATTAAGCGTTAATAGTATTGGTGATATGTTATAGCTTCTTACACTGAAAGAAACTTTGTTACAATATTTAATATTTTAGGGTCACTTTTTAGTATATTTAGTTACAAGTGTAGGACATTTTGGTATGGTAAGGATTTTCGTTACTACTTTTAAGAATGTTTAGAAGTAAAATAAGGAAATATAATATATTTGAAAAGATAATTTAGTATAATCTTCACAAAATTCAAAATGATTGTTTTAAAACTCGAAATGTCAAATTCTGATACGCCTTTAAGAAGTATTATAACCAAATATTTCAAACTCCGTAGTTAGAATTCTGTTTAAGTTCGTAATAGTTTCAAATTTTGATAAAGTTGATATGAAAATGCACGAAAAATGAAAAGAAAAAATTGACGAGATTTTCGAAACTTGCCGAAGTTGAACGAATGAGTCTTGCCTGAATTAACCGACTCTGAACGAGCAGTAACAAATCCGCCACGTCGCGTCACTACGATCCATTACGTCTGTACGGCGTTAACTATAGTTAACAGTGTTATTTTGAAGGTGTTAAATAAAAATTGTTCTTCAAAAAATAATACAATGTTTGATTTTTTATTTTTGGTTTTAAACATTTTTAAATATATTTTCACCTATCTCACAAGCGCAGAAAAATCAGTCTGTTTAGTATATAAGACAGCTCACACATTTCCACAGTATCGTGAATTATGTATTTGTATTTGTATGTTTGCCAATGTGAATTCTTAATGCTTTATATGTGGTAGTGTGTGTGTGTGTATGTTAAGAACAAAATTTAGAAAATCCATTGTTGTCTATCATTGAGTAAAAAAAGGGAGTAAACATTGGCGAAGAGTTTGGTCGTCTGCTACTGTCACGACCATATACTATAGTTCTGATTTTTTGTTAATAGTTTTATCAAATTACGAAAAAATCGTTCCGAATTTTAGTATAAATTTTGTAATTAACGAATGGGCGCGTCTGCTTACTCACTACTGGTTGCAACTGTTTTTTCGTATACTTTTATCAATATTCAAAAATTCTGAATTTAAAATAAGAAATAATACTTATAATTTCTTGAATATAGTTACTTTAAAAGCTATTTCGTAAAATAATATCAATCTTTGATATCAACCCTGAATGTCCTACGTTTGAAAAATAAAATACTAAAATTTCCTTTCGGGTTTATCATATATTGTAACAAAGTTTCTTTCAGTGTAAAGAAAAAACATTACAACATTCTATCACATCTATAACTTGTACGGTTGGTGGCAGAAAGCAAGTATCACTTTGTCGAGCACACCATGTCAGTGGTGTCCCCATCAAAAAATTGTTCATAATATTAATATTTTTTAAATATTATTGTATCTCATTTTCAGTTATTACACGTACTTTAAAAACCGCAACGACTTTAACCTAAAAATAAAGTCTTTCTGTTTCGAAAATGAGAAATGAAGCAAAATGTCAGTGGTGTCCCTTGTCAGTTGTGTCCCCTCAAAATTCTGTTTCTTGCGGCTTATTATTTTATTTTTAATAAATTTGTGTTAAATTTACTCCTTATATGCAGTTAATGAAGATTTGATACTGCACCGAAAAAATGCCTAGGACCCGTATACCAGGAATTGGCTAGGTTTCCTAGTTACGAGAGGAGCCAACTATAGAATCCTGGTCAAAGTAATAAGATTCAAGCATAGTTAAAGTGACCAGGAAAATTAGTCGATGTAATCAGGAAAAAATAGTCAAATTGACTAGGAGAATAATATTAGATTTACACTGTGTATCATAATTATTTGAAATTGCTAATCAAATTCTTATTATCAAATAAAAGAGAAAAACGAATTAAAAGAAAAAAGAAAAAAATTAATTATTGTATTTGAACATATTTATATTTGACTTTGTATTTATATTCCTTGGAATTAATTTAAACTTATGAAATAAATATTTGACGCAGGGGGGACGCGAACACCTGAACCTAACGAATACGCACTTTGAAACCCGGAACGATAACCACTACACTAAACACGACTTGGTATTTTAATTTTTTAATAGACACTAGATTCTCGAGTCAAAATACAATACTTAAGCAGATGATGTTTTATACATTTCGAGTTCACAATTTTATACACTTGTCAAAAACTATTTATTTTTAATTATTTATGACATTCAAATGAAAATAAATTTAAATACACAAATTATTGCAAAGGTAAATTTTCAAACACACTGCGCGATTAAAATAGTAAAAATGTTGTCACCACGTGCGTAAAAATTTCGACGATTTATATTGAAACCTAACCAAAAGAACTCCATTTTATGTACAAAAAATAGACGCGAGTAATGATAAAAAATCGTTTTACGAAATCACGATAAATGACGCGGAAGATATAAAGGTAAACACTGTCAGAACAGAAGCAGACGCGTGCGCATTATGGAAATAGGCAAAATTACTAAAATCCTAGTCAATTTGACTAGGATTTGCAGGGTTGTTTTTGCCAGGCTTGAATTTGTGGAATCAACCAAGCGATCCTAACTTTAATGATTAGGAATCCTTATTACTTTTACTAGATTAAGATTAACTATAGAGTCATAGTTAATAATACCATCGAGATTTTTTTCTTCTTATTTTAACTTTTCACACAGCACGTTTTCGGAATTTTTAATTATTATTATTTCTATACTAGCGCTTCGTCGACCGCTTCGCGGTCGACTTTTTTACTTTCTTCTCTTTTTCTATTTAAATTGTTCCTTTTATTTAATATTAAATTGTTTATTGTGACTCATTTAAAATTACCTAAATTTTTATTTAGTTTCTCTAAAGTTAAGTTAATAAAATAAAAATTGCCACTTCATAATGATATTGAAAAGAGCGACTCTAGCTCCATCTTCTAACTATGTATGAGTTTTTAAGGTACTATATTTCTTTACATTTGGAAATGTGAGTGTGCCCTTCTATGTTTCATTTTCATTGCTATAACTGCGAGAGTACATTCGATTATTTTCGATTTAAATTCGAGATTTCTCACTCATGTCTTTTTTTCTAAAGGATAATTATATATATATATATATATATCCGTTATGACACACATTGTGTCTCGATTGCACTTTAAAGTTAACCTCAAATTAAAATCATATCATACACATGTGAAACACACGGTATACAAGAGTTTGAATGTGTGAGTGATGTGCAGAAGCACCGCGCCGGCGACTTTTCGAAACGAAATACGCCTGGTTAAAGAAAGGTTCTTGACTCATCCCCACTACCGAAGTTTCACCTCCTGTCTCTAGCCTTCTTGCTTATAGTATAGAGAAGATTTTGCAAATAGTCTCGAAATGGGCCTGATGTGTTAAATGAGTTTTAAAACATTTTCAAAAATCACTTGCAAGCATCACAGTGGGATTCTTTTTACAAATAACTTTTTTAAACTGTCTACAGCGTAGACCCTTTAATTAAAAACAAAGAACACTCAAATAGATTAAAAATTATACGCTGTAGACCATTTTAAAAAGTTAATTGTAAAAAAATCCCACTGTGATGCTTGCAAATGATTTTTGAAAATGTTTTAAAACTCATTTAACACATCAGGCCCATTTCGGGACTTTTTAAAAAATCTTCTCTATATTATAAGGTATAAATAAATTTTAAAAAAATAAAAAAAAATCCGGCCCAAAGTTAAAAAAACTTAACTTGTTTAAAAAAAAATTTTTTTAAATAAAAAATTTAAAATTTTTGACAACTTTTTCCTAAACTCAATATTTTCGGACTTATAAGCTACTGAATATAGGTCTACAATTAAAAGTCCAAAATTTCGAAAATTCATAACTCGAAAATTTGGACAATTAAACAAAAATAAAAAAAATACGTATCTGTTTTTTTCGATACAGAATAAAAAAAAATATATTTTTGGCCGATTTTAAGAGGTCGACTTAAAACTCACGTGGAATTGCCCATATGTATTTTTAAAGTATAATTATTAGAAAGTTGTATCTTTAATAGTTTTGACAAAATTTATTTTTGAAATACACTCAAAATTTTAGGCGTTCATGGTGCCGTAACCCCTTAAAATGATTACACAAAATTTAAAAAATGACATTTGTTTGGAATAACAAGCATTGTGAATTTTGGTTATATGTGCAGTCATTTTAATGCATTTTATTTATTTTTTATTAAAATGAATTAAAGTTTCAGCAATATTTATGTCATAAATGGAATTCAAATGATTACAAATTTTATGATATTGGACATAATTAAATTGATTTTAATTCAAATCACCCTACACTGAGAAAACTGGAGTATTGGACTAAACATCTGGAGGGACCAGGAAGGAAGAGTAAGGAGACCGAACTCTGCTTCTACAAATGTCTGAGAAATATGCACGAAAAGTGCCAGACTCACTGTGTTCTAGTTGATCACCAATTAAGTCGATCATGCGCATTGAACTAAAGTTCAGTGTTGGCATAGATGAAAAGTGTGGTTATGTCAAGGTAAATATTACATAGTTTAAACAGTGTTAATTTTAAAAGCAAATTTATTTATTTGCAATTGTAATATTATTTAGATTTTCAAAATAATTTAATAATATATTTATGAAAAGGGAAAAATTTTGCAAAAATGGTTAAGAAGAATTGTGTTTATAACTAGAGTATATTTAGAAGGAGTATATCCGTAGAAGGATAGAAGAGACTAATGTTTTTAGACTCTTTTTCTTTCTTTACATCCTGGCACACAACACGACATTTTTTAAATAAAATAAATAAATAATTATTAAAACGAAATGTATTGTATATGTATGTATCTCACTAAGGCGGGCTAAATGTAAACATTAGATCTTACATCTCACTCGCACAATTTTTACGAGAAACAGAGACACAACACAGCTTATGCGCATGATCAACTTAATTGGAGGTCGACTAGAACGCAGTGAGCCTGGCACTTTTCGTGCATATTTCTCTGAGATTTTTAAAGCGCTTTCTACACAGAGTTCGGTCTCCTTAAGGGCATTTGAACCATTATGACGTCATAGTTTGTGCAAAGCATTTGTTCTAAAGCCGTGACGTCATAATGGTTCAAATGCCCTTAAGGAGCATTCAGACCTCTGCAGGCTGCCTGCCTGCGCAGGCAGAAGATCGTTCACACCTCACTTTTCTCGTTGAAAAATGAGGGAAGATTTAAATATCTATTAAAATTCAAATCTTCCCTCATTTTTCAACGGGAAAAGTGAGGTGTGAACGATCTTCTGCCTGCGCAGGCAGGCAGTCTGCAGAGGTCTGAATGCTCCTTTAAGGCCTAAGCACAATAGGTTCGCGAAAGTCGTTCGCGAACGCAAAGCATGAGTTAGAAAAGGACAGAGATATATTTGTGTCCTTGTCTATCTCATGTGTCTCGTTCGCTAACGACTTTCGCGAACCTATTGTGCGTTGGACTTTACTCTTCCTTCCTGATAAAATGTCAGAAAAATAATTTCGCGCGCACCAGATCGTACACATTTTCTGCGCAACTTTTAACCCTCAGATATAATGGAAGAGAATATAGGGTAAGTGCGTCAATTGCTGCGGGTGCTTCAGTTTCTGCGGCATTTTAATAATTTAAGTGAATACATTTGTTCAGGGCACAAATAATTTTGAAATTTTTTTTAAAAATTACTTAACGATGTAAGTTTTAAAATAGATATAGGAAGTATATACCAAAACTTAATATTTATGTATTTTATTTTAATTAAAAGTTGACGTGTGCAAGGTTTTATTTATTTTCATTGCTAACTTTGCTGGCGGTGCAAAAATACCTACATAAAAAAGGCTTTATTATTGTTTTTAGACTTAAAGTGGTTATTATTATGATGATTTTAGATAAAGAAAACCTTGTTTTAAAAGAAAAATTAAACTTTACTTTATTTTTGTCTGTTATTATATTTTATTTTTAAGAGTAGTAATTAACACAGAATTTGGGCTTGATTTAATTTCTGCGCCCTCAGAAAATCAACTAAGACTGGTTACAATAGACTATCTATTTTGAAAAAGAGCAAGAAAAAATTATGAAAATGAAAGAAAAAATGAAGATTATGGAGGAAAAACTAAAGAAAATTTAATAAATACATAAAGTAATTAAGGAAGAATTCTGTTATTAAGTTTTAACTAAATGTTTCAAAAATGTGATAATTCAGAAATTATTTGTTACTTTTGTTAATATATGATATATATTTATTTTTAATAAATTTATATTCTATTCAATTAAACATTGATTAAAATCATTGTCCCATTTTGATTTCATAGTAGTTTGCGGTATTATACACATAAGCACAAAATTATGCGCAGAAACTGACCCACAGGAATTGAATTCGCGCAGCAACTGATGCGCAGCAACTGACTCAAACGCGCAGAATTAAACGCATTGAATATTATTTTTAATTCATTAAATTTATTAAAATAAATTATATTTTAGAGATGTTATTTATTGTAAACATATCTTAATAACACAAACTACAAATTTAATAAGACATAAGTTCAATTTGATCAATATAAAAATTATATTTTATAGTTAAAAGACGTCTTGACCAAAATACCGCAGGAATTAGTACACTTACCCTACAAGTAGATTTCCATTATCAATTCAAAATTTATTTTAGAAGGACTATTTAACTCTCTTCATAAGCAAAGGAAACATACACTTTTTGAACCTCTGAATTTGACTCTCCAGTTTTCTCAGTGTATCAGAATTAAAATGCGTACACGGAGAGAAATCTGTTGCGAATAATGCATAGAGTAGAGGTTATGAATATAGCATACATAAGCACTTACTAGGGAAAAGTATGAGGTCCGCCTGAATATCAGTCGACTCCGCCTAATATTCAGGCGGACTCGAGCAATAAATTTAAATACACTGTAAAAAATTTTGTGGTGAAAATTCCCCAAAATTCTGTTGACGCAACTTTGAAGGCATTTTGTGGAATATGTCCCAAAATTTTCTGGGGAAAATTTTCCCCAAAATTTTGTGAAATATTCACCAAGATTTTGGTGAAAAGTTTACCCAGGAAATTTTGTGGAAATTTCACAAATTTTTATGAATATTCTGTAATTTTGTTGGTGAATTTTCAACAACAGTTTTGAAAAAATCCACAAATATTGGTAACGTTTTCCTAAAATTTTGTGGTGAATTTTCAATCAAATTTAATGAAATTTCCTTAAATATTTGTGAATGTTCCCTACAATATTTTGATGGATTTTTACTAGAGTTTTATGGTACGGTCACAGCTCGGCTGCCTGCCTGCCTGCCTGCAGGTCGTCATGGCAATACATAAGAGTAAGAGAGTCAGACAATTTAAATTATTCGTCTCCTCTCTCTTACTCTCGTGGCGGCTGCCTGCGCAGGCAGGCAGGCAGCCGAGGTGTGACCGTGCCATTAGAGAAATTTCACAAATGTTTGTAATTGTTATACTATATTTTTGGTATATTTTCTTCAGGATTATGTGGATTAAATTAAATTTTATTATATATTTACTTAAAAATAAAACCATGTGTTTAAATGAAAACTAATATATATTTTTTATTAGTTGCAATACTTAAGGTAATCTTAAGTTATAATACATTATTATATACAATAATGATAATAATAATAATAATAATAATAATAATATAATACAATATTATTTTATTTTCTTATAATATATATGATAAAATATTTTTTAAAGTACAATAATTTCCATTAAAATCTATTGTTATTTATCAATCAGTCAGACTTTGCATCGCTGACCATTTTTCTTGTATTTTTCATCCACTTTCTTGTCCTTTCATGAGATTAATATCCAATAACATTCTGAAAAGTTGTTAAAAGATTTATTAATTCAATAATTAGTCATTCCATTTCGCTCATTACGATCAAGGGAGCGCAGTTACTATTAACTTATTGTTATTAAATATTATTTACCTGTCTAATACGTATTCTTTAAAGATAATCCATAAATTTTTCACAATTTTAAAACTTCACTTACACAAAAAAAATTTTTAGCACGAAAGATGTAGATTCGACTCTAGCAAATACTTAAGAGCAACTGACGCGGCGAATGCTGACATTCGGAAATTTTGTGGAAAATATTTGAGATCTCTAAATTTTTCTTCTGCACTTTTCAATCCCCCATCTTTCTATCTCAATAAAACTATACGAAAAAAACAGGCACCGAAAAACTCTTTTATTTTTTCCTCTTTTACCTCTTTTATTTTTTCTTCAAAACGAAAATATTTACAAAATATAGCATATATAACTAATTTTTAAAACTCCTTCAATTTTACAATGAAATGAGTAAACATTCTTTGTTAATAAAAATGCACAAAAAGTATTTTTTTTCCTAACTTTCATATTTTATTAATCCACAAATTTTATTTTGAAAAAACTATTGGATATATTATGTAATTTAATTAAATAATGTTAACATAATTATAAGTTTAAAGGCAATAAATATTCCGTAATAATTTATTTCTCTAAAAACTTAACTCGAGAAGCTTGGCTGACTTTCTTAGGATTCGGTGGAAAATATGTAAATAAAATTAAATCAAATAAAAGTAATTTTAATTAAATAAAAAGTTGTTGAAAATTAATTCATATTTTGTTGAATATGTTTTTCCCTAAAAAGTTAGTGAATATTCACCAATTTATAAAAAGTATTCCTTAAAATCTGGGGAATATTCATCAACTTTTTGGGGAAAATTATATTCATTAGAATTTTGTAAAATTTTCACCAAATTTTAAGAGATATTCACCAATTTTTTGGGGAAAAGTACTTTTCCCAAAAAATGTGTAATATTCATCATAAAAAGTTAGTGAATATTCCCCAAATTTTTTACAGTGTAGGCTCTCTGTTAGGATTTTAGCATCAAAGAATCTATGGAAAAAGTATATGAAAAGTTTCGAGCATTAATCCTAACAGATTTCTCTCCGTGTACAAAATTAAACAGAATATAAATGTGTGCAGATGAATTATCTCTAAAGGAATTAGGACATGGATCTTCAAAAATGACATTTCAGTCAATCTCTTCTTACCGGGAGCCCTAGGAATAGAATTTGAATTTGAACAAAATAAATCAATTTCAATTTTTAAATTTTTACACTTTTGTTTAATGCCCTGGTTCGATCTCCTGCTGAGTACACATCAGAAATACGGTCTCACTCATTTAAATAGTATATTACATTATAAGGGCAAAAAGTTCGACATTCCTGCATCGCGTGAAATGATGCCCGAGGCGAAGCCAAGGGCATCATCGCGATGCAGGAATTTCGAACTTTTTGCCCGTGTAATGTATACTATTTTTCTTTATATCCGGCCGAAAGTACGCTTAATAATTTATTAATTACAAATCTTGCAATCGCGTTCGATTTGACAGCCGGCCATCTTTTACTTTTGCTCCCCGATTCAGCGCCGCCATCGGCAACTCCTGAAGCTCTGGCTTTTTATCTATCCCTCTCTAAAAGAAAGACGCCGTTATTGACTTTCGATGCCGGCCCCGACATTTGCTGCACGAGCGAAGCGAGTGCTGCTGGTCGGGGGGGCCGGCATCGAAAAGACAAGCAAAATCCAAATATAACTACAATTTTAACAACTAAATAAATAATTAATTGCAATAAATGACTAAAAAAATATCGAGACGGCAATTGTTTATGTAAAGAAAGGAAATCTGTTACCAATGCAACTATATTGACATAGTTATAAGTGGTATGAATCGAACAAAACTATGATAAACTTCATACTAATACCTAAAATTGTTTGCTCGATCATACATGTACCTAAATAATGCGGTATCATTTTAATAAATTATTGTAATTTTATTGTTTATTTAAAATATTTGAATGTTCTTTGTTTGTAGCCTGGCCGTCACAACTTTTTTTAAAGAAAAAATTATTGCCGTGTTTGCAATGCATTGGTACTCTCTAAATCTGAATTAGTAATTTTCTATACTAATGAAATAGTGCGGATTCGTTTACTAATTGAATTAGTAACAGTTTTTACTAATCTTTAGTAATTTTTTACTAATTGCTAGTAGAATACTACAGTGAGTTCTCGCGAGTCGTTCAATTCTCGAAAATTTTCAAGATCTCAAAACTCACGAGTCGTTCAACGCATAAGCCACGCCTCCAAGGCGATTTCAGGGATGTGTGAAGCATATTTATCGCCCCGAAAGACTATATGCCAACTCGGTCACATAGAAATTCTATCAATTAAAATTTATAGCATATGTGTTGAATTTTGTAATTTTACTAATGAAATAAAATTTGTTGTTACAGGGTCGTCATAAAAGGAATGCAACTTTTCCCGGTGGGCAAAGTACTATTCTTCAAGTTACGCCAACCATTCGAAGTAAGTAAATATCTTCCACAATTTCAAACAACACAGTAAAAAGTCAGTCTTAAATTCTGCTTGAATGCAAAATCCTTCAAAATCTATTGGCGTAAATTGAGCATTGACTGACTTAATCAAAAATAAAATCTTAATTTAAGACTGCTATGCAATAGTTATACTCACAGAGTAGTATAAGAAGTTGATACTCTGTACACGGAGAGAAGTTTATCTTTTGTTTATGGCTTCGACTAGCCAAGACAATTCCTGTAGATTTAAGTACTGAGATGATTAAACTATAGTTTTCTTAATGTTTATTTGTTGGTGATATTTTTATCTTTTCTCTGTTGTTGTCAATTTTCGTGTGTACAATATGGTTTCAGTTTAGAGGAATCTGCATCAAAGCAAGATGACTTTTTTTAGGATATGGGAATCTGCAAAGGAACATTGATAGCTGAAGTTCCTGCAGATTCCAATCTGTAAAGGATCCTGTAAGGGGAGTTTTAGCTGGTTGGAGTCGACGTTTTATTTTTTTTCTTCAGAGAAAGATAAGTCTTGACACATACAAGTAATTTATTCGACAGTATGAACCTAATGACTATGCTTTTGAGAAAAGGAATCCAAAAGAAACTTGTGAAAAATGTATGAAAAATTCAGAGAACATATGGTGATCAGGAATGTTCAACCAAATCAACTCCTAATCACAGAAGTATTTTTTTTCTCAACGAGGATTAATACTCAGGGGAAGTGAACCCTACAATCATCTAATCTTTTCTCGAGGACTATTAAATAAGAGTCATTAATACAAGATCACGAATAGGATGTTGCGCCCATATTAATATAATATAATTGGTTTTAAATTGCAAAGGTCCAGACTCCTGCCTCTCCCTCTCGACCTGGACCAGTTAGTTACGTTCTTCCTATAATTGCGATGTAAATGACTACAAGAGTGCATATACGATCTTGTCGAGCTGCTTTCTTTTCACTAAACCTGCAATGAATATTGCCTACGTAGACCTTGTCATCTGTTTCTTTTTTCATTATATTCTTTTTTTTAATCTTGATTCTTCAAAAGCCTAGATAGTATCAGCTATTAAATTCCAAATAATTATAACAAGAAAATTAATACCAATTTTTTTTAAGAAACGCGATTGAAAATTACAAAAGAAATAGTGTAAAGTCGAACCTGGTTGAGAGCGAGTTTGATGAAAGATGAAACTCAATTATTAAGAATATTTACCTTGAAGTACCTCCCCCACCCTATAAAAAGAGAAGAATTCTAGAGGTTGCATACATCTACAAGAAAGGTGAAAATCTTTGTTCTTACACTACAAAATTATTATATTATACAAAAATCTTTTAATGAGATGGTGAAAAAATACTAATTTTAGTCTGTCTTGACCAGATTCAACTGTATTTGTCTTTTCACAGTTGATAAAAAATTAATAATTTTTTTTTCTTAAACAGGTAATACACCCAATCCTCCACGTCCGAGGTTTAACAGCACCTCTTGGATTCAGGAATCAAGTGGCGCAGATTTGATCACTTCCAGCTTTTCTTCAATTTCTGGATCACCCTCCGTTAACAGCACTCATGGTTTGATAAAAAATTCTACAAATTCTTTACTATCGAGTACTCTCAATGGTGGTACTGATTCTTCATGTGATGGGTCTCTCTTAAGAGCAAATGTCTCGCCGTTGAGAAATTCCAATTTTGAGAATGGCAATATTCATTCTTACGTCTCGTCTACCACTAATTCAATTAATGGAAATTCTTCCGGCATTGGTGAGTAGATATTTCATAATTTCTTCTCTTTATTTTTTTATAAAAATAATTATTATATATTACATATATGTATCTTCAATTTGTTAAACGCATGAATATAACATTTTTTTCAATATGTAAAAATTCTCTTTAGAATCAATCTTTTTTAAGTAAAATCAAAAGATCTAAAATTAACCATTGATAAAAAAATCCATGTTGACTGTAAAAAATTAGTAATAAATGTAGTTACGTAAAACGATAAACAATTGTAAATAAATAAATTTCCGAAATAAAAAAAATTATTTTTGTGTAAATATTTTGATATTTTAAAATCAAACGT
Source organism: Leptopilina heterotoma (assembly GCF_015476425.1). NCBI lineage: Eukaryota > Metazoa > Arthropoda > Insecta > Hymenoptera > Figitidae > Leptopilina > Leptopilina heterotoma. The sequence goes on along the minus strand of NW_025110970.1, from coordinate 947,172 downwards.
CGTACTAAAAAGGTTTCAGGGTAGCTAATTCCGAACTTGAAGTTGATTTTCAAAAATTCAAAATGGCGGATCCAATATGACGATCGACGGACAAATTTTTAATAATTGATGGAATTTGTTTGAAAGTCGTTACTTGGAGATTTTCGGGGACGCTGGTTACGAATCTGAAGTCACTTTTATTTAATTAACGTTATTTTCTTAAATAGTTGTACCTCCTTGAATGACGTTCAAGTGAATTCAATCAATTATTAAAAGTTAGTCTGCCATTTTGAATTTTGGAAAAAGGACTTCATATTCGTAAGCAGCGAGCCCAAATACCGACATAAATTTTTTGTTTTTTAAATTAGTGTTGCATTGTAATAAATGTTACAGCAAACGCAACGGCTTCCGTGAACACATTGACAGCTATTGTTTTGACAACTTCACCGACTGCATCTTCTTTGCTAAGTGGACCCGAGAAGCCGCCAATTGGTCCATCAGAAAGTAGAAATTATAAGGACCAACCAGCTAGCAGTGCCTCCCCACCAACAAGGGATAAACTTCGGGCGGAGGATAAGGCGAGACGTAGAATGCATCAGCAGAACGAACGTTGCTCTTCCACTTCGATTAACTTTAAAGAAAAATTAGGTTTGCTCATTATTTTTTAATATACTTATAATCCGATTTTTACAGTGCAACTCAATAACATTTGCCCAACCACCCTTCAGCAATTAAAGTCTTTATAAAAGTATTTTGTTTAGTAGTAACATAATTGTGGTTAGGGTGACCATATTTAATGCTACGTATACAGACAGCTATCTAGATAGTCACCGTTACCATCAATATCATCAGGAGTAACATCTTGGTAGTACGGGGTAGCATAACTATATTTTTTTAGCATCTGTGATGGTTGGCAGTAGCATAATGATAGTATCGTGTAACATCATCTTTTTAACATCAAAATCTGACTATCCATTTCTCTCAGTGTAGAGATTTAAAAATTGGCATAATATACATATAACATACATTTTCACGCATAGATTACAAGAAAAATATAGTGAAAATCATTATAATTAATCTTCATAGAGTTTTTTCTGCGAAAAACTGAAAACTTGTTTTACATGCTTAAAAATAATTTTTACCCTGCTAGTTCTCACAATTCTTGATCTATTGGACTGTCGTTAGGCATTCGTATGTACTTTTACGTGTAGATTTTAGAAAAACATATAGCAAGAATGATTGCAGTTGATCTTTATAGTGTTTTCAGTGAAAGACTCGAAATTTTTAACGATTTAGTCAAAACAGTATGTACCCCCCCCTGGTACTCACAATTTTTGGGATTTTTATGTATTTTCACGTGTAGATTTCTGAAAAAATATATCAAAAATAATTGGAGCTGATCTTCATAGTGTTTTCCACGAAAAACTCGTAACTTTTTGACCTCCCTAGTGCTTACAGTTTATTTCCTAGAATCTCAAAAATTTGCATACTTGTTTATTTTTACATGTAGATTACAGGAGAGGAATATTAAAAATAATTGGAGTTGATCTGCTTTGTGTTTTCGACAAGAAATTCGAAATTTTTTATAAATTCCTGAAAATAAGTTTACTTATCCCCCTCCTAGAGATAACAGTATTTTTGATATAGTCAAAAAATAAAATGCAGCAAATGTGCTTTCTAATGTAATTTAATGCATATATTCTGTTAAATAAAATTTATGTTCAAATTTGAATCAACATTTGATTAAGTAGCTATGATTCAATGTTTTATAATTTTTAGTAACTGTTGTTAAATTTTGGGTCATTATTTCTTGATTACGTCGATAAAATGTATACTTGATTAGGAAATACTATTTCTTCATTGCTTCTCCATGTGTAAAAGTATTCTCCAAAGAATGACTATGTATTTATAAAGAGCAAGGCTCGAACCAGGTCCGTAAATCCTGTAAAAGTCCGTAAATTTGCTTAAAGTCCGCAAAAGTCCGTTTTTTTAAGAAGGTCCGTAAAGTCCGCAATTTTACTGAGAAAAGACGAAAAGTTCGTAAATTCTCGTCAAAATTTCACAGAAAATTATTTAAAAAGATTTTTATAAAATTCGTTGCAAGAATTCAATTATTTATATAAATAATAAAATTCTTCACAGAAATTCAGTCATTTTTATAAACTTGAATAAAATTCGTTGGAAGAATTAAATTATTTTCAAAAATAATAAAATTCTTCGCAGAAATTCAATTATGTTTAAAAATTAAAAAAAAATTCTTGTCAAAATTTCACAAAAGAATTCAATTATTTAAAAAAAAATTGATAAAATTCATCCAAAATTAAATTATCTTTATAAATAATAAAATTTCCTCAGAAATTCAGTTAATTTAGAATATAGCAATTTCAAAAAAATTTCGAAAAAAACAATTTTATAACAAAATTTTTATATAATTCTTCAAAAAAATTCAATTACTTTCACTAATAATAACATTTTTCATTGAGATTCAATTATTTAAAATAATTTTTCATAAAATTCTAGGCAAAAATTCAATTATTTTCATAAATAATTAAAATTATCGAAGAATGTCAATTTGTAATATTATTTTAAAATTCATTAATCGAGAAATTCAATTATTTTCACAAAAAAACTTTTCCACAAGAATTGAATTATTTAAAATATAATTTTTATAATATTTATTATATTTCGAAAAAATTAATTATTTAAAAAAATGTTTATAAAATTCTTATAAAGAATTCCATTATTTTAAAAAATAACCAAATTTTTCACAAAAATTCAATTGGTTTTAAACATTTTAATAACATCCTTCGTAATAATCCAATAATTTTCATAAATAATAAAATTCTTCTCAGGAACTTAATTACCTATTTTAAAAAATTTTAATAAAATTTTTAGCAAATATTCAATTATTTTCATTAATAATAAAATTCATCGCAGGATTTAAATTATTTTTAATGCAATTTTAATCAAATTCCTTAGAAAATGTGATTATTCTTAAAAATTTTATTAAAATTCGTCGAAAGAATTGAAATATTTAAAAATTTCTTGATAAAATTCTTTGTAGGAATGGAATTTTAAGAAACATTTAATTATTGTATTTAAATAATTTAATTTGTAGTATAATTTTCCAATAAAAATCGATTTAAAAATGAATTTCAGTTAAAATTTTAGATAATAATTGAATTAAAATTTTGAAATTAATTTTTTTGAAAAAGTTTAATTGGATATTTTTAATTAGTTTTTATTATCTTATATCTATTTAATTGAAGAATTTACGAATAATTGCAATTTCGTAAAATTGAATATTGTAAAGAATGGGATTTGAAAATTGTCAAAGAATTTTTTTGAAAATTATTAAAAATAATCGATTTAAAGAAGAATTTTAGTTAAAAATTGTTGAAATTCTCGGTAATTGGTCCGTAAAGTCCTTATTTTTAAATACTTTCACTGGTTCGAGCCCTGAAAGAGGCAACCAATGGCTTTTGACTAAGAAAAGAATAGACATTAGACGCTGGTTTACCAAAGCATTTGTGATTTCAAGTTCTTCCATTCAGTGAATAAGAATTAATTCCAGGTTCCTCTCATTAAAACGTGTTTGGAAGTCCAATTAAACGTCTCGGTTCGACTCCCACCCAGCTTTGGCATGTACGTGCGGATATCCAATTGCCGATAAGTCACCGTGTCGCTTTGTTGTAAAAAATGAATCCTTAATCGCGATATGATGCTCTTGGAGAGATTCTGGAGAGTTCCCACACAAAGAAAGGAACGAAGTTTCCATCGAGAACTCAAAGTATCAATTTTCTTCCTCTATCTTGGGTGTTTCTTTCTACGTCAAGTTGCGTAATTGCGTGCGTATAATCACTGAGGGAATCTACGAAACTTACATACCGACGAAATCCTTTTCTGTCTGTTCTGTAGATTTCATTTAGATTGGCTCCTTGTAATGCTACTTAAAAAGAACATCTAATGAGAAAATCCAATAAGATTCTCTTGCATTGTGTCTAATGACAAAAGGGAAATATGTGCTTTGGCTTTCAATCTCTTTTCAAAAGAATGTTGCTTATGTTCGAAGCAGGGAAACAGCGAATGATGGAATTTAATGACAACGACTTCAAATGCTGGAAAGAAAAAGTCAAAATAGCAAAAAGTTTCCTTTAATCAATAAATGGGTAAATAATTAAAAATTTTAAACTTTTAATAATGTGACAGATGGAAATTCAAAATAAATCTCTATATTGAAAGATAATTGATAATCACGAGGAACCTATTTCTATCATAAGAAATTGCTACCTTAAATAGTCAAAATAGCTGTGATAGAGATATTATAGTTGCTAATGACAAATAGAAAGTTAGATTTGGGTGATTTTCACGTAACTGTGCAATTTCAAAATCAGTTTTAAAAGAAAAAAAATTTTGTTTTTTTAATGTTAAACATCACTTTTCCTTATCATTAGGGCATAATATAGTTGTAATTTAAACGGTTTTACTACAGCTATGATTATAAAAAAAATTATAACAAATATTCGAAAATTGGCTGCCACGGAGCTGACCACCCTATGCATTGAATAATACTGCCGTCAACTGGGGCTACTTTATGTACGAGGTATATTTAATAAATAAAATTATTAAAAAGAACCTCTTTGTCAAAAAACCAAAAATAAGATAATTAAAATCCTTAAAACGATTAAAACTTCAACCGGTGAGCAACATAACGGCAAAAAATGAACTTTAATTGATATTTATAAGTTTTTCAAATTAGTTTTAAAACTATTTCTCTCGTTTCTCTAATAACTTGAAAAGTGTATTAGATATTAAATTGTTATTCATTTAACCTTAAAATATTAATTTCAAGTTTTTGAAAAATATAATATTCAAAACGTTTAAAAAAGCTCCTATTGAAATGATGATTCAAAGTTATTTACATGTGTTTAAATGATAGTTTTATAATTATCATAATGTATTATTATAAAATGTATATTTAAAATGAAAAAGTGTTATTTATTTTCTGAGTAATATAAAATTTGAAGAAAGGTTCTTAATTTTTAATAAATCATGATTTTAGCAAAATCTTAGTGTTTTATTTTACATTTTGTCGTATAATATTTACAACATTTTTTTTAATATCTCATTCTTTTTTTAATTTACTCTGAAATATCTACACAAAAGATTTAATGAAGGAGAAAGGATCAAAAAAATGTTTACGTAACATTATAAAAAGACAAAGTTCGATGCACAAAGTAGCTTCATCCCGGGGTCTATTTTGTGCACAACTTTTAATAACTACAACTCCGACAAAAAAATTTATTTCATTGCCCAACTCATAGGAAACCTTCAGAAGGAAGTCCATAACATATGTCAAAAGTTGATTTTCTTTTAATTCTGAATTTGAATAAAGCATTGAGTTAAAAAAAGCATTTTAATGCACAAAATAGCCCCTGCAAAAATATTTACTATCAGCTTGACATAACGAGAGAATTTCATTTACATAATATTATAAAATTAGCGCATAAAAATAATTTCAGAAAAGTATTTACTAATAAGAGCGTTACGATCAACAGTAATACTGTGCGTGTGCTTCTGCTTGGTTGACATAAAGACATTTTAAATTAAGCACCAAAAGTAAAGGCTTTTTTCGAATATTAAGGTATTTTTTAATGAGTCAACGGTTGCCGAAGCACTGAAATATAAAAGGACACAACTATGTCTGTCCTCTTCTATAATATGTGTTGTTGTAGCAACTGTTGATCCATAAATTTGCACCTTCACACTGCACAGTGGGGCAAAAAAACACGCCTTTGGACAAATTGATTTTTAGACCACAATTTTTAACCGATTGACAAATTTTTTTTTTTAAATTAAAGCTAATAAAATTTTGCACAAAACGTACGTTTTTTATTTTTAAAAGAAAATTTCCGTTTATTGTTTATTAAATGTTAAATAAAAAAAATGAAAAATTTTTTTACTTTAAACCAATATTGTTGCTTACAAAAGCCTATTATATTATTAATAATTACCAAAAACATTATAGCCATGTTCTAAAATTGTTTTAAGGCATTAACTACTTTGTTTAAACAATTTTTGCCTTTGTTATAAACAAATAAATTAACAATAGCATTTTTTTAATATTATGTAAATTTAGCGACTAAATTTTGCATAATTTACTATACTTATGATATGCAAGTAAATATCAGTGAAATTTATTGTTATAAACAATTACTTTTTTTGTTATAAACAATTTATTTATTAACAATTTTTATTTTTTTAACACAAAATTAATTATATTTTATCAACAATTATTAGTACTAGTTACGATTAACAGGAAGTATTTTTACTCTCATTTATTAATTTAACATTGTTTAAACAAAGCTTAATTAACAATTGCACAGTTTCTTTATTTTTAGTTGTTGAAGCCTCATTTTTTTTGTATATTTTCTTTTATATAAAGTAATTTCTTAACTTGTTGTCAAATTTCACATTTGTTAATAATTGGAATTGTTATTAACAATTGTTAAAAAATATCAAGGAGGAAACTCTTTTGAAACATAGTTTGGGACCTAATCAGTGACCAACCATACATCTGAAAAAATAACTATTGGATTAAATAACTATATTAATATTTTTAAAAACTGACACTATTAATCGATTCTAAAAGAAAAAATAGGCGATTTGTTGTGCCTCATGCTTTTCTAGAAGTTATATTTCGTTCATAAAACTATTATAAAAAAATAGTGTCCAATAAGGTGGATTCATTCCATGTTTTACGAAAAGCATTTTTATTATTATTTTAAAATTTTGTTAATTTTGAAAAAGCGACTTTTTGTATATTGAATTGCAATAATACATGCAATTTATATAATTCATAAAATTTAAATTTTTATGAAGAAGCAAAGTGTTCGTAATTGGACCAGTTTTAACTTTTCAGCTTTTTTTACTTTTCTAAATTCGCAAATGTACATCACATCCGCAAAATTCAAGAAGCAGTTTTTTTGCTTCTGGAAGCAATTCCTTTTGGGGTTTGGTATATTCAATTCTTAAACTGGATATAAGTAAATCAGCTGAAAATAATAAGTAGTGTAGTAAGTCTGTGTTAGTGTCGATTCGACTTGTTTTTCGTGTGTTATTTTCTCTGCAATTTTTAAAATCTTTATTTTTAGCTTCCTGTGATTCTTCTGATAATTGTCCAATAGGAATCACAAATGAATCCATAATTTTAGCACCATGTATAAGCAATTTGTGCATCGATGCAGGCATATAATACCAAGGATATTTATCAACATATAACTCTGCTGTTCTCAAGGTATACTCTTGAAATTTCTTGCTACAAACAGCTTGACCAGATGCTAAAACTTGCAAAACTACGTATAAATTTTTTAATAACTCTTTGTCAAAACCTGTAATATTTGAGATCATTTCGTAATTTTCAAAAAATTTTCTGGCTGTATTGCCATCATTAGTAGTACCAGATCCTTGTTTAGGGGTATCTACTGTTAAACCGAGCTTTTCGCGAATTTCTTTTTTAATAAATGCTTTTCTTTCAGCAGAAATTAATTTTTCCTCTTCCTTTCTACATGCCTAAATCTTAAGTGTTAACCGATAACTTACATTGAGCACGTTCTCCATAATTCGGATCCAAGAATGGAGTACTTGTACACCAAATTTGTACATTCTCTGGTCTTCCGTTCGTTCTAACATTTCTGTCAGTTTATTCATCTGAGTCGGTTTCGCTCCGCAAATAGTACAATTTGCTGCAGAAAGTGTTCCAGTTAAATGCTGACAAACTTTACCGTCTATCATTGTTCCTAATAGTTCATGCTCAACGTAATAAATGATTCCATTTATTTCAATTTTAGTAGGTTTAAGTTTCTTAATTTGTTGTTCAATATTGCCGAATTCATTTAAAATCTTTGACTTCGTTTCTTTCGCAAATTGAAACATTATTGGCAAACAGTTTCTTGGCGAGCAAGGTCGTTTGTTTTCCCAAATAATTTGATTAGAACCACTTGAACATTCTAACCGTAAAGGAACCAATGACATTAGGAAGAGATTTGCGTCAGAATTTTCTGAATTTTCGAATTTTTGCTTGTAAGGATTGAATCCCGAAGTGCCATCACCACCATATTTTGAGGTCATTTTTACTTTTTTTACACTCACAGGTATATTAACGTTTTCTACCATTAATAACCTATGAACTGTATGATTAAGCAAACCCTGCAAATTGATTGATGCTCCAATTTCATCAATTTTTATTTCAGAAGCTGGTGGATAGCATTCAGTTTTTGCTTTCGTAATATCTTTATAAGGTGGTAGTATATTTGCATTTTTTTCTTTCAGCAGTTTTCTTAGAAGTTCGTACTTTCTTTTTGTTAAATTAAGGTCCACAAACATTGCCAAAGCTTCATTATTAGTAAATGAAATAGCGGTATTGTCAGTTTGTGTTGAATTTAACTGCTGTGCAGAATTATCCGATTCCAGCGCTTGTTTTACAATATTTTTAGCAGTCTTTTCATCTAAAATTTGCAACGAATCAAGTAATTCTACATCATCCATTAATATAGACTCCTTAAAAGCATCGACTTGTTTCCATTTTCTGTTAAAATAAGGCATAAAGTACCTAGTAAGTTTAGCATCAATCGCTTTTTTTAATTCTTTGGAAGGACTGTACTTCTCCTCTAAATAAGTTAATAGTACATCTGTGGTTTTCAAATGCGATAGTAATATAATTCTACACAACTCTCTATTCGTGATTTTAAGATTCTCCATGATTAACAATTATACTTACTATATCTATATAAAAAACTAATTTCAACACGTTTAAAATAAAAAAAAATTGTAATGAAAGCAAATTGCGTCAGTACTTTTTATTCGCACACTAAGAAGAAAAAAAAACATATATAGGAAAAAAATGTACAAGAATGACAATAAGGCATTACAAGAACGTCAAACAGATCAGTAGAATCAGCAATGATACTATTAAACAAAAGTACAAAACAAAAGACGATCTAATGGATTGAAAGCATAAGTGCCAAATTGAATTTCACAAACACAGAACAGCAGAACTAGCAACGATAGTATTAAACAAAAGACGATCTACTGTCTTGAAAGCATAAATTCCTGATTGAATATCAAAAACACAGAACAGCAGAATTAGCAACGATAATATTAAACAAAAGACGATCTACTGTCTTGAAAGCATAAGTTCCAGATTGAATATCATAAACACAGAGCAGCAGAATTAGCAACGATGGTATTAAACAAAAGACGATCTACTGTCTTGAAAGCATAAGTTCCAGATTGAATATCACAAACACAGAACAGCAGAATTAGCAATGATCATTGAGTCAATGAGTATTACTTCTAAAGTATATATTAAAGTAGTACTTCAAGTAATAAACGTTGCATATACAAATCTTAACATTAATTGTACAATAGAAAGAAAATCTTAATTTAAGATCAGTCTTTAATTTAACATTGTCTGTTTTTTTATTTGCTTATTAATCCAATAGTTATTTTTTCAGATGTATGGTTGGTCACTGATTAGGTCCCAAACTATGTTTCAAAAGAGTTTCCTCCTTGATATTTTTTAACAATTGTTAATAACAATTCCAATTATTAACAAATGTGAAATTTGACAACAAGTTAAGAAATTACTTTATATAAAAGGAAATATACAAAAAAAATGAGGCTTCAACAACTAAAAATAAAGAAACTGTGCAATTGTTAATTAAGCTTTGTTTAAACAATGTTAAATTAATAAATGAGAGTAAAAATACTTACTGTTAATCGTAACTAGTACTAATAATTGTTGATAAAATATAATTAATTTTGTGTTAAAAAAATAAAAATTGTTAATAAATAAATTGTTTATAACAAAAAAAGTAATTGTTTATAACAATAAATTTCACTGATATTTACTTGCATATCATAAGTATAGTAAATTATGCAAAATTTAGTCGCTAAATTTACATAATATTAAAAAAATGCTATTGTTAATTTATTTGCTTATAACAAAGGCAAAAATTGTTTAAACAAAGTAGTTAATGCCTTAAAACAATTTTAGAACATGGCTATAATGTTTTTTGTAATTATTAATAATATAATAGGCTTTCGTAAGCAACAATATTGGTTTAAAGTAAAAAAATTTTTCATTTTTTTTATTTAACATGCAATAAACAATGAACGGAAATTTTCTTTTAAAAATAAAAAACGTACGTTTTGTGCAAAATTTTATTAGCTTTAATTTAAAAAAAAAATTTTGTCAATCGGTTAAAAATTGTGGTCTAAAAATCAATTTGTCCAAAGGCGTGTTTTTTGCCCCACTGTGCACTGTACGCCACAGGCGCCACGGAACTGACATTTTATGTAACACCACGGAGCTGACATTTGACATTTAAACTAACCTAACTCCGACAATTCTGCAAAATAATTCTTTTCTTTGGGCAGATAATTTGTTTCTAATATAATCTTCAAAAAAATCGTAATAATTACTACAGAGAGTGTTTAGATTAAAAGAATAGTAATACCACGGTACTGACCACTTTTTTGTGAACTTCACATTTTTACAAAAAAAATTGTTTTTAACTGTAGAACTTCCAATTTTAGAACTTTTTTTTTACAGATATTTGTTGCTAATGGATCTTATTTTAGATTGTAATTCTTAAATAACATTAAAATGTGCCATAAACACTTGAATTATAGGGAAAAATATCTTATTACAAAATTGAAAAAATTTGTGGACAAAACTATTTTACATTTTATAACTTTATAAGAAGTATTAGAAGATGCATTATATGCACAAATTGTTCACCTATATACACAATTCATATTATAAAAATGCTCGTTTCCAGTTTCGACGTTTTCAGTAAAATTTCTGAATTTTAACTTAAAATTTTAAAAAACGGACACGCCACGGAGCTGGCATTTTGGAGGGAATTTTGCAATTTATCAAAAATTATAAGATATATTTGTGGTTGCGAATAGGTTTTATATATACCTGTAAAATGTATCCACACCCAAGTAAAATTTTTTTATTTTGAATGTGTTTTCTGTGACGCCGCCAAATATTATGGAGCACTTACAGCTCTGCCTGCCTGCGCAGGCAGTAATTGGAGTAAGAGAGAAAGTCAATTAGAGTGAAAGAGACAGTAAATTCAAATTTGTATTGCTGCCTACTAGCTGTGAGTGCGCCTTTAAGGCGCTAGCACAGCTCCTACTGCCTGCCTGCCTGCCTGCAGGTTGACATGGTAACACATAGGAGTAAGAGAGTAAGAAAATTCAAATTAAATGTTTTTTCTCTCTCACTCTTATGGCGCCTGCCTGTGCAGGCAGGCAGGCTGTGAGGTGAGAGTGTACCTTTACAGTTACGTGAAAATCACCCATTTAAGAATTTCAAAATGGCGGATTTCAAATTTTCAAAATCAGGAACTTTTAGACATTTTGAACGCCATTTAAAATTTTTTAAATATAATTTTGATATATATACTCCCCTGTATTTTTTTGTATGTGAAACATAATGACAGAACGTCCAAGCGCCCGTCCTGCCGGAAGGACGTTCCGAAAGGCCTTTTCGATAAGGCTTTAAAAAAAAGGGAATTCAATTTTTCTTTTCCGGCACTCCTTGGGATTAAAGTAGACAAAAGAATGAAAAAATCCATATATTTGACTTTTCAAAATAATAATATTAAACCATTTTTTAAAGCCCTCAAAATTCCTATGTTTTAAAAAGTCAAAAACACATTCTTTCGTAAATTTAATGTAAAATCTACAAAAATCAATATTTTTTGTCCGGACAAGTCTAATTCAAAAAAATTTCATTTTTAATATTTTTTTAGATTTATGAAAAAAAACCTATAAGCTCTGGGGTTTAAATTTACGTACTCGATATTTACATGCGCTTAAAGCTGGCGTTTTTACCTTTCCAACGTAGACTATTCCAACTATATATTTTTCGCAAGAAGACTAGAGACAGGAGGTAAAACTTCGGTAGTGGGGGTATGGCAATGCTGAGTCGCTCAGCTGATGTATGGTCAGGCGTTTACTTTCAAAAAAAGTTTTCGCCGCAATAGACCACACGGACTTCTGCGCAGCTACACAGGTAAACACGGGAAAATATATTCTATACAAATACAATATGAAATATAAGTGTTTATATTTTCAAACATCTTTTAGTTATTAAAAAAAAAGTTTTAAAAACAAAAAATGTGTAAACTATAGCATGAAGTGTATTAAAAGTTAACAAAAAGTAATAGTCATAGTGCTGTGTTTATCTTTCTTCTTGTTTCAACTTTTCACACAGCACGTTTTCGGAATTTTTAATTATTTGAATAACACTCAATTTAATAATCACTCACATTATTTCTATATATGTGGACGTCCACATGAAAAGGGCCCATTTTGGCACTATTGGAGTTATCTATATGGGCGTAATCCTGGCAAAATTTGGAGAATTTTGAGTGGTCTTAGAACTTTTTTGGTTGAAAATTCGCTGAGTTACGGAATTTCAAAGTTTAGAACGCCAAAAACCTCATTTCGAGAAAAACGGAATTAAAGATTGCGATACCAACTAATTGTTGTATCTCTGGTTCTTCTTGGAAGTTATTCAGATAAGAATTGTTTCTAGTTCAGGGCACCTTGAAGATAAAAAACCAACAGGTTTTAAATTTTTAGAACCACCCCCTCCCCTTAATTAATTAATTAATTTAGAAACAGACAATATGGGCCCTTTTCTAAAAAGGACAGTTTTTCTATTAAAAAACCATTTTTTTACAAGATAAATGATTAGGTACAATTTTATTGTGTCATTTGAAGAAAAAGAATAGATATTAAACTTATTTAAAAATTTTTGACAGTCTCTATTATGAAAAAATTGACGCAATATTAAAATTTTCATTTCGACAATTACGAAAAAAAGATTCTAACATCAATATCTCTGGTTCTTCTGGAAAGTTATTCAGATAAGAATTGTTTACAGTCCAGGGTACCTAAAAGATGAAAAACCAATAAGTTTTAAATTTTTAAAACCTTCCCCCCTCTTAATTTTGAAAAATTTCGTACTTAAGTACGAGAAACCGACAATATGGGCCCTTTTCTAAAAAGGACAGTTTTTCTATTAAAAAACCATTTTTTTACAGGATTAATGATTAGGTACAATTTTATTGTGTCATTTGAAGAAAAAGAGTAGATATTAAACTTATTTAAATTTTTTTAACAGTCTCTATTACGAAAAATTTCACGAAATATCGAATTTTTCATTTCTATGACTACAAAAACAAGGACTCTAACATCAATATCTCTGGTTCTTCTGAGAAGTTATTCAGATAAGAATTGTTTACAGTCCAGGACACCTTAGAGATGAAAAATCAAGAGGTTTTAAATTTTTCCACACCTCCATTTTTAAAATACGGATTACTTTTGCAAATGACCGACAAAATAGGCCCTTTTCATTTTTCTAAAGAACCAATGAAATCAAACAGTTAAAGTATGGATAAATTAATGAAAACCGCATGATTCGACTTGTCAAAACATGTAGATTCATAATAAAAAATAAAAAAAAAATTAAGAATTTGCTCAAAAATTACTAAATTGCGATTATCTCGAAAACTAGAACCGACAATATGGGCCCTTTTCATGTGGACGTCCACATATATATATATATCCGTTATGACACACATTGTGTCTCGATTGCACTTTAAAGTTAACCTCAAATTAAAATCATATCATACACATGTGAAACACACGGTATACAAGAGTTTGAATGTGTGAGTGATGTGCAGAAGCACCGCGCCGGCGACTTTTCGAAACGAAATACGCCTGGTTAAAGAAAGGTTCTTGACTCATCCCCACTACCGAAGTTTCACCTCCTGTCTCTAGCCTTCTTGATTTTTCGTTATGTTTATCTGAATCCATATTAATTTTACAAAGCGATTTCGGAGGGACTCACGTGAGTCTTTTTTGTCCTGCCTATGGCTAAAAAGTTATCTCAGTAAAAAGCTCACATGAAGCACTGGACAATTAGATTTTGAGAGTTCGACAGAGGTACATAATCCAAGTCCATTAGCTGCTGATTGAATATAAGTTGAAGTTAACGCGTAGACATGTAATGCTTTCACATTCGAAAGCCTATAAAGACAGTAAAGAGGAGAAAGAAGTTAATTGGTTACGTTGATGCCGTGAAACAACGAATGTTTGATAACGACACAACCATGCTCTGCAGTAGTAAAATGTTCGTGACTATTCTCTACGATCCAATAAGTTCCTTGATTACTTTCCAACGATTATAATCTAAGAGCATCGTTGTCAACTTCCACAAAAAGAACCTCTGAATTTTATATTGCATTAACACTATGGGAATTGGAAATTTAGATCAAGTCATATGTTTCTCGCTAAAGAGAAATTCTCTTTAATGTTACATAATAAAGTTGATTTTTTAAAAATATTAATAGCAAAAATTTTAAACTATGAGCTTGCTTTTCTGAAAAGATTTCATACAATACAGGGTTTCTACAAGTCATGGAAAACCTGGAAATCATGGAATTGTCATGGGATTTCATTTTGATTCATGGAATCATGGAAATCTCATGGAATTTTTTCAGTTTTTGTTGTAAACTCGTGTGATTGGGTAAAGGGTAAAGGGCTTCAGAAGAAGGGTTACGGGTTTTAGTGGGTCGGGCTGGTAGTAGGTCGCCAGTGTATTAAATTTAATTTTTTATAGATTTATTTTTCTTTTTTTTTTATTTCCTTTTGTTTTATCACACCAACCCCACATAACCTTGAAGCGCGGAATCCAAGGTATCTGTAGGCAGATTTCCCAAAATTCCCTTAGCAAAAAAAAAAAAAAAAAAAAAATTCGTGTGATTGAAATTCGCGCTCCTTTATTACTCAGGATGGTCACAAGTTTCAGTTTATCAATTTTCCTGACAATTTACTGACATTAAAATTACTTTCCCTAACAAAATTCTTTTCACAGTAGGAAAATATTAACGTTTACGGAAAGTGAGTAAAATTTATGAATTCTAATAATTTCTAAAAACTATAATTATAACCCTTCCTCAATTTAATTATTTTCTTCAATTTTCAACTAAACTTCATCTATGAATCAATTAATTTAAATAATTTTCCAAAAGTTCTTCTAGAATTCAATTATTTAAATACATAAACTCAATTTTTTATAATAATTGTGACTCTCCATCGTTTTTTCACGAGTTATTAAGGTATAATATTTTCAAAAAATTATAATAGAGAAATTCTTACCAACAATTAATTTTTTAAAAATATTTTTAAATAATTTTTGAACGATAATAGTTTTTTAATTTTGAAAAATTTCCAAACAATTAAAATTTGGTAAAATCTTTTAATTTATTCCTGCTTAATTATAAACAGATTAACAGAACCATGATTTCTCAAAAACTTTAATAAGTCCAAAAAGTAAATTTTGAATCTTAAAAAATTATTACAAAACAATTCTAATAATTATCTAGTTTTTAAAAATATTTTATTAATGTAATTTTTCGAAAATAATTGTATTTCTTAAAAGAATTTTTGTATAATTTAAAAAAACTAATGAATTTTTTGATGAATTTCAATTACAAATTTTGAACATTATTGTTTTTTCCAAAATGTTAAAAATCATTCTAAAATGTTATTATTTTTGGAAATATGTGACTGAAAATATTAAAAATATGGGATTTAAAAAAATTAGAAGCTTATTTTCATTTTTAAATTTACCTTTAAAGATTTTTCATTAAAATTTTTGATAATTCAATTATTTTAAAAAATTGCAATTAAAATTGTTCAAAAGTTGATTTTCAAAAATTGTAACAAAATACTTGAAATAAATTAATTATTTTCAATTAAATTTTACAAAATTCTAACTATTTAAAAATTTTAGAAGATTCATTTATTCTCGTAAAAATAACAACATTCTTTTAAGAAATTCAATTATTTTCATAAATAATAAAACTTATTGCAGAATTTCAAAGTTATTCTTAAAAAATTCATTAAAATTCGTCCAAAGAATTCAATTATTTAAACATTTATTGATAAAATTCTTTATGATAATTCAATTTTAAGAAACATTCAATTATTCAATAAATTATTTAATTTTGTATTTAAATAATTGTAGAATTAATTTTTTTAAATAAGTTTAATTGAGGATTTTTTTAAAAATTGTTTGAAGTTTAAAATTAAAAATTTTAATTATTAACAGACACGATTATTTAAAAAAATTGAAGAACATTGTTTAATTTAATTATTCTCAAAGTTTTGAATTAAAATTATTTAAAAAAACTACATTATTTTCAAAAAACTTAAAGAAATTCTTCAAAAGAATTTAATGATCTATTCTTCGAAAGAATTCAATTATTTTCAATATTTTACTAAAATTCTTTGCATCAATTAAATTATTTTTAAAAATTATAATAAAATTCTGGGAGGAATTTAATAATTTTTTTAACTTTTAATAAAATTTAATAATTGAATGTTTAATTTTAGTTATTAAAAATATGATTATTTTAAAAACTTGAAAGAAATTCTTCATAAAATTCAAGTACTTTAAAAATTTACAATTAAAATTATTAAAGAAACTCCATTATTTTCAAAAATTTTAATTATTTTTGTCAGTAATAAAATTCTTCGCAGGGGATTCAATTATTATTTTTAAAAATTTTAATAAAATTCTTCGCCACAAATTCAATTATTTTCAATGCATTTGAATAAATAATTTTATCACTGGGCCATCTTTAATTATTTATTATTATAAAACATGAAGTGAAGAAATCGATCAATCCGAGTCCGAAGACTTTTAAGTAAAATTATAAAGTCCGTATTTTTAAATACTTTCACTGGTTCGAGCCCTGCATTATAAAAATCAAAATAAGTTGCACTTTTTTACTAAAAATTGTGTTATTTTATTGCAATGTTTGGAAGGAAAGTCAAAAATGTCGCAATTTTTGAAAATAAGTCGAAAAAGTTTCAATTTTCTTAATTTCCCTGACATTTTTTGTTTGATGAGAAACAATGAAATAAAGCTTTTAATTAACAATTTAAAATCACATTTTTTTATTTTAGCTTCTAGAAATAACTATTTCATGCCATTTACCTGACTTAACTGACAAAAATTTTGTTTTAATGTGTCATGGAAATTTGATCATTTATCACCTGGAAATCATGGAAAAATCATGGAATTTTATAAGGAGAATTTTGTAGAAACCCTGCAATAATTTGGAATGATTTATTTTTAATAAAAAACTGAATTAAAATTTAATTCTTATAGAAAATTATAAAAATTGTTACCTTTGCAGATGACGATGCTTGTCGGAGAATATTTTTGGAACAGGAAAGAGAACGAGAGGGAAAATTAAGAGATATTGCTGCATCTTTGACACAACCGAGGGTGAGGAGAAGCAAACCTAGAACCTCAGAACCAACTAGAGATGTTGTTGATGCAGTAAATAATACTCATCAAGACAAATTAGTAAGATTCATCGTTGACCGTTTCATTAATTTATATTAATTTTATTACCGTTAAGAAATTACCAAAAAATGTGTCCGTTCTTACCGTCGGACATGCTGGAAAAATAAATTAAACGAATATTCTTATTTTATAAACCCTTTTTTGTTGACTTTTATAATTAAAAAATTGACCAATAAAATATGTACAGGAATTCATAACATACCTAACGTAGTTCTTAAATATTCCACACCTCAATTAATTATAAAGATTTAGCAATAATATTTAACAAAGCTATAAGTATAAATTACTTCCCTCAGTCTTGGAAACGGTAAAAATTATACCAATTCATAAAAATGTTCATATGATTAAAAATAGGGATAAAAAATAAATGACTAATTTATTTTTCTAGATTCGAGGAGATCCTGATGGCTGTGGTCTTGATATATCCGGTACAAGGTACTCGCCTACCTCTGAATTGCGAGTTGATCTTCCAGCTGAAGATTTATTAAATATTAAAAAAGGCTGGTTATTAAAGCAAGGGCTTAACAAGGTAAACCTTAATTTTTCGGTTTCGTATTTTTCAGATATTTTTTTATTCAATTAATATTATTATTAATATTTCCTAATTATAGAAAAGTATTGAAACAGTACCTTCAAATTGGGTAACTCTGAACATTTGTACATTTCTGTAAGATCCTAAAGATGACCCTAAAGATGACATATTCCGAACGTCAAACTTGCAGATATTATACTATAAAAGATAAAAGATATTAATAAAAAACATAGAAAACCTTCCGAAGTTACCCTATTTGACGGTAGTTATTTAAAAGAGTATTTTTATAAAATTAATAATATTAATATTATTTATTTGTTTAGAAACAGAACTTGACAATTTACTGTACGAATTAAATTATATTTAATGAAAACTTAAAAAGATAAACAAATGTAAACAAAAGCTTCAAGTTTTTTATACAAGTAAAAAAAATTATATTGTTATAAAAAAATGTCTTTTTGTCAACTAATGCAATAAATATAAAATAAAATAATTTTAGGAATGGAACAAGCACTGGTTCGTTCTGAGAGGATGTGGATTGATGTATTATCGAGATCCTAGCGCAGAAGATAAAGGAATTATGGATGGTGTCATAGATCTCAATACTGTAACTGCCGTCACTTTGGTGCAGGGTGTTCGGAATTATGGCTTTCAAACAGTTGTAAGTTTTCTGAAACATTACAATAAAATAATATTGGACTTATCTCCATGATTATATTCTTTATAAAATGTCAAACAATTTGAGTTGCCCTCAAATTCAAAGTTACAAGTGCTCAAAACTTAATTTAGAAAATAACAAGTTTAAAGTTGATTACGATAAAGTTATTGTAAACGCATAATTTAACGTGGGACAATTGGTAGTTTAATTTTTAACAATAAAAGAGAAATAAAAAATCTGAACCATTTTAGAAAATTGCGATTATCTCGTAAAATAAAATCGACAAAGTGGTTCTTTTTCATGTTGACCTGCAATCGCATTTTAAAAATGCAACTTGGGCATGCCCTTAAAACTTGTGTAAAATTTATAAAATTTGTAAATGCTTAAATACAAATATTTTAAAGATTCATTTTCAATTTTCTATACTAGAGAGGCATAAAAAACACCACCAATCTTTGATGATTTATTTTCTCTCTAAATTTAATCACTTAAAAATCATAGTTCCAACTGACAATCAGTGAATGACTTTTTGCTTCTGAATCAGTTAAAAATAATTGATTGCCAGTAAAAAATAACTGACAATTTTTTAAATTTGAATAATTAAATCAGTTAAAAAAAATCTACTGAAACATCAGTTATTTTTAACTAAATGATGAGTAGAAATATTACTATTTCAATTAGTGACTGACTTTTTGCTTTTTGAAAAACCGCCATGCAACAAATATTTTAATTTTTAATTATAAATCAGAAACCATAAACGTTAACTTTATATAAATTAAAGTAACATTGTACAAAAATAAAACTTTGAATAATTTTATAAAATTTAAAATTCAATATTTTTTAAACTTTGAGTTTTCCACAACTCTTTTGCTCTAATAAATGTTTTTTAGCAAAATAAACTTATGATTCTAACAAAAAAACATATCAAAGTTATAAGTACAAAAAAGTTCAATTATTGAGTTTTTGTTTTTCGAGCCTTAAATATTTGAATCCAACATTAAATTAAAAAATTTTATTTTTCAAATTTTTGAAAAGTGGCTTAACTTCTGCCCATATTAATATTTTTTAATCCAATATGGCTAGGATTTTAAGTTAGGCTAATGCCTAGAAAACAATAAAAATGAAAAATTACAACAAAAAATGTTTACAATTTTCAACCTTGATTTGCCATTGATAATAATAACGATTCCAGCAAAGAATATAACAAAAAATCAATAAATTTTATTCTTTATATACGTTCAATTCTACTATTTCATTCATTTAGGCATATTTTTCAATAATTCATGCACATATTTTCATTATAATTGAAGGGCTACATAAAATAAGGGGACGAACGCGTGGTTGAAAGGGATAATATCAGTCAGGTAGCAGCGAGCGGCTCAAGGCTTGTCACTGCTACCCGACTGGTACTATCCCTTCCAAGCCTCGCGTTCGTCCCCTTATTTTATGTAGCCCTTCAATTGCTTTATGTTAAAGTGTGCTTTATATCATTATTCTTAATTTAAATAAAGGTCTTAAATTAAATATTACTTATTTAGAAATTTATAATATGCGGTTAACGGTAATATTTTGAAGAAACTTTTAAAACGTTCGTGTATTGTCTTGAAGACGGAAGTGGGACTGCAGAATGAGGGCTTTGTGCTTGAATTGAATTTACCGGATTAACTCGGTAGGAGTGGCTTGAAAAAATTTAAGTCAATTTCATGCTAGAGTAAATCGAACATATAGAGTGCTTCCTATTACTTGCCATTAAACGAGAAGTGCGATTTGTGCTCACATTCAGTCAAGGAAACTTTAGGTTCAGGTTTCTATTTGGAATAGTGATTTAGCAACTTATTTGACAAATTTGTTTTTCAGACGTGGGATGATCGTGGCACTACTATTTTGTCTGCAATAACCGGAGGTATCCGATCAGGTTGGATGTCGGCTATTAGACGTGCAGCTAATCTACCAGATCCAGAATCAAACGTCGACTCGCACGTCTGTCAGGACAACCAACAAGATGTTAATCCTCAATCGCCAACTGCGTGAGTTTTTAATTCCCTGCAAGAAGCGTCAGGAAATGTCAAGAAATTTCCCAGTCAAGCTCTAATTTTTATTTAATTTTCCAGCTCGATCACTGAACGGGAAAGGGACTCGATCATTCCCTCGACCCCGTTGACCCCTCGATCAGTTTTATTCTCCTCGGACGAGGAATATCGCACAGCGTCCGAGGGTGGACGCCGAGAGTCCGGCGATTGGTCGGAAATGCCGGTGTCACCACCGCTCACGAGGAACGGGGAATGGTCCCTCGCTTTGAAAGGGTCCAACTGGTCGGATTCGACGAAACACGAATGGTCCGAGTTACCACCTTCCCCGCCGTTGACGAGGACTGCGTTGTCTCGCGTTAAAGCAAGATCGCGCTCGAGTTCGCGATCGAGGGTCTACAAACGGAGCAGAAGTTCACCGCCAAGTTCGCGAAGAAGCACTCTTGACAGTGTGCGTTCAGAAGATTTGATGATGGCTTGCTGTGAATTGGGCGAGGACGAGGAACAAGCCAGCGGTCACATTCAGAGCAACAACAATGACAATCCGCTGATTGTTGAACTGCTTGAGAATCAAGTAACGATGCTGAGGGATCAGCTCGACAAAAATCAATCGCATCCAAATACATTGCTAGTCATTATTGAGCGTCAGGAGAGCGAGATCGAGGATTTGAAGTCACAACTGAATACGGCACAAACGGAAATCGTCAACTCCGAGAAAGAACTGTCGAGGCTCAGACAGCAAAAGGTCGAAGCCAATATGAGGGAAACACAAATTGAGGAATTGTTGGATACAATTCACAGAACGGAACAAATGAGGGATAAGGATTTGGAGGATTTAGAGAAAATGAAAAAACTATATAGTCGAGATAAAGAGGTACTCGAATGCAAATTATTGGAGACCGAGGTTATTTTACGAGAAACCACAGAGAGATGTGAATTGATTACAAATGAACTTTCATCCAGTCATAGAACTGTTGAGCGTCTTCAGGCGGAGATAACGGCTTTAAGCGACAGGTTATCGCAAGGTAAATTATTAAATTCTTCATTTAAACTTTTCATTTTCCGCAAGGTGAAAGTTTACATAAACAAATCGCGACCTTACGGAAAATGCGGTTACTAGCTTTTTACTTTGAACAACGGACCTATTAGAAGTTATAGGTCTCAAAAAACTGAAGAGAGGGGTATGTACCTATTTGCCACGCAACCTGGAAAAGTCAGGGAATTTTTATCGTAATCCTGGAAAATTATTGTTTTCTAAAGTTATTGTGCTTATTCTTGAAATCTAGTTTTTCTTAAATCTTTCAAAATTAATTAAATTTTAAAAGAGTTGCGTTTACAATTTTCATAAACAGATAAACTTCAAAAGGTTGTAATTTGAAATTTTGTAAAATTTCAATTTTAAATGAATTAATTAAATAATATAAATTTCACAGGAATTCTATTATTTACAAATCCTTTTAAATTTCTTCCCAATAATTCAATTATTTTCATAAATAATCAAATTTTAAAGAGATTCAATTATTTTCATAAATAATAAAACTCATCGCAGAATTTCAATTATTTTTAATCCAATTTTAATTTATTAAATTGTTTATTAAAATTCATAAAAGAAATTCAATTATTTTAAAATGCCTTCCTATAATTTATTTAGGGTCAGTTGGGGTAAATGCGGACAAGAGAGGTTGGAACTTAATTTACAAATTAAAAATTAAATTCGACGTCAATATTTCAAGCTCAGATCACCTACAAGAGATTTTGAGTATTGCCAAGTTTTTATCTTGACAATTAGCAACAGGATAATTAAAGTTATCGCTTAATGCAAAAAAGTTGTCAATCATTTTCAGACTGGTTCAGTATTTCATCTCGCATTTGAAAAGTAACAAACTTAAAAATCATATAAAATTTTTTTATCCTTATGACTCCCGGAAGAAAAATTGATTTGGATTTTTGTCAATTCAGTTAATAATGACAAGCTGTCCGAATTTACCCCAAGAATTCGAAAACTTGGGGTAAATCCGGACCGAGCTTCTATTACATTTTAAAAAGTAGAAAGTGTAAGAGAGAGTGAGAGACTTCAAATTCGTAATCAGCGACCCCAAAAACCCCCGAGTAACAATTTTCAAGCAAATCCGACCAATTTTTAAAAATTGTCCGCCATATTGGATCCGCCATTTTGAATTTTCAAAATCTGACTTTAGATTCTTATTCAGCAACCCCAAAAACATTTTTTTATCAAGTTTAATTAAAATCCATTAAAATTTGTTAAAGTTATTTGAGTTTTTCATTACTATTTTTCGAATGGTTGATTTCTTAACTTTTATGATACTATAACACTTAACTGATTGAACTTTCATATACCTACTATGGATTTTTTACAAGTTTTTCCATCCCTTAATACAGTAGTATACTTAAGGTAACTTTTTTTTAAAACCTTTCTTAGAAACTAAGCTGTCCGGATTTACCCCTAATTTTAGGAAATTTTCTAAATTTTGGGGTAAATTCGGACAGTTAGTTTTATGCGATTAAAGCTGATCTAAATATTTACTGCTCCATAAAATTAATCTAGGGAACTCAAGGAAGAAATCAATACAATATAAAACCGGAAGTATTGCCTTTTATAATTAATAAAAAACATACGTTATTTGTGAAAAATAGGTATTTTGTCCGGATTTACCCCAACTGACCCTATTAGAATTTAAGTATTATTGTCAATGCACTTTTAATTAAATTTCTTGAAAGAATTAAATTACTTTTAAAAATTTCAATGGAAATTCTTTTTAACAAATCATTTTTTTTCAAAATAATTTTAATAAAATTCTTCGTAGAAATTTAATTAATTAAAATAATTTATCAAAATTCAATTATTTTCAATATCTACTATTTCAATAAAATTTAAAACAAGAATTCAATTAGGTATCATTTATTTATTTATTATAAATGATAAAAGTTTTTTCCAAAATTCAATTACTTTCAAAAATTTTAATAAAATTCTTGGCGAAATTTCAATTATTTTCAAAAACTTTTCTCAATTCAATCAAATTATTTACAGAGATTCAATTATTTCTAATACAATTTTAATCTAATTTCTCGAAAAATGAAATTATTCTTAAAAATGTTATTAAAATTCGTCAAAAGAATTTTAATTACCTATTTAAAAATTTGTTGATAAAATTCTTTAAATTCAATTTTAAAAAACATTCAATAAATTATTTTTTATCCCACATGCATAAAAATGGCGCTTTCTGATAGCAGACGGCAGGGAGTAAAGTCATTCATTTCTTCGACAGTATGAAAATGGCGGCCGTGTTCTCCCATGGGCAAGAAAATCAGCTGTTCCCATGCATTATTCTTGCCGTTCTTGCCCATGGAACCTCCGCTCGTGTCACAAAAATCACCGTAAACAAATGGCTGCCTTTATACCCTTGTTGCTTAATATACTATATTTTTGTATTTAAATAATTGAATTCTCGTAGAATTTTCTAATAAAAATTGATTTAAATATGAATTTCAGCTAAAATTTTAGATAATAATTGAATATTAAACTCTCTAAATTTGAATTAATAAAAATGTTTTCTAATTTGAATTAAACTTTTTGAACTTTTTGCTTTTGAATTAGCAGATTTTACTAATAAATAGTCGTTTCTACTAATTTAATAGTAAAATTTACTAATTCAAAAGCAAAAATTCAGTCACTAATTCCAATTAGTAAATATTTTTACTAATTCAAATTAATACAGAAAGTATTATAGAGTGAACTTTTAGAAATAATTGAATTTTGAAAAGGTTTCAAATTATATTCTTTGAATGTTTGAATTTTTCCTACTTTTAACTAAAAATTATGTAGATTGTGAACTCGGGCTACTTTTTCAATCGGAATATCTACTTCGAATTGCGCGGTGGGGACTGAATTTGACCAATAAGAAGACCAGTCTTCTTTCCACTTCTATATAACTCGAAGTAGAAATTGCGGTTGAGAAAGGCAGCCCGAGCCCGATCCCGAGCTCAAATATTAATTTTACCACAAAAAGCCATATGTGGTTTAGACAGCTCTGTCTTCAGCTTTAAAAAGAAAAGGTAATTTTTGAAATTGATTCAGAAATAAACATTTTACAAGATTTTTTTAAACATGAATAAAAAAATGGTTTTTTGCTTTAAAATAAAATTTGTTTGGTGTATTGCAAATATTCTTTTCAGTTTTTTGAGACCTATAACCTCCAATAGGTCCGATAAGAAGTTTAAAAAATTTTTTTTTCGGAAGTGTTATGAGAGAAAAAATCCTATCCTATGATTTTATCTCTTTTCTAGATAACATTTTATTTCTAGAATCTTATATTTTTCAATTGTTTTAATATGTTAGTTTCCTTGAAAAATATAAAATATTAATTACTCAATGTTGTAATTTTAGGGATTGAAGAAAATGAAAGACTGTACACGAAAGTTCGAGAACTGGAAGGAAAGAGCAGTCTCTCGGCAGCAAGAGAACGAGGAAAAAGTTTTGATTCGCTAAGTGATTTGACAAACATCGATCTCGATTTAGATTTGAATGCGTTCGACAAGGAGCGAGTAATGGAGGAATACGACGAATTGCGTGGCCGCTTTGAAAAAGCCATATTGGAAGTTCGTGCAATGCGTAAAGAACTTCGAGAGGCACACGCTGCACAGGATGCCCTTGAGCTTCAGGTTTTTGCGTTCAAACAAGAGTCGGGGCGAGCCAACGATGCAAATCAAGCGCAAATGCAATTAATGGCCGCAAGGATACAAGATTTGACGAACAAACTCGCCGGGAGCGAGAAACAGATGAGAACAATGAAGCAGAAGATGACCAAAGCCGAAACGAGGGACAAGAGACGATCCCTCTCACTGAAGGGACGGGAGTCTTTTCAAATTTCCCAAGAAGTCGAGGACAAACTCCTCGACCTTGAAAACAAGATTTGCGCGATCGAGCGCGGCAAAAGTATTGCTTTAAATTCGAAAGAACCAAGTCCTAACCCAAAGAAGGAACGAAGGCGGGAGCATCGAAGCTTGGACCGCGCGAGGTTGCGGAGAAAATCGTTGGACAGCGCAACCAACTCTGAGCCGATGAAGGTGCTCATTCGATTAAGCACACTAGAAACGAAAGTGACCAATGTTGCCGAGAATTTGGCGAGCGACGCTGAGAAGGATTCGAGCGAATGTAGCGAAATTAGTGCCTCATCTACTAGTGAAGTGTCGCTCGAGGTTATATCGAGACTGAAGAAACTGGAGCGGGCAGTTGCAAAGTCAAAGCGACGACTGGAGAAGTGTCTGGGTTCCACGCAAGCCGAGGAGAAGGCTGAAAAGTGCCTTCGTGCCGTGAACGACATTCTCGACACGTGTGTCGAATGCAAGAAAAATCAAGCCAACTCTCAGGTCACAGAGTCAGTAGGTGTTGTAGTATCTAGGCTAGAAATTATTCTTAGAGATAAGATGTGCGAGCTAATGAAGCGGCGGCAAGTGCTTGCGCAGGATGGGCAGCTCAACGACAAAGAGAAGGCGAAACTGATCGCCGAGAGAGTAGCATTCGAGTGCGTGATTCTCCGGCAGATCAAGTGTGCAATGTCGAGATCGACGAACAAGAGCATCGTCTTGAGCGAGTTGGTCGAAACTAGTCAGCTTATTTCTAACTTAAAATCTAAGATTTATGGAACTAAGCCCAAAACCTACCAAAACACAAGTTTTATCGATTATCTCACAAGAATTTTAGCCAATAAGTTATTGCTAGTTAGTGGCACGACGAAATCAACAACAGAGGTGCGGGAAGTCTCGGCTGCTCAAGCTGAGAGTCTCAATTTTCTGCTTCAGAAACAAAAGGAAATCAATGAGATCATGCGACGGTTCAAGGACGCCAAGTTGAAGCATCTCGCCGAAGCTTTGGCAACAGAAACGTTGAGTTTGTCCGAGCAGGAGGAACTCAATTGTCAAATTAATCAGGACGAGAGAAGAGAAAGCAAGTTAGTTGAAGACAGAAGAATCCGCGAGGCCTGGGCACTGGCCCAGGAAACGGTCAGCAAGGAACTCGTGCAGGCGGAGATTTCGCATTTCATCATGCGCTGCGGACAACTATACGAACAAAATATCACGTCGTTCACCGACACCTGCTTCATTTTCGACACAGCAGACAACGTTGTCTTAGAATCATGGGCTGACAAAGCGCAAGTCAAGTTGCGCGAGGAGATGGAATACTCCATCGAAGAACTGACCGGCATCTACGAGGAGTGTCTCAGGCGAATGAAAATGAGTAAATCGAAATTGGACACCAAGAACGAGTCGAGAGAGTTGCTGACGGACTACGCCGATGTGGTGGCGCAAAAGGCGCTGATCGACGCTCGAATCTTCTTGCTTCAGGAGAACTCGAGGCAAAAGTTGACGTTCACGGGAAAGACCTTTGTTTCGAGTCTCATTCAACAGGAGGATATTCTCTCGAGCATTCTCGAGGCGGACTGCATGTTGGAGAGCAATCCGATTCTTGATTCCGAATACATCTACCTCTATCAGCAGTTCGCAAAGGAGTGCGAGGAGAAAATCTCCGTCAACAATCGCAGCAAGGATCAGCTGAAGAATGTCTCACACTTGTTGATCGGCATGGAGGAAGATATTGCGAGTCTGAAGATGTGCTTCCGGGAAATCGATTGGCCGAAATCTAATATTGTGATCTCTGACTGGAACAGCGTTTGCCACAAGTGCTCGGAATTAAAGGAACAAATCAAGCGAATCGGCGATTACATGAAAAGTGCCTCGTGTAAACAGTGTGAAATGCTCCAGAGTAGAATTCACAGAATGAGTGCAGATCACTCCCACGAATTGAAAGAATTGCAAAGAAACCAGGAGCAAGATTTGATGGACATCAAGGGAGAATGGGACATTCAGAGACATTCGATGACTTCGCAGTATGAACTGGAAGCAGCGAGTCTCAGGGAGAGGGCCAGACTACTAGAGAATCGTCTCAACGAAATGGATTCGGAACATTCGGCTCATGTTAATGAACTAAGGTCTGCTTATCAACGATCAGTGACCACGGACTTGGATGCTGATGCTGAAACGAGAAAGAGGTACAAAGAAGAGATTAAGCAACTTCGGGCGCTTTGCGAAAAAGGATTGTTGGCAATGGAAAATTCACATCGGCGAATCTTGTCTGAGATGGAAGAGAAGCATAAGCAAGAATTGGAGAGCTTGAGAGTCGAAAAGGAGCAGGCGCTTTCGGAAGAAACACAGGCTACTCTGGCTGCTCTTGACGCTATGAGGAAAGCTCACGAACATGAGGTGCAAAAGGAAATTGCCAAGTTTAAGCAGGAATTTATTAAACAGGTTCAAGCAAGGGAGGACATTGGAATCCTTCACAAGGAACATGAGTGAGTTTTAGTCTTTTTATTTTATTTTATATTTTTAATTTAAACCAGCAACAATTTTTACTTTTTACTTTTATTTTTTTTAAATAAAATTGGCAATT
This sequence comes from Leptopilina heterotoma, assembly GCF_015476425.1. Taxonomy (NCBI): domain Eukaryota; kingdom Metazoa; phylum Arthropoda; class Insecta; order Hymenoptera; family Figitidae; genus Leptopilina; species Leptopilina heterotoma. Next base: position 919,044 of record NW_025110970.1, on the reverse strand, counting down.
TTAAAAATAATTGGGAACGGCTAAACTGCGATACGCCATCTGGTGGTGAAAATTGGAACTAGAGAGATCGGTCTGGTATAAGGGAAAATACACGTGACAGATGTAAATAACATATTAAATCGTTTTATATTTTAGGTTTAAAATAGAAAGAACTTCATAAAAAGTAAATAATAAATTGAAGAAATTAAATCGAATTTCGTCGGAGTAAGATTTACTCCCAAAACATCAAAAACCAATAATTTTTGCTCAGTTTTTGGGTGCAGCAGTAGAAAGTGCTGTATTCGTAAAATTGTAAAATAATATCATCAAAACATAAACATAAATTTTTTTCTAAATATTTTGTGGCAATATTGTTGCTTTATCTATAATTAAATTATTTAGCGAATATTTTTTTTCGTTGGTCAATGTTTTAAAGTTCAACTTGGTCAAAGATTTCCAAGAGCTGGAGAATTAATGGTCAATTTCGAAAATAAATTGGGCATAAAGGAGTCGCATTTCACAAAAGATGATTATTCTTTTTTACTGAAGCAGGGAAGTTATTAAAAATTGTATTAAATCTGCTTAAATATAATTAAGGCTTTAAATTGTTACAGAATTACTATTTGTGATGCGCTCTCAAGAATTTTATAGGTTATGTTGACGATAGTTTTATCTTGATTAAAAGCATTAAAAGTTTCTTTTTGTTCCTGTAAAATCGAAATCAGTTTTTATTGAATATTTTGGGAATAATGAAGATTCAAACATTATTCGATTATCACGCATATTCGATGTTTGCAAACAGAATGCAATGAACTTTTGGTTGATTTTGATTTTTCCATTTGCAGTTTTCTACAAAAGGTAACATGTCCGGCATTTTTTATAACCTTTCACCCTCTATAAAATTCGACTTAAATGTGTCGAATTGGTGTGAAAACCAATATTTCTGTTCAAAAAAGCTGCATTTTTTGATTTTCAATCAAAATTACACGTGTTTACTTTACATCTGTCATTAAAACAGACCGATCTCGCCGGCCATATTGGTTTGTGACGTCACGACCACCGTTCCCAATAGAACGTCTAAATTTTTCATTCAAATTTATTTTCATAAAAATAAAATATAAATTGGAATATAGTTTTAATGTTATTATAACTATAATATCATATATTCTGACACAGGAAATTCAGGAAAAAGTTAGGGATTTTTATTAAAACTATTGAAAAAAATTACATTTTTAGAATTTATCAGAAAATTACAAATTTTTGTGTCTTTTTTGTTTGCCTCATAAACTATGAAATTACTACAAATTATAAAACAAAACCTTCAATTTCTGAAAATAATTTATTTTTAAATAAATTAAATCTTGAACAACTATTCTAAAATAAATAAATTATTTAATGAATAATTTTACTTAAATATCTCAAAATTGTAACAAAATTGTTTCCTCTCTTGTTACTGAACAAAAAAAAATATATGCAAGATATAAAAAAAAAAAAAAAAAGAAAAAATAGATTTTATTTAATTTGTAGAAATTTATTACTCTGAGGATGGAATTATAGTAATCAAAAAAATATTTTCTAAAATTACAATTATATAATTTCTCGTTATAAAGCAATTAGATTCATTCATTCGCATCAAACTATACAATTATATACACACAATAAAGATGAGCTCATCGCGTAAACAAAATTCGACAAGAAAATAAAATTAAAATTAGCAATTCTCAAAATTTATATTTGGTAAAATATTTAATAAATAATTGTGTCGTATAACTTTTTATAACAAAGAAAAGATAAAAATATCCTCAATACTCCAATTTACTGTTCAATTTTTATATCTCAAAACGCCCTGATTCAGTTTCGTAATTAAATCAAAATTATCCAGAAATATATATATATATATATATCGCATATCACATATATGCCGAAAAGTGTAGATTATCAAATACCTAACTTAGATATATACATATGATATATCGCAAAAGAAACAATTACGTTATATATCGGTGAAAATCACTTACGTCTCATTTGATGTTCACAATAATTGAATACGAAATGTAACTTAAATGCATCGTAGAACCTGTGAGGGGATTAAGTGAGCAGAATTTCCTTTCTTTAGGTTTCGTTCTCGCTGCACCAAGGGACCAGGTCCGATGATATTGTTATTTATATCAATTTTGTAACATCCTTCGAAGACGGACACGTTCTCAATATAGTTGTTTGAGATATTTACAATATAATTAACGACCTGCTTTCGATTGACGGGTCGACACTTATCACAAATACACACAATAATTTTGTTAATATTGATTTTCTTTAGATAATAATTTAGTCTCTGTATTCCTTGATTTACAGGACACGTCTTTATAATGAAACGGTTATATAGAGAATGCTACCAATTATAATATATCGTCGCAATTTATTTAGTATCGAAAATTTTTCCCACTCATTCTACACACTTCACATTCCGAATATATTTACAATGTTTATGATTCATAGCCTTACAAAATTAATTCAATTTTAAAAGAGTTGCGTTTTAATTTTATAAAATTTCAATGTTGAATTGAATTTAATTAGAAATTTTAATGAACTTAGATTTTTGAAAAATTTTAATAATTCAAAATCTTCTAAAATTAGTTAAATTTGTCAATATATATTTAACTAATTAATAAAAATAATGGATTTATAGAAGAATTTTAGTTAAAAACACTAAAAAAATTGAATTTTAAAGAAGTTACAAATTATTGCAGAAATTCAAATGTAATAAAATTCTTATCACAAAATTCAATAATTTTCAAAATTTACAAAAAAATTTCGACAAAATCCCAATTATTATATTTTTAAATAAAAAAATTCTTCTTCTAAAATCAATTATTTTTATATTCGAAAATTTTCCTCATTTCAATTATTTTTAATATCTCTACTATTTTAATAAAACTACCCAAAAGAAATCAATTATTTAAAAAAAATTTTAATAAAATTGTACGAAAACATTTAAGGGGACACCTAAGTGGAAAAATGACAAAAAATCGATTTTTTTTATTTGATTTTCTAAAAGTTAGACTCAATTAGGAATAGAACAAGACTTTTTAAAACCTTTTCTAAAGAGTTGAAAAAATCTGATTACATGATTCTGAATACCATGAGTTTTTAGTATTTTTTCTTTTTTCGTGTCTCCTGTAAAAATTGTTTTTTTCCAATTTTTAAACTTTCGGTACACTTTTCTCCGAATCTACTAAACCGATTTGTAATTTTTTTTTTACTTTGTTCAGTAAGGTTCCAAGAATACGAATAAGAAGTTTAACATCATTTTGAGTTGTACAAACGGAGATATGAGTCAATGAATCAGAGAAAATGGGATTTTTATTTTGCTTTTGGTATAAATATCCATAAAAAAGTTTCTATTGAAGATAACGTCGTATAACTTCTTATTCATATAATTGATTATATTTGTAATCGAATGAAAAAAGGGCGAACGCAATTGGAATAATAGTTTTCGAGAAAAGTGTACCGAAAGTTGACTCTTTTTGCATTGTTTTTAGGTGACTTAGGTGTCCCCTTAATTATTTTCATAAATAATACAAGTACAGGAATTCTATTGTTTACAAAATTTTTATGTTTTTCTCAATAATTCAATTATTTTCATAAATAATAAAACTCATCGCAGAATTTCAATTATTTTTAATACAATTTTAATCGAGTCCCTTGAAAAATGTAAAGTTGGGCGTTTTTCTAGAACTTTTAAACTTTGAGGTATTAGGAAACTTAATTTTTTTTTTCAAGGCACATTCATGCTATTAATTTTACTGGCTTCAGAATTGATCAAATAACAGAAAAAACCAAGAGTCACTTATTTTTACACATTGTTATTTTATATTTTTAACTCAACATTACTCGTCAAATATAAAATTAGGTGTAAGCCTTATAACATTAAATTTTCATAAAAAAGTGTATTTTTTTAATTAAAAAAATACAAGCATGGTAAACAAAAAATAATTAACAATAAAACGAGGTCTATTATTTAGAATTCAATTTTCGAGTGGAGGAGCGAGTTCTTATTTGACTGCTTTTCTCAGAAACATTTTTATTTTGTTTCTTTGATTTTGGAACAATATTGAATTCAGCGTGTTTTCTTTTTGATGATTCTATTGCGCTCAAATTCCAACCTTTTTCCGACATTGCAAAATGCTTGCACGGTGGACTTATGAAGCATGTGGAATCAACGCACGAAAGATGATTGAGGAAAAGGGTATCCGAACTTTCTGAATTCCAAATAATTTGAAAAATTTTTTGGGAGTTTGGTGCTGATTTCAAATTTGGTCGTAATAATAAATCAATAGTTGGAATTTCCGATTCAGCTACATGGAATACTTTAATTTTTGATGCAGATTGTACAATATGAATAACATCCTGAACTGAAAGAATATCTTTTCCAGCTGATACAGCTCGATCACATAGTGATTTGATGGTACCTCCAGTACCATCAGCGGCACTTTTGCCATGCCCTGCCGTACTAAAATTCCATGTAGCTAACTAAAGAGATAGCTTTTTGCAATGTTGCTCAAAAAGGTCAAAATTTGTTTTATTTTTATATTGTGTGGCGGGTCCATCACTTTGAAAATGTATTACATTTACACTTGGTACTGTCGTTTTAATTAATTTCAATATAGGCTGTAAATAAGCCCAAATTGAACAAGCATCGTGTCTCAGAGATTCAGATACTGTACAGAACGAAACACAACTAATTTTAGACTCATTAATTTTTTTATAGTAAAAAACTCCTGTATGAAGTGTTAATTGTGTCTTCGAAGCACTAAAGTGAACACTTTGAATCTCACTTGCATATTTGCAAACATAATTTTCCGAAAAATCGATAACAATTTTTACTTCATTGCTTTCTAAACCAGAGTTCAATTTTTCTAAAGCTTTATACTGATGTGTAGTATCATAACAGTGTTTTAAGAATGATGGAGTAATTAAATTTAATTCTTCAATCATATCATTTACTGTACACTCAATCTTTGCTTTTTTAGAAATAGTAACGTGATACATTTTACCATGTTTACCAACCCTATCTTCTTTGGATGTAACCCACTTAAAGTAAGAAGATGTTTCACAATCATTAACTTTATCAACATTTTTCACATTACATTTTAAACATTTCCCGTACATACAATCTTGAAGACTGGTATCACAATTTACAGATTGTAGAAAATCTCTTGGGTTGCCACTAGGCAAAACGTGTAACTGTGCTAATTTCCTCACGAGTAACTCAAAATTCGCATGAGTTTTACATAAGCAAGTATCGCGATTTGTTACTTTCTTTTTAACAATCCAGAAGGGTCGTAAGCGCGTAAATGTAGTCCAAGATATTTCAAACAAATTTTCTTTTTTATATTTTTCATATAAATTTGTCAAAGTGTCCAATAAATATCGCTTTCTTTTAATTTCCTTGTTTTTACTGATTACGTCTTTTGATCCTGGAGCTAAAGCCGAATTTTCATCTTTTTCAAGAAAAGTTTGAACACTTTCTCTTGCAATTTTTTGAAATTTCATTATTTTTTCTTTCTTTCTATCTATAAAATTATATAATAATTAATTTTGATTTAATTTTTTTTAATTAATTTAAATTATAGATATTAAAAGATTATATAATAATAATTTTTACTTTTATACTAAAAAGCAAATAATAATTTATAATATTAATCGCTGAATTATTAGTAATTATGGAACAAAAAAATTGCATAAAGAGAGTATAATAAAAAATTGTAAACAAAATTTTAAACAACTACAAAATAAATAAATTTTTAGAAGTAGTATTTTATTTATAATAATTTATTTTTTTACCCAGAAGAAGACTTGTTGATTTCAAATGTTTTTTTTGTAAGTAAAGACTCACAATTCCTGACGTCTTTCTCATAAATCGGTACTTTTTAATTACTCTTCCTGCAATTGCTTGCGAAAAAATAGATTTTTCCTTTTCGTTCTTCAAATTTTGTTTTCTTTCTAATAATTGTGCTTCCAATGCTTCACAATATATTAAACGCTTTCTAACCGCTTTTCTCCCAGCATTTTCAATTTTTTTCACATTTTGAAGTAAAGGATTCTTTTTTTCGTTTTTATTTTTTAATCTATATAACTGACACTTTAAATTGTGAATTATTCTATTTTTTTTCTTAATAGTACCTTGCAATTTAATTTTTTCTCTTTGAATATGAGCGGCTCTATTTTTTGCGCAAATTAATGAATGTTTTAATTTTTTTATCACTTTATTTTCATTTTCATTGTTGATTAATTGTTCATTATCACGATAAGAGTTTTCATCTCTATTTTGAGAAATATAAATTGGTTCATTTACATTACTTTTTTCATTTTCTTGAACAACATAGCCTTCACAATTATTACTACTGTCAATGAGATTAGAAACATTTTGTCCACTTTTTTCTGAAATCAAATTTGTATCAAATTCATTTGAAATAGAATTTACTGACACTTCTTGAGAAAGTCTTGTCAAATTTCGTCGAAGCAGAAGTTTATCAAACGTTATTTCTGAATCTTTTTTTAATTCTTTTAAAGAATTTTTGTTCTTATTCATTTCATTCAATGTTTTTAGTCGTGCAATCTCAATTTCTTTTTTCTCTCTTGTCAACTTTCGTTTCTGCTGCATTTTTTCTCGTTTAATGAGTAATTTTAATTCTCGCTCTTGATCCATAATTAATTAATTATTTATACAAAACACATGATATAGAAATCAAAGGTTAAATTGTAAATACAGTGAAAATTACAACAAATTCATCGCTCGTCGTTTGTTTTAACTCGATTAAAAAAATTTTCTTCCCGCAAAAAGTAAATCAATGAGCTTTATAATGAAAACTCATAGTTTTTATTATTTTCATAGTTTTAATGGATAGTGTAGAAGATAACGATTCTCCTATATATTTTTATAAAATAAAATAAGAAATTACAATGAGTTTAAAGTGTTTAGAAGCTAAATTTAAGATGTGCTATTCAAAAATATGGTTTCTTAAAATGAGTTACGACTTAAAATTTTAATCTTCTGTACGCATCGGTGGCACAGATTCCTGTAAGGATTCAAATTACTTCTATTTGTATAAATAATGTGCTCTCGTAGTTTGGTTTCTTAAAAACCAATGTTAAAAAAGATATCTCAGGTTGATTGCTAAATTTTAAAGTCATAAAAATAATTATCACGCAAGTTTGGAGGTACATAATTTTATTCCTTGGTAAGACACATCATTGCCCCAAGAACTTTTCAATTGTTTACACTCCCATTTACTTGTACTAAAAGTTACAAACCATAAAAATAATTGTTAAAAAAATTATAATGCTTTAACTGCAAAAATACAGCCAGTGTCACTCACTAGTAACAGTGAAATTCACCACTTTTCTTTACTCTCAATGTTTTTTACGTTATCATAATGATTTTTTAACACTTGGAACATGTAAAGCGAACAAAAATTTGTTGAAATGTGGTGTTGCAAAATTATTTTTACAATATTTAAGGTATCATAATCAGCGTCAACATAAAGTTTAAAAGTTCTAGAAAAACGCCCAACTATTCTTAAAATTTTTATTAAAATTCGTCAAAAGAATTCAATTATTTAAAAATTTTGTAATAAAATTCTTTACAAGAATTAAATTTTAAGGAACATTTAATTATACCTAGATTAGATTAGATTTATTCTTCATTGTACACTTTTTACAGTTTTTACAATTTCTATTCCCCGCATAACTAGTTGTACTAACATACAACACAATTTACATAGAATTACAATGTGTCGGTATATGCTTGTAAAAAAATATTGATTATAGAATATGTAAGAATTAAAAGCTAGCAACAAGCCAACACTTTATCACTAAGATTAATTTTACAAAAGTAAAATTAAAAGTAAAATTAACATAAAATTGAAATAAAATTGAATTTGAAATTAACAACACTGATATCATAAAGTTAACGTAAGCGAAACATTCAATTATATAATTTACTTTTGTATTTAAATAATTAAATTCTCATAGAATTTTCTAATAAAAATTTATTTAAAAATGAATTATAGTTAAAATTTTAGATAATAATTGAATATGAAAATAATTATTTTATCTCTTAAACATCTTTAATTATTATAAAAAATGAAGAAACCGTTGACTCCGAGTCGAAGACTCTGAGTAATTTTTTCCTTTATTTTCTAAAAATTAAAAAATTTTAATTTCATTTTCAATTAAAATTTGTAATTGACAAAAAAGAATTAATAAGCATTTTTTTCCTTTATTTTCAAAAAACTTTGAATTTTATTAAAACAATAAAATTGTAATTAAGAAATAGAAATTAACTTATTTCCATGAAAATTGAAAATTTTCTACAAAAATTTTAAGTTACGGGAATATGTAATGTTTTTTCCCCAAAATAAAAGAATTAGTTTGCGAACAATATTGTTATTAAGAAATGAAAATTATGCATAAAATGGGTATTTATTTCCTATTTCTTAATCATAATTTTTTAACAATTTTCTATTTTTTATAAATAAAAAGGAGAAAAATTTGCATAATTTTGATCAGTGAAACGAAATTTGTTATAGAAAAAAGTATAAAACAAAATGAGTATATTTTTCATTTGTTAATGTTAATGATTTGTCAAACAATATTTTTTAAAGAAAAAAAAAAAACAAAAGCATTCACAAAAACTAACTTCAAACTGCGGACAGAATGAATGAAAGAATTTATGAAGATTAATAATATAGTTAATTAATGCTTACATTTTAGCTACAAATGGTATAAAAAGTAAACAATTTTCATTCATCGATTCCAATAAAGAAATTACAAACATTCCAAAAATAACTAGTAGTCAAACAAAAGAATTTATATGCCTTTTTTTAAAATTATTTATTTAATTCCATTAACTCTAATAGAAGTGGCAACTGGGTTTGTTCGTTATTCCAAGCAAGATTAAAACTATAATATGTCCAGGAAGTCAGATTCGTAAAGTTAAAATTATAAAGAAAATTGTGCTCGATTTGCATTCTTTTGAAACAAAATTCATCTTGAAAAACTATAATTTTATAATTTCTGATCATATTAAGTTCCAAAATTGATCAATCGAAGCAATTTCAGTGGTTCAACAAGTTGGTTATGGAACTTTAAAAGTTATTCTTATATTTTTAACAAACTTTTCTATTTTGATTTTGTAACATTTTCAGAAAAATTGTTAAGTTTTGTTTCCTTATTACAATAAATTTTATTTTTTGTTTGTCTGCTATTTCAAAATAAAATGTATATGTTTACAATTTTTTTTTTTTTTTTTTTTTTTTTTTTTTTTTTTACTCCTGCCCTATTGGCCTTACGCACTTCGACAAGAGTCCCCGAGAAATACTTTTTTGGATTAAGCATAACCATTCTACTTAGAAATTTTTCAATATATATTAACCTAATTTGCGTCTACAGCCGACTTTATTAGGAGTACTCGCATTCCGCCTGGACCACCCGTCAATGGGTTTTCTCGCCAGAGAAGAGGGAAACTGTAGGAAACCTCTCTGAGTACAACCGGTTTATCGACAGTCGAGTTCTAATGGTGTGTACCGGACAATAATCGACGGTGCACATCATTATACCTCGACGTCAAACCTCCCGCTCAGATTGTCTCACGTGCCGGAAAAATACCAAGCCAAATGGGCGCGAACCAAGGATACTTATACCCTTGGTCCTTAAACGACCGCCAATGCGAGGCATCTATCCGACTGAGCTAATCTGTCGGTTATATGTTTACAATTTTAAACAATAATAATAAAAGAAAATAAAAATTTCGCTAATTTTTAAAAAATCCTTTGCTGTAACAAATAATAAATCTGAAGTGTACTTAACTTTTAGGGTAGAGATGGAAGAAATTAAGCAAGAAATTTTGTCCCTCTCATCGAAGTATTCATCAAAATGTGTCGAGTCCGCAGCGCTTGAAGAAAAAGTAGGTTGTCTAACGAAGCAAGTAAATCAGGCACAGCAACACATCAAACAATTAGACGCGCGGAACAAACAACTTCGGGCCCATTTGGTTCTTGAAACAAACGACACGAGCTTCAATGAAACATTGCAACTTTTGCGAGGAAGAGAAAAGGAAATAACCGAGCAAAGAGAGGAAATTCATCGTTTGCAGCAACAGCTTAAGGTATAAATACACGTAACTCTTAATTTTCTTTTATTTTACACTGTAGATGTGGATAACAATGCATATTAATTCTTAACTCTGCTGCAATTGCATATTATGGTGTTATTTGGGCTTCCACTGAGTTTTTGCAATAATTTTAGAATTGCACTTTAATAAACAATGAAATCTCTCTTTCATTTCTAGAATATCTTTCCCAAAAATATATCATACTTAGAGAAAAATCAAGCTATAAACATGTTACTCTTTTTCAATGTTTTAAGAAATAGGTAGTGTTTAAAAATCTAGTTTCGATTTTGTAGAAAAAAAGTGTTTGTAATTTTTTTAAATTTAAAGAAAAAACTTTAAATAAGTCGAATAAAAGAAGAGTTTTGAAACATTTGTATGTTTCAAAAACTAGCAATGAGACAGGTAATAAAGCAAATGTTTCTTGGTTTTAAAAGTATTGTTTCTAAAAAGACAAAATATTTGATGATATTGTTGCTATGTCCAACCTCCAATATTCTAAATAGAGAGAAAAAAATCTGCCCGCCCTTCCTCTGCAATAAGATAATATTTTATTTTCATCTTCAATCCATGTTTCTCTCAAAAAAAAATTATTTTCATTTTCAACTAATACCATATAACACACAAAGCCGATCTTCTTTTCTTGAAGTTACTATGACTTTAAGTATTACATTCTCATCACATATTGTATTTTTAGTTTAATGTTGATTAGGATAGTTATTCTCCTTGAAAGAAAATAAAAAAACTGTCTTTATTCGCAATACTTGTATTGCGTATACCATCGATTAAGTTTATCATATTTCTCATTTCCATATCCCTATACAGTAAAGCACAAGATTAAGGTTCCATTACAATCTTAAGAGAAGCCTCCATCAGAAACTCAAGGGAAGCTTACAAAAGAATTTTCATCTTCTCAAAATTCTGGAGTAAAAGAAATTTATTCATTTTACCATAAAAATGAACAAAATTCAGAAAAACACTGGAAACAATTTTTAAAAAGTAGCTTTTACTGGAGGCTGCACGGAAGCTTCTCTTTAGTTGGGGTGTGTGGGTCATATCATTGGGTATATGACCCATAGAAACTTCAATTCAATTAATTGCAAATATTTACACTTTGTGAGATTAACACATCATCTTATCAAACTTTTTGTTGTAATGTTAAAGTCGGATTTTTAAAAGTGTTAGGGAGAATGCTCAAAAATGGACAGTTTGCTTAATTGTCATACTTGTTTTAAATGTTGCCCGTGGAAAAACCATTGCTGGTAGTAAAACAGATTCTTTAGCTTCAATTATGTAGCAAGTATAGTTGCAAGAACTCCTCGTTTTGATTTAGTGAATTTGTTTAGCACCATTTTCAACAGTTATTTTCATTTTTTATCACGCCTACTGTAGATATGCCAATTTGATCCAAGTTATTAAAGTGGTTTCTATTTTAGCGAAATTTGGGTTGCGGTTCATAACCTCCTCCAGTTTTTCAAAATAATTTGCAATGTTCGTTTTGTTGAAGGTCATCGTTCTGGAAAAGTGGCATTGTTCCGGTTTTCTGGCAGAAGATTTTTGTGTCTAGACATGTACCCATTATAATAATTTTATCTTTATCTTCAACCGTGCGAAGATTTACATGTCAGGATTTGAGAATAGTTTGAATATTATAGGCAGCCCGAGCTAGTTCAGAAGCAAACTGCAAATTGCCTAGTATCCAGTGATGTGAGACCATAACCAAACCTACAATAAACCTCCACTTAATAGATTAATTTCAAGTATACATAGGAAAATGTCACCTTGAGTGGACCGCCTAAGCTTTTTTTCGAAAAAATTCTATATGAAAGCAAATTAATCGGAGGTTTCTATTCCAAGCTTTAATGTAGATCCCTAGATAAGTGTTATACCATAATAGCTTTGATTTTTTTTATTTGGAAGAAAAAATTGACTTTAAAAAAAGCTAATTTTTAAGGAATGGAAAAAGTGTAACCTTGAGTGAACCACTCCTAAAAAATTGCAAAAGTTATTCTAAATTCTTTAATGTATTTAATATTTCTGATATATTAATACAAAAATTTATGCTTTATTGCTCAAAAGCGCACAAATCCATAAGACCTTCTCATTTTTTATGAGAATGTAAAATTAAAAAAATCAGCTGCATCTATGTTTACCTCTAAATATATGGCTGGACGTAGCAACAATATCGTCAACTATTTGAAAAGCAAGAAATTTTATTCCTAATTCTTTTAATAATAATGATTAAAGGGAGAATAGGGCAAAGCGCTGCATTAACTTTAAAAAAAATTTGCAAAATGGCCGATTTTCCCCATTCCCTGAGGTAAAAAAAAATAAATTTTAACACGTGTAATACAGTGTTTAAACCAGCTATAGTAATTGCTCCTACTCAATTTCTTAACACATTACATAGTTTTCGTAATCATTACCAAAAATGATGACATATCCGAATATAGATAATATATAGACTAAGTATTGTAATCATTAAGAAAGAATTTTTCTCCGTGTGCAAAGAGTTATACCGTGTTTTGCTTCATTACACTCGCACTATTAAAATGTTTTTCTTTTTCAAATAATATTACATGTGAAAATGCCATAACATGCAACTGCAAGTTAACTTCTATTAGTCGCACTGATATTTTCGATATTTCACTAACAGCATGGGGACTCTCATGAATCGTCACGGGTGACATCAAAATCCCCACCATTAAGCTACTTGACAGCATACTCACCACAGAAAGTCAAATCTAGTCAAGAGTCGCTTCGTGCAAATAATGAAGAGCGGAAGTTAGGCAACAAACGCCAGAGTAACTCCTTACTGTCGCTAAAAAAGTCACTCTCGCCTGACAAGTCGTTTTCGTACAAACTCGAGAGAATAAAATCCATTTCTTTGCCTTACACGAACTGCAATTTCGTGAGGTCGGATGGTAGTAGCTCTGGCGTTTTGTCGCAAGATAGAAATGAAAGGGTGGTCCAAAAGAGTCAAGAACGAAATGGTCTCGCTAATCCTCTGTGGGACAGACTGCGGTCAAGGAGTGGTCTTTTACATCAGTATCAAGGTACAGAAGAGAGATAAAGAACATTTTTGTGGTGACGGTGGTGGTGGTGGCAGTGATAATATTTCGACTATCCACGAACTATAATTGACTGATATTTTTTCATTTTTTTCGAATACAAAATAGAGCCTACCGAAGAAGACAGATATAACACTTTACGCACTTTTATATCGTAAATAACTATTTTTACAAGGAAGAAAAGTTTTATTGCACGCGTTAAACAAAAGTGTGTAAATTTGCATTTACCTTGGTATAAATTAGAAGTGTGCAAAAAAGCTTGAATAGTTCGAGCTTTTTGCACTTCTCTAAAATAAATATGACACACTCTTTAAACATATACAAAACGACAGCGTTGGTCTCAAAAATTCGATTTTGCTGAAAATTTTTCTATGTACTTAGTAAAATCTAAAATTTTTTGATAAATACATATGACGGGTTCCACGTCAAGTGACCCAGGTCAAAAATTTACATGGAATATTTGAAAAATTTGTAGTTTCTTTAAAACAAAACGAAAATACGTTTTCTATTTTGGGTTTTTCTGCTGTTTTTCAACACTTTCTAATGGTGTAAACAAATGTAGAGAAAAAAAATTTTTTGACCTTAAAAAATTAAATTAAAAAATAAAATTTCATTTTTTTATCAAATGCACAGTTTTTATTTTTAAAAAAAAATTTTATCATAAAGGTGAGGTTTTTTCCTAAAAAAATGTATAGGTCAAAACGTGGGACAAGAACTTTTAACTGGTCAAAATAAACATTTACTTCTGCAGTGCACCGACCCGCAGTGGAATTTTTTTTACAATTTACTATTAAAAAATGTCTACAGCTTACAATTTTTAACCGATTTGAGTGTTCTTTGTCTTAAATTAAAGGGGAATAAATTCTTAAGACATCCTTCGAGTACAATTTTGGGGATTTTAATTATTTATAATTTTTTTTAATCAAAGTTAAAAAATTAATACACTTTTTTAAAAAAGGACGTTTATTTTCTTATTCCGTTGCTGCACATGATCTAAATCAATTCAAATTCTTCCAATATGACAACCAGATAATTACTAAAGCATAAAATAATATATTTCAATTGTTATAAACAATATACAGTCCAACAACGCGCAGGGGCGGTGGATTGCAGAAGTAAATGTTTATTTTGACCAGTTAAAAGTTCTTGTCCCACGTTTTGACCTATACATTTTTTTAGGAAAAAACCTCACCTTTATGATAAAATTTTTTTTTTAAAAATAAAAACTGTCCATTTCATAAAAAAATGAAATTTTATTTTTTAATTTAATTTTTCAAGGTCAAAAAATTTTTTTTCTCTACATTTGTTTACACCATTAGAAAATGTTGAAAAACAGCAGAAAAATCCAAAATAGAAAACGTATTTTCGTTTTGTTTTAAAGAAACTACAAATTTTTCAAATATTCCATGTAAGACCAAAAATTTAAACTTTGACCCCCTCCAGTTTTTATATCTGTTTAAATAAATTAATAATATTTGATATTTTTTATTGTATGTAATAGGACTACTGTTTGTGCAAACTTTTTACCTGATCCCAAACATTTCAAATTTAGACCTGGGTCACTTGACGTGGAACCCGTCATATTTGTATTGTAATTAAGATATCAATCGACTTCAGTTTAGTCGGTTTATAATAACGATACATTAGTTTATTATATATATATATATATTTTTTTTTAAAGAAAATAATAAGAACTTGGTTTTAAAGATTGTAATGCCTGTAAAAGTACTCTGAACACAAAATAACAAAATTTCTACCGATCGCATTTTTCTCTAATAATTAATTATGAGAAAATGAGTTTCTTTGCTACAGATAAGTCCAGAATACCTACAGTCAATTTGCTAAGTTGTTGGATGCTACGGGGATGTTCAAGTAGATGCAATTTTTATACAGAGCTTCAGTGGGCGAATTAAATTAACTTTGACATGCCCTTAAACACTCGACTGAGAGAATACGATAGAAAAGAATAGAAGCAGTCTCTTTTTCTATCTTCTTCTTTATTTTGTGGCTTCGAAAATTCTTCCTGCCAATTCTTGATACAGTTTTGATTCATCTAATCTAAATTAGGTTTAATTTAGTGTATTTTCTAGTACAGTTTTCACCACAAGTATTAGCACCTATAGAAGCGAAATAAACAGATTTTTAATAGTCATTCTAGACCTTTAGTAGATATGCGGGAACAAATAGCAAATTTTCTAATTTCTTATCAATTATGAATAATGTGATCTACTTTGAAATAGCCAACCAATACTAATTAATAAAGCAAAATAAATTAAATTATTATGGATTAATCTCGAGCCAGTCTATTTCCCTTCCGTTTCTTCCAATTTGACATCACCTGAACATCAGGTTCGCTAGATGTATGAGTTGACCTTCATCATTTAATTCCTGGGTGCTTTGTTCATTATTTTGGATTATAGCGATTGTTAAATTGTTAGTGTTGAATGCGAACTATCCAATTCATTGTCAAGACAGGAGTTTAGAATAACATTTTCACTAAGAATGTAGATTGCTTCCTCTTCAGTACGATTATAAATGAAACGTTCCCTCATGATCTCAAATTGGTATATAAAACTAAACAGAAGATCGAGGACGATTTTTCGTCGAATTGTCTTTCGCGCAGTTAATACAATAGTCATTCTAGCTTGAGCTTTAGAACTTTCCCTTTACGTGAGATGTTCTGCACTGGGCAGTGACATATCCAAAAGTCTAGCATTTGTAGCACTTTTTAGGGCGTGGAATAGTTGGAATGATCGTATGGGTGATTTGGTATAAGAACAATGTTTTTGGTATTCTGAAATTAAGATTTATAATAATTGTTTGAGATCTTCTTTTAGGCGAGATCAGAATGCCCTTCATTTTTTTGTCCATGTGGTTAACTATTTCAGAGATTGAATATATTAGGTATGTATGTCCCGTAACCCAACTTACTTATTTCTTCCAAAGTGAATAGGTGTGTGTTTGATTAGATTTTATCCGCCTATTTTATTTTTTTATTTACATCCCTTTTCTTTTATTCTTATATTTATTTCAATATTTTGTATTTATTGTCTAAATAGAATTGTATTTTTTTAGCTAAAATACATCCCAAGTAGTGCGTAATATGACAGTGATATTTAAATGTCCGCCTGTTTTCTAATAAAGTTTCAATTTTTATTGTACTACACGGAGAGAAGAGTTGCAGTAAATGTAACAGAACGCGTTTAGTACATCATTTAGTGCACCGGTTAGTGGCGCCAACTGTATGTTTAGTATAATACACTACGACACCTCTCTGTTTAGTAGAATATACTGTTTGCTCAGTGTATCTTACTATCTTACTAAACAGTGCAGTAGATGGCACTGTCTGTACCGTCAGTCCAAACCTAACGATTCTGTTTAGTAGATTTAACTGCCATGTCAGTAGAATCTACTACGCCCTTCTCTCCGTGTAATAATTAGATCCTCATATGTATTCTTGTGTCGCTCTTCAGCTAGCATGGATAGAAATTAGTTGTGAATAAACAAGTTCCACGTAGTAAAGAATTTTTATACTAAATACACTTATGCATCATTTATTAGTTTACATTTATCTAGTTTTTAAATTCCACTATATGCAAATAGGAATGGCGTTACAAGTTTCAACACCTAGTTGATTCTCCGAATGCTAGATTCGGACACCTCTTTTCTACCTTATTCTCTTAGTCGAGTATTTAAAAACTTAAATTCAGCATTGAAATAATAGTAGATATTTTTTCATATTTTGAACAGTACGGTGATTTTTACGATTCTCAGTCAAGTTCCGTGTCATTTTCACTGATATAAATCTAGAGCCAAAAAGTTGATGACATTTTCATTTATTTTAAAACAACATTTTTAAGATCAGAAATTTATAATGTAATGTAATATAAAGGTGAAGAACTTTATGAAATTGATACTTTTGTTACAAATAAGTGTTGACAAATGTGAAACGTTCCGAAGAAATATAGGGGAGAGGGCCCCAAGATGGACATTTCCTATAAAATTTTTGTTTAAAGTGACAAAAATTGCATCTTCTCAATTTTTTTATTTTTGTTGTTTGTATAGACGAAGATTTTTATGCATATTTGAAAAATAAAACCAGTTTTTTTTCTACTGCGCATATCACCTGAATTTTTTGTCAAAAAAAGTTTTATTTCCGATTTTTCTCAAGTCGATAAAGTTATTTAAATTTTTGATTTTAGATAGGTATTTATCGTTATAATATTATTTATTTATCATATAATAATATTCTAAAATGATTTTATTAATATTTTGTTTGTATACAATTTTTTTCTGGGTTTCAAAAAATGGTGTCATTTACCCTAAGATGGACACTTTCGAGACCCTAAGATGGACACCACATTTCAATGTATTTATTTTCATGCTTTCGATTACACATTTTTTTAATAATTTTGTAAGCCTCGTAATTGAGATTTTTTATTTTTACCGCCATGGAATGTAGAGCTATCGATAGAGAATTCGATATATCGATATATCTTAACTTGTCAAATTAAAGTTAAATATGTTATTTTTTTTCATTCTCAAGTTATATAAAATTAGGATTTTTAATAATGTTATTCCTAGTAAATAGAATAAAATGATTAAACATTAGTTTAAAAATTAATACAGGATGTTTATCTTTAATTTACCACACTTTAAAGTGATTTTTAAGAAGGTGTCCATCTATTGGGGCCACTTTTTTTTTGGTCAAAAATTTTAACAATTAGAAAAAATGCTATAAAAAATGTTTAAGTTCAAAATAAAATTTTATCTCAGTGGCCATAAGTTACCTAATAAATTGTACTTTCATTGAGTATAAAACATTTTAACATATCTTATTCGGTTTGGATTTTAGAGCCATCAATCGAAGAGGTGTCCATCTTGGGGCCCTCTCCCCTATCTAAAAAGCCACAATTAGGACACTAGTCTGACCACAAGTCAGAAAAATTAGGCTTGGTTTACAATGTGAATGAGTTTGATAATAATGTAGTTAACCAACTAAATATTCTTGTCATTTTAACTAACTGTTCCTAGTTGGCACCTTCACTAATATGTAAAATAGTTAATTCTTTATAAACGGGTGCAAGGTATTTTTTTGAGTAGAATAAACTTATAGCTTGTAAGCCTACTCAATACACACTTCATACGAGCCTTTTCCGTAATGAGAAGTGTATATGTCGTAGGCAACTAGAAGAATCCGGCATTAAGCTTAATTCCTAGGCAATAAGCTTACTGTCGGCAATTAGACGAATACACGACGAAATCGTTCAGATTTGTCTATTTGCCTAGGCAGTAAGCTTAATGCCCGGCAGTAAGCTTATTGCCCGATGAAGATTCGGCAATTAGACGAATCACATTAGAATCCATTTGCAGTGCACAAACGTCCTATAAAAAATTAATTAAAAACAATAATAATAATAATAATAATAATAATAATAATAATAATAAATCATTCTGGACAGAATTAAACATTTGTTGGGTAAAAAAAATATTTCTTGAGTCTAATAAACATTTCTTGGATCAATTAAATAATTCTGGACAGAATTAAATATTTCTTGAGTAAAAAAAATATCTCCTGAGTCAAATAAACAATTTTTTTACTTTTGCATAAAGAAAAATATTTCTCGACTAAAATAAATTTTGTTTAAGTCTATCAAACAATTCTTGACTAAAATATTCCTTTAGTGAAATAAATATTTATTGAGTCAAATAGAGATTGTTTGATTTAAATAAATATTTCTTGACTCAAATAAATGCTTCTTGACTCTGCCGTTTGAAATAAAAACTTAGTTAACTGACATTTATATCGAAACGAGAAAATAAGGAAAAACTGTTTGCTTTCAGAACCCTAATAAAAATTAAAAAATTGTTCAATTCAACTTCACATACTGGGTATAATGATGGTGCTCTATTTAATTATGAAATAAAAAATTAATTATTTAAACAAATTATATGAAAAAGAACACTTGCGTGTTTTTCCGAATGCAAATATGAAGTAAAAAGTTAGGTAAAGTCCTTTAAAGGCATTTTTCCTTCAAATCTTACATTCGAGCTCGTAGCCTCGTTTGTTTTTTGGACTACGCAAAGTCCTTTCCTTAAATTTTTATCAAATATTCCTTCATTTTCTGCAATTTCTTAGATTTTTAATATTAATTTTTTACAAACAATAATTTGCAAAAAAATTTAAACTATAACTATTAGACGCAGTTTTTTCTTACGAGTTCATTGATACCAAAAACTCATTTTTCACCAAAATGTCAGTTAACTAAGTTTTTATATCACACGGCAGGCACTCTTATAAATATTTGTTATCATTGAGAAATATTTCTTGAGTCTAATAAATATTTTTTGACTCAAAAAGAAAAAAAATTCTTGGATGAAAAAAAATATTTCTTAGGAAAATATAAATTATTTATGTTACGTCCCAAAAATAATTTTATGGTTCGTAATGATACTTTTATTTAATTTTATTTATTTTAAGCCTAGACTTGCGTCCAATAGCTTGGGAATACTTTCAAATTGTTATTTCTCTTATTTGATTTAATTAATGAAGAAACGACAAGAATTTTAATAGAAACGATTCCATACATTCACATAAGACGTATGGAATTTTGTAAAATAAAAGTTTTAATAGAAACTATTCCATACATTCACATAAGACGTATGGAATTTGTAAAATAAAGATTTTAATAAAAACTATTCCATACATTCACATAAGACGTATGGAATTTTGTAAAATAAAGATAATTTTTAAAGAAGGTAGGAAAAGAAAGAACACAGCAAAATTAATTTGTTACTCACTTTTTAATAACACTTTAAAGATGTTTTTCAGATGAAATTGGAACTGGAAGCAGAGATGAAGTCGATCTTGGATTCTTCTTTTATTATTTTAATTTATAATTTGAAAATAGAATTTGAACTTGAATTTGAACTTGAATATAGAACTTGAATATAGAACTTGAATATAGAACTTGAAAAAAGAACTTGAAAATAGAACTTGAAATTTGAATATTCTTTGAGAACTCTTATTTGAGTTGATAGCTTTTTGAGCTCTCTAGTTTGAGTTGACAGCTTTTCGAGCACTGAATTTTCCTTAAGGAACACGTATATTTATGTAACAGTTCCCACTTCTGATTTTCTCAAGAGAGGAAAATTCGGGGATGAAAATATTGTAGAAAGGGAAAAAGAGGTTGGTTAATTTTGGATTGGTTTAAGAAAAAGAAAATGGAGAGAAAATGCATTAAGAAATGGGCCTGATAGGCAAATTTTGGGTCCGTCCCATTTTTATCAGTTTTAAGCGTAGGAGGATCTTTGAAAAGGGGCTGAGTCTTATCGTTCCTCAACTTCATCTCCCTTCCAACTCCAATTTCTAGAATTTACAGAAATAGCACTTTTCCTTAATTTCAACATATTTCTAAATTTTAAATATTCAACATAATAATAAACGGTTGTTTATAATAATTATTTTAACAATTGCAATTATTATTATTAACAATTATGAAATTATTAATTATTTAGTTAATACAAACAATTCGATGAAATTTACGTTAATAAATAATTATCAAATCAATTTGTTAATTAATACAATGTTTAAGTATTAATTGTCAATAATTTGTTTAAACATTCATAATTATTAAAGATAACAACAATAAAATCAATGATTTCAATAATTATTTGTTTATTATAACTAATTCGATAACATTCTGATTATTATTTTATTACTTAATAGTTATAATAATAATTTGTTAATTAATATTTTATTTAACAATAAACTGGATAATTTGTTTAAACATTCTATTAATTAATAAAACAAATAATCAAAATTGTTATTTAATAATTTCGGACTTTAATATTTTAACTGTTCAACAATTAATTCTAATTGTTGTTAATTGTTTATTGTTAATTAGTAATAATGAATTAATTTGACATTTTGAATTTTATTAACATTATTTAAATTTAAATAGAATATATTTTAAAAGAATTTAATATTATTTTCATGAAAACATATTTTGATGAAGTTGTGTAAAAAGGGACTGTTGTAAAAAATATAAGGTTTATCTTAAAGGAATTTTATCTTCCTTTTAGCGGTATAGACTAAAAGAACATAGTTTCAAAAAATCTCTATTTGTGTGTGGAGACGAAGATAGTATACTCTAAGATTAAAACTCAAAATTTTAGAGTATTGATTTTTAGGCTTACAACTATCTTCTCTCAGTTTAGATATTTTTCTGAAAATATGTTTTTGTATAAAATATAGAAATTCGAAATATTTTAAAAGTGACGTCATCGTTACAGGACGTTACATTTATTTGACTCAGGAAATATTTTTTTTACTCAAAAAATATTTAATTCTGTCCAGAATTATTTAATTGATCCAAGAAATGTTTATTAGACTCAAGAAATATTTTTTTTACCCAAGAAATATTTAATTCTGTCCAGAATGATTTATTTCAGTTAAGAAATGTTTATTTGACTCAAGCAATATTTATTTTAGTCGAGAATTATTTATATGAGTCAAGGAATATTATTATCATTATTATTATTATCATTATTATTGTTTTTAATTAATTTTTTATAGGACGTTTGTGCACTGCAAATGGATTCTAATGTGATTCGTCTAATTGCCGAATCTTCATCGGGCAATAAGCTTACTGCCGGGCATTAAGCTTACTGCCTAGGCAAATAGACAAATCTGAACGATTTCGTCGTGTATTCGTCTAATTGCCGGCAGTAAGCTTATTGCCTAGGAATTAAGCTTAATGCCTGATTCTTCTAGTCTAGTTTTAAAGCATTTTTCTTAATATAACACTATTTTAAAATAAATGTAGATAATAGAAATGAATTTTCAAAGTAAAACAAAGCTAAATTTATAAGGGAAATGAAGTTTTAAGAAAAAAAGAATAATTTTATTCAAAAAATTTATTCACACTGAAAAAAGGTTAGAATTTGATAATTCCTTGTTGCTCTAACTAACCGACATTAGATATTTCTCGGATGCGGTAAGCACGATTTTGTATTAAATTTAATTATTTTATATAAGAACATTTATATAATAAATAAATAATAATATATTATTAATTAGTAATGAAAAAAACTTATTTATTCTACCGCCAATACAAAATCGTGCTTACCGCATCCGAAAAATATCTAATGTCGGTAACTTAGAGTAACAAGGAATTATCAAATTCTATAACCTTTTTTCAGTGTGAATAAATTTTTTGAACAAAATTATTCTTTTTTTCTTTAAACTTCATTTCCTTTATAAATTTAGCTTTGTTTTACTTTGAAAATTTATTTCTATTATCTACATTTACTTTAAAATAGTGTTATATTAAGAAAAATGCTTTATAAGTCACCTCGTATACAAGCATCTATACACTTCTCATTACGGAAAAGGTTCGTATGAGAGTTTTCTCATATTTCTCATACGAGCTACCGAGCTCGTATACGAACTCCGCGGTCCGTGTATCGAATTTTTTTTACTGGGTTGTAATGCGTCTTTAAATACTTAGGAATTTTATATATTGAAGAAATTATACATTTTTTATACAAATTTGAGAAGTTAAGATTTTTAATACTATTTTTGATAATAATTTTTGAGTACCTTTTGAGAAATTTTTATTTTTGAAAATTTCTCAATTGAAATGAAATTAATCTTAAAACAAATTGAGACCAATTAAAAATCGTTCTTTATTCAATAAAAATGCTTTTATTAAGGTATTTGTCGCGTAAATTCGTTTTCGACAGAATTTTTTTAAATTTCACATAATTATTCTTTGGATATTTATCTACAAAATAAGGCCTATTAAAATAAAATTGACCGTCTGTAAGTCTCAAAAAATGAAATCAAAGTTTCGATTTTTAACATGTACGGTATAGGAAAACCATATGAAAACCACAGATTTTTAATTTTTGCACTTATACTAATCGACAGATTTTTTAGAAAAACTAAAGTTTTATTTATTGAACCAAAATGAACTTTTATAAAAAAAATGAAAATTTTTCACCGTCTTGTTTAAAAGATATTTAACATCAAACTTGAAAAATTATTTTAACATTTACTGTAAATGACAGGTGAATTCGTAAACGTGGCAATAGCGCTTGTTAAATACTATAGCTTGTCTGCTACTTTTGGCGCGAAATTTTAAAGACGGCCATACGCCAAACTTGCGACGTTGCCACGATCGTTTTTCATGCGAGAGGTTATGAATATACTTTGAGAACATCTGTGTGTCAAACTGTACGTCCGCAAAAGTTTTTCGGAAACTCGCATTCATAATCGTTTCATAAGTACAGTCAACGGATACAAACTTTTGACAGTGACCAGTCGCGCGACAAATACCTTAAGTAATAAAATGTAATAGTTTCTAGATTACTAGGTGGATAATAGAAAAGTAAGTGACCAGTAGTTTACTGATAAATAATTAATTTATTGAAATATGTAGATTTAATTTTTGAATGATAAATTATACAATGATAACTTTCGAAAAAAGGTGGCACAACAGCGAAGCGAGTCAACAACTCTAGTAGCCAGTGGCAGGAGAACAAGCAAACTAAAAAGCAGCAACAATCGGAGACATACACCCTCCATTCCGACATTGGTAACGCATCCCGCCTCAACAAGGAACCCTCAGCTCTCGTCATTGCAGGTCCGTCTAACATTCTATAATTTTACAACTATGTATTCAAATACTTTTTGATAAAATGCTCATTCACTTGTCATGCCATTGCATGACTATTTTTATCTAATCTAAATCTAAACGTTCATTTTGCTTCCTCATGAGGAAGCTTTGCATTCGTGACGATTTTCAATTTTTTAAAAGAAGGTTACATGGACTCATTTTTATCTAAAACATATGGGCAATTCCACGTGAGATTTAAGTCGACCTCTTAAAATCGGCCAAAAATATTTTTTTTTTCTATTCTGTATCGAAAAAAAACAGATACGTATTTTTTTATTTGGGTTTAATTATCCAAATTTTCGAGTTATGAATTTTCGAAAATTTGGACTTTTAATTGTAGACCTATATTCAGTAGCTTATAAGTCCGAAAATATTGAGTTTAGGAAAAAGTTGTCAAAGAATGAAAGTTTTAGTTTTCTTTCGACTTTTAAGAAATGTAAACAAAAAAATTTTTTTTTATAAACAAATTATTTTTTTTAAATTTTGGGCCGGATTTTTTTTTATTTTTTTGTACCTTATAATATAGAGAAGATTTTCCAAAAAGTCCCGAAATGGGCCTGATTTGTTAAATGAGTTTTAAAATATTTTCAAAAATCACTTGCAAGCATCACAGTGGGATTTTTTTTACATTTAACTTTTTAAAACTGTCTACAGTGTATATTTTTTAATATATTTGAGTGTTCTTTGTTTTAAATGAAAGGGTCTACGCTGTAAGCAGTTTTAAAAAATTAAATGTAAAAAAAAATCCCACTGTGATGCTTGCAAGTGATTTTTGAAAATATTTTAAAACTCATTTAACACATCAGGCCCATTTCGGGACTTTTTGGAAAATCTTCTCTATATTATAAGGTACAAAAAAATAAAAAAAAATCCGGCCCAAAATTTAAAAAAAATAATTTGTTTATAAAAAAAAATTTTTTTGTTTACATTTCTTAAAAGTCGAAAGAAAACTAAAACTTTCATTCTTTGACAACTTTTTCCTAAACTCAATATTTTCGGACTTATAAGCTACTGAATATAGGTCTACAATTAAAAGTCCAAATTTTCGAAAATTCATAACTCGAAAATTTGGATAATTAAACCCAAATAAAAAAATACGTATCTGTTTTTTTTTCGATACAGAATAGAAAAAAAATATTTTTGGCCGATTTTAAGAGGTCGACTTAAATCTCACGTAGAATTGCCCATATGTATATTCAATTCTGAGCAAATGTCCAGATGTATGTGTGTGTGTGTATGTCACAAAAATTGTGTACAAATTATCTCAGACAAATTTTGATGGATTGTCCTGAAATTTTGCAGGTTTATAGCAGTCATTAATACCTAAAATCTGACACAAGGATTTTCGAAAATATCTACAAAATTTTTTTTTATACAATTTTTTTAAAATTCAGAAAAAAATTTTTTTGTATATATTTTTTGAAATAATTTTTTTATTTGTTAATATTTTTATTAATTATTCTCAAAATTACATTCCTGACAAGAAAGCGAATCGATTGATGTATACAAAGTATATATTTTATTAAAATTTATAAAATTAATAAATATTTTTCTTTTTCACAAACAATTCAAATTTTTGAATTTCAATTTCAAAATTTTGTACGTGAATTACGTCACGAATTTCTATTTATATATTGAAGAAGCTAAATGGTCATGAAATGAACAACTTGTTTTTGTGTAGGTATTAAAGATACTTTTTACTAAATAAGCAAATATTTCCTTAAGGGGACAGTTTGGTTACTGCTCGACTAAAAGGCTTTTTTGTTTAAAAGATATTGACTTAAATTTAAAAAAATAGTGAATGATGTTGCTATGTCCAGCCTTACATTTAGTGGTGAATACAAATCTAAAAAAGAATCACTGCTGGTGTGATATCTCGAAAACGCCTTAACCAATTTAAAGGGGAAGGGGGTTAGGCACTCTGATATGGTTTGACAATCGTTATTCGATAATTGTAATAATTTTAAATATTACAAATACTTTTCACATATGCACCTTTTTTATTAAATTTTCGTACTTATTTCATTACTGGACATTTACTTATCTATAATAAAATTTCAAAAATTGATTTTTGGCAATTGTGCTATATGTTTATTACTAGCTGTCGTACCCGTCTTCGACGGGTTGTAGTTTCTGATAATGCACTTAACAGTGTATCTACCAACCTAGGAAACCGGAAAATAGCCGGGAATTTGATTTGACAGGGAAAAAATAATAATTAGTTACTATTGTCTATTTCATTAGGAAAATAATACCATTTGAAACAGTGACCGACTTTTTATTATCAAATTAGTTATTTTTAACTAATTCAAATGCAGAAAACAATATTTCTCAATTTGTAGTACTTCAATCAATATAATGTATTAAAATAAATCTAAAATTTCCTCCAGTTTTTTGAGTTATAGTACAGTCTAATTCGAACTAATTGTATAGCAAGTAGATCCAGTTTTTCTCGGTTACATTAAATTCCCTGATATTTTACGTCTTTTCTGGTTGGTAAACACCCTGTTAAATGTATTATTAAAAAAAACCCGTCCAGTAAACCAGGAAAAATTTGGACAAAGCCGGAAATTGTTTTAAACCAAAATAAACACCGTGTTTAACTTTTGTCTTTACATTGATCAAGATATCTCTAAAAGTTAAATCAGAGAGCCCACAAATACTACTGAATGAAGCTTCATAGCAATTGGTATCAATTATAATTTTTTCAATTTTTTGATATTCAAAACATTTTTATACTTACATCTTCGTTATAAGAAAGTATTTTTGAAAAATTATGCTAAAATGTGACTAAATAACATGTAATACTCAACTATAGAAAGTTTAGAAGCAATCCATGAAAAAATATAAAATTTAGAAATGATTTGTGTTAAATAAATTTATTTATTAGAGTCAAGTATTTATTTAATTAATCCAATTAAGATTTATTTGATTCAACTAAATAAAATTATTTAAACGAAATAAATTCTTATTAGATCGAAATAAAAACTTTTTAAATAAGATATTATTTTTCAAATAATTATAATTACTTGAATCATATAACTTTTTTTAGTGTAGCTATAGTAAACTAAAAGTTATTAATGTGAACGAACATTATCTATATTAATAAAATCAGATTACTATCTGTACATTGCTCCAAACTTTAAAATTTTTATATATTTTTTCGTTTTGAGACATTAGAATTCTAAAAATGTAAAAAAAATTTCTGTCTGTCTGTCTCTGTCTGTATGCAAAACTTTGTTCGCGCATCAATTGAAAACGGTTCAACCAATTAAAGTGAAATTTGGCAGTCTATTAGGTATTAAAGTAACTTACAATCATAGCCTTATCCGATTAAAAAATATTAACTTGAACAAAAGTTATGACATTTTTCCAAAAAATTCAAAAAAACAAAAAAATGCAAATTTTTTATCTTTTGTAAAATGAATGAAAAAACTATCCTTAGCTAACTTTTTCAGATAAATACAACCCATTTCTACGATAAAATTTTTAAAAAAGATGTATTTTGAAATTTTTTTTCGTTTTTTTAGATCAACTTTTTTCTAAGAAAATAGTGATTTTTAATCTTTAAGCAAGCTTTTCAGGAAAAGTTATTAAAGTTTTTTATTTAAAGATCAGTATGTAAAGTAAGAAATTTGCTACATTAAACAAAAATAATTAGCTAAATGCCATAAAAAAGAAGGAAAAATGTTGAATTTTAAGAAATTCGGTTTTTTGAATTTTTGCTAATTTTCCATAATTTTAGATTTTTTACCGAAGGGTGGAGACTATTGAATAAGTAAAGTATTTTTTAAGAGCACAAAAATAATAAAGCTAAATGCTATAAAAAAGAAGGAAAAATGTTGAATTTTAAGAAATTCATTTTTTTGCATTTTTGCTATTTTTCCATAATTTTAGATTTTTTACCAAAGGGTGGAGACTATTGAATAAGTAAAGTATTTTTTAAGAGCACAAAAATAATAAAGCTAAATGCCATAAAAAGAAGGAAAAATGTTTAATTTTAAGAAATTCATTTTTTTGCATTTTTGCTATTTTTCCATAATTTTAGATTTTTTACCAAAGGGTGGAGATAACAAATTAGATAAAGTATTTTTGAAGAGCCCAAAAATAATGAAGCCAAAAGCCATAAAAGAGAAGAAAAAATGTTGAATTTTAATAAATTCGGTTTTATGAATTTTTGCTAATTTTCCATAATTTTAGATTTTTTACCAAAGGGTGGAGACTATTAAATATAAGTAAAGTATTTTTGAAGAGTACAAAAATAATGAAGCTTAATGATATAAAAGAGAAGAAAAAAATGTTAAATTTTAAGAAATTCGGTTTCTCGAATTTTTGATAATTTTTGATTTTTTGCTAAAGGGTGGAGACTATTCAAATAGTATAATTATACTACCGAAATAGCTAATGGTAACTAATTATTAATTAATTAATTATTAACTAATTATTAATTATTATTAATTAACTAATTATTAATTATTAATTATTAATTATTAATTAATTTATCCCGGGTATTTTTGATTTTCCGCAGATTGGTAGAAACATTGTTAAATGTATTGGTAGAAACTAAAACCCGTCGAAGACGGGTACGACATGACAGCTAGTGCTATATATTTTCAAAATTTTTAAAATTCAAAATTTATCTTTTGAAATAATTATTGTCATTAATTTTACTTAAATTTTATACAGGGTTAATTTTAGTATTTTTTATTACAATTTAGTCATCAGAATGAAATTTGAGTTTTTCATTTTTTGATCATTAATTAATAAAATATAATAGCAATTTTGAATTCTGTGCAACATACTGACAAAAGTCTCATATTAATTATATGGATATTGTTAATATTCTGACCTAATAGAATTCTTTTAAGAAAGTAAACTTATGATCTCAACAACAAATTTTTATTGTTGACCTAAGAAATACAACCGTATAAAAATTAATTACAAAAAAATTTCAATTTTTAAACTTTTTAATTTTTCAATATTTAAATCTAACACTTTTTATTTGTTATTCAAAATTTTATTATTCTGACGATTAAATCTTCATAAAAAACACTAAAATTAACCCTGTACCAAGTTTAAGTACAATTCACTAAAGTATATGAAAAAACTAAAAATTTCGAATTTTCGAATTTTTGAAAAAATGGCATAACTTTCGTCCATATTAATATTTTTTAATCTACTATCGCTAGGATTTTAAGTTAGGCTAATGCCTAAAAGACTGCCAAGTTTCACTTCAAACGATCGAACCGTTTTTCCGTGATACGCGGTCGAAAATTTGCGGACATACATACACACATACACACATACACACATATACACATACACACATAATTTTCTTAATAGTATTTTCGCATTCCTTAGAGTGTAAAAAGAAGGAATATAATAGAAATTTTGAATTCTATGCAATGTACAGACAAAAGTCTGATTTTATTAATAAGGATTTAAAGCACCCTCTTGCGAAATTTCTGAACACGATTTTAGAATTCTAGAACTCCATTTTAAAATTTACGAAATCAATTTTTAATTATTTAGACATTTATCGATTTGAAATCTTATTTTGCTTACTAAATCATGAGTTTTTTAAGAAAAAGAATAAAAAAATTTGCAATATTCCTATTTCTAATCACGGATTTCTTAACAAAGTTCTGTTTTTTTAAAAAAGCAAGTAATTTGCACTATTTCTTTTCCTCAATTACAATTTTTTAAAAATAAAATTCGAATTATTTTAGAAATAAAGGAAAAAGATTTTTATGAATCACATTTTTTTAGAACATTTTAAATTTATTTTGGAAAAAAAGGAAGAAAAGCATTTCCATAATTTCTATTTGTTAATTACGATTTTTAACGAAATTATTTAGAAAATTTACGTAACTTCTATTCATCACAATTTTTTAACAAAATCTAAAGTTTTTTTTAATAAATCAAAAAAATTTGCATAATTACAATTTTTTAATTACGATTTTAAAAAAAATTCTTTGTTTGCAAAGTTTTTTGCAGATTGTAAAGAGGAAGCAGAACGTTCATGTTATAATCATCGCTCATCTTATTTTATTTCTGTTATTTATTTATTTATTAATATTAATTATTGGTATCTAGATAAACATAAAACAATTAAGTAACAAAATTATTAAAAGTAAAGGAAAAAAAAATTTTTTTTATAAATTTGTAACAGAAATAATTATTCTTTTTGTATACTTAGTTATTTCTAGGATAAAAATATTTCATGGTTGCTCACGCAGGCCGATTACATAGTTTTTTGCACATTCAGCAAAAAAAAAACACTGAAAGAAACTTTGTTACAATATTTAATATTTTAGGGTCACTTTTTAGTATATTTAGTTACAAGTGTAGGACATTTTGGTATGGTAAGGATTTTCGTTACTACTTTTAAGAATGTTTAGAAGTAAAATAAGGAAATATAATATATTTGAAAAGATAATTTAGTATAATCTTCACAAAATTCAAAATGATTGTTTTAAAACTCGAAATGTCAAATTCTGATACGCCTTTAAGAAGTAAAGGTTATCCAAATTTGGTTTATTTGGTTTATTTGTTTATCCAAATATTTCAAACTCCGTAGTTAGAATTCTGTTTAAGTTCGTAATAGTTTCAAATTTTGATAAAGTTGATATGAAAATGCACGAAAAATGAAAAGAAAAAATTGACGAGATTTTCGAAACTTGCCGAAGTTGAACGAATGAGTCTTGCCTGAATTAGCCCGACTCTGAACGAGCAGTAACAAATCCGCCACGTCGCGTCACTACGATCCATTACGTCTGTACGGCGTTAACTATAGTTAACAGTGTTATTTTGAAGGTGTTAAATAAAAATTGTTCTTCAAAAAATAATACAATGTTTGATTTTTTATTTTTGGTTTTAAACATTTTTAAATATATTTTCACCTATCTCACAAGCGCAGAAAAATCAGTCTGTTTAGTATATAAGACAGCTCACACATTTCCACAGTATCGTGAATTATGTATTTGTATTTGTATGTTTGCCAATGTGAATTCTTAATGCTTTATATGTGGTAGTGTGTGTGTGTGTATGTTAAGAACAAAATTTAGAAAATCCATTGTTGTCTATCATTGAGTAAAAAAAGGGAGTAAACATTGGCGAAGAGTTTGGTCGTCTGCTACTGTCACGACCATATACTATAGTTCTGATTTTTTGTTAATAGTTTTATCAAATTACGAAAAAATCGTTCCGAATTTTAGTATAAATTTTGTAATTAACGAATGGGCGCGTCTGCTTACTCACTACTGGTTGCAACTGTTTTTTCGTATACTTTTATCAATATTCAAAAATTCTGAATTTAAAATAAGAAATAATACTTATAATTTCTTGAATATAGTTACTTTAAAAGCTATTTCGTAAAATTATATCAATCTTTGATATCAACCCTGAATGTCCTACGTTTGAAAAATAAAATACTAAAATTTCCTTTCGGGTTTATCATATATTGTAACAAAGTTTCTTTCAGTGTAGGCAATTCGAGAACTGCCTGTAAATCTCTAGGAAATTCGGGTATTTCCTGAAATCTTAAGCATTTCGCAAAATGCCTGGTCTTCGGGTTTTGCCGGTAACATTGACACATAGTTTAATAATAATATTTACATCAACAATTTCACCAAGTTATTATATTTAATAACCAGAATTTCACCAGTTATTATATTGAGAACAACTTGTTTTTTATGTGCTCTGTGCGTGATGTTACCCCTTAAATTAGCTAATTTTTGTTTCAATGTTTCTTGTAATGATTTAATCCTATTAAAAAATTGTTTAATAAAAAGAAACAAAAATTTAAGTTTTAAATTTCTATTTTTTTAAATTGAAAAGACATTTTTTGAATAAATAGACGAAAATAAAAGCGAACTGGTGGTTTCCACCCACTCTACTGCAATAAACAAAAAATTGTGTTTAATAAATTAATTGTTCGAAGTTAATGTTTACAATTGTTATTTTACAGAGTTGATGAGGTCTCCTTCGCTGAGGTGGCCTGGCAGGAGTTGTCGTAGCCTGCCCACAACACCTATCCCGAGCCACCATCATCCCCTCTACCCTCCACTCCCTGCAGTGGGTATGGTTGCTGAGAGGAAAAAACGTTTTGAGCTCTAACAATTTGCTGAGATCAATAATCAAGTTAAAAATGAAAAAGAATTTCAACAAACACTGCCTTTCTATTTCGAAATAATTTCAAGCTTATTTCGATTAATGTAATTGATTTTGTTCCAGGAGAATTTTCAAAATAACAAATAAATGACAGTAAAAAAGAAATCGACAGTGGTGCTGATCAGGTTGTCAAAAAATTGATGTTATTCAATTCTTTACTATATTTCAAATTAGTTTTTCACATTAATATTGAAGTCTGTCATAATTGTTTTTGTTTATCATTTCATCTCGAAATCTAAACTATCGAAATAGTTGAAACTAAATGGTTTAACTTAATGGTTCAAATATAACTTGTTTATTTCATTGAATTTTGTCAATAAAAAACAAGTGAACATTTTTTAGAATTTCACTACTTTTTGTGAATTATTCTTTCAATTGTAAATTTCAACTATTTCGCTTGTGGGATTTCAGGCAGATTTTAGATTTGAGATTTATAAAAAAAATTCTTTCCCTTTGGTGCAAATTCTTTAAGATAAACTGTTATTGTTAAGTTTGAATCCTTATCAAATGATCTTGAAGAATAATTACTTATCACAGACATTTGATCAGAGTCTCGTATTGTTTTAAAG
The DNA here is from genome assembly GCF_015476425.1 of Leptopilina heterotoma. Lineage (NCBI taxonomy): Eukaryota > Metazoa > Arthropoda > Insecta > Hymenoptera > Figitidae > Leptopilina > Leptopilina heterotoma. The sequence continues at coordinate 886,400 of NW_025110970.1, read as the reverse complement.
TCTTCCCCTATTGAATATGTTTATATTGTAAACATAATCTAATGAAAACTATTAGCTTATTTTGTACCGTATGTAATATAAGATTCAGAGTGTGAGTGAGATAGTGCAAGTTTTGTTATTGTAAATTTTGTTACGTACAACTTTTTGGGCAACTAAAGGAAATTCACACAAAACCCAAGCAAAATACCAAACAGTGTGCAATCTTTACTACTTAATTTTTCGGATCATGTATTTTTTGGGCATTATTTATTGCATATATCATAATATGCTTCTTCTTTGCTGATCTGATGAAATTTTTTTAACTTTACATTGTTTCAATGTTTAATTGTCAAGTAAAGAAGAGGCAGGAAATGAGTCATGTACACAAGTTTATTTCTATCTGTAAAGTCTTCTTTCTCTGTTTTATTATTATTTTTTTAATTATATTTATGGCACTCAAAAACTCTTTATTATACAAATGTGAAATATGAATTTTTATTATTAGTTTTTATTATTAGCGTTTTTGAGGATTTACATTTTTGGAAAGTGAGATAAAAATTTGAAAGTCTCATTTTTGTTAAAGAAAAAAAAGAATTTATTATATTCTTGTTTTTGAATGTCACTCTTGTTGTGTATAGATTGTGTAAATTTACTGTGTATCATTTGTAATCATTGTAATATTACAATTTTTTTTCTTTTATATAAGAATGAATAATTATTCAAATGTTAATAATGTATAGTTTATTATATTTTATTAGTTTAAGATTAAATAGCCCAAATTAACCCCCATCCATATTGAATAGATTGTTTATACATAAGTAAATAAATATATATTATATTATTGATATGTAATTGCGACTCGTTCCTAGTGGCGACTTCAAGATTCATTACTTATTTTGTAGAATAATTGCTCAGGATTGTTTAACGTTTATAATATATTACAATCATAATATTAAATTTGTATTATAATTTATAACACGTTTGAAATAAAATTCAGTAACCTTTTACGTTTGAGAATTGCTTACTATACATACCTACTTCATTATTTTAAAACTTAATTTTTGTTGGATCAATTAATTTTAAGTAATAAGAAGTCATTTTTATAATTTTGAATTATTATTATTATTATTATTATAGAACAATAATAATTATGATTCATTATGATCAATCAGGCAATTTATATGCAAATAATAATAACTACGTCATCCTCAGCAAACTGCAGGAACAAATAACAAATAAATTTATGGATCGATAATAAGGTCGAAAATAAAAATACCTACACTGAGAGAAGTCCGGGAACTAATACGTCCCGTGCGAGGCTTGAGTGATAATTTTGAATGATCTTATGTGAACTTTCGATCGGGACGTCTCAAGCCCCGATGCGAAACGTGGAACGTCCCGAAGCGGGATTACTTACAACTTTTAGTTTCGGTCACGAGTTGTTCTCTCACATGCGGGAACAATGTTTGACAGACTCGGGGCGTCTGAGCCCTAGATTCGAAACATCTCAAACGCAACAAGAACAGTAGCTTATAGCGACGTCTAGCGGAAACTATTACGCCCTGGACTTCTCTCAGTGTACATATCAAAATATTGAATGCGATGTTCAATAATAATCATTTTTATAATTATATTACATAATATTTTTACTATAATTTACAAATTACCCCAATATATTGACTTTTATTTAAAAGATTTAAATATTATACTTTGAATTAATTATCAAGTATGGATAAATGATTGTCCACCTAGAAAATAAGAAAATAAACTTTAAATTTAGTATTCATATCACGATTTGTTTTGTAAGCAAATAAATAAAATACTTACAACTGAACAGAAATCTTCTATTAAGTAATCTTTCTTATTCATATTTAACAACATGAATCTCAGTTCAGTAAGAAGAACTACTGACTGTTTAGCGTCTGTATTTAACTTTAATTCTTCATTAATTATTGCCCATTGTACATGTCTGAGCCATGTCATGGCAAAATCTTGAAAACTGTAATTTGGCTCTACTAAATTAGAAATATTGTCGATCGCATTTTTGAAAATAACAAATGTTGCAGGACACTGGAGAAATGGACAAACATTTAATTTTTGAGAAATACAATAATAAAGAACCATTGAGAGGCATTCGTAGATTTCGTTCTGGTCTTGAATATCAGTCTGAAAAATTATTATTTAATACTTATTTTCTTCAAGGAATAAAAATATTAATTGCAAGGGTTATTAATAGTTCAATTTACTACAACGCACTAAAAGTCGATTTTAAGAAAAGTTACAACTTTCATAAATTATATACTTAAAAATTAAAAACTAAAATAAAATTTTATTATAATTAAAGAAAAAGATACAGAAAGTCTACTTTTTCATATAAATGCCCATTTTTGTTTAAATTGCTATTTTTTTAGTTTTCGACAGTTTGTTAAAGGTTCGAATTTAAATACTCATATTTGTTCTTATTTTTCTCTTAAAAGGTTTGATTATTTTACAAATGAATTTATGTTCAAGGTTGAAAGAAGCTTTCTGTTTGATATAACAAAATTTAATTAATGTACACTGAGAAAACTGGAGTATTGGACTAAACATTTGGAGGGAGAAATCGTTGATATTTGAGAGTTAGCTATTGGATAACAATCTAAATGTTCAAATACACCATTGACAGATATTCGTGCCATTTCTCTTGGAGGTAAAATGAGTTTATAACAGAAATTTACCATCTTGAGAAATCCCTTCCTTATCCGTCGCGAAATGAATAAATATGGCAAACTAACCCCTAAATTAAATAAATAAAATGTCAGAAAAACAATTTCGCGCGCATCAGATCGTACACATTTTCTGCGCAACTTTTAAGAGACGCATGCATATCCCCTAATCGCCAAGTAGTCGAATGATCAAATAGTCGAATGCCAAGTAATCGAATGGACAAAACGTCGAATGCTAAAAACATCGAATCCTCATTTAATCGAATGCTAAAAACATCGAATTATCAATTTGTCGAATGTTAAAAACGTCGAATGTTCAAAACGTCGAATGCTAAAAACGTCGAATGTTCAAAACGTCGAATGCTCAAAACGTCGAATAGTAAAACTATCGAATAGTCCATTCGTCGAATTATCAAGTAGTAGAATGGTAAAGTTGTCGAATGTTCAAAACGTCAAATCGTCATCTGTTCGAATTTCCAAGTAGTAGAATAGTAAAGTAGTCGAATGGACAAAAAGTCGAAACGCCATCTGTTCGAATTATCAAGTTACTACTTGATGGTAAAGTTGTCGAATGTTTAAAACATCGAATCGTCATTTAGTCGAATGCTAAAAACATCGAATCGTCAATTCTTCGAATGCTAAAAACATCGAATTGTTAATTAATCGAATGCTAAAAACATCGAATTGTTAATTCATCGAATGCTAAAAACATCGAATTGTTAATTCATTGAATTTTCCATTCGTCGAATGTTCAAAACGTCGAATGATCAAAACGTCGAATGCTAAAAACATCGAATTCTCAAATCGTCGAATGCTCAGAACATAGAATAGTCAGTTCGTCGAATGCTCAAATAGTCGAAACGCCATCTGTTCGAAATGTCAAGTCGTAGAATGGTAAAGTAGTCGAATGTTCAAAACGTCGAATGCTCAGAACATCGAACTGTCAATTCGTCGAAAGATAAAAACGTCGAATGCTAAAAACATCGAATCGTCAAAAGTTCGATGTTTTTAGCGTTCGACGTTTTTATCATTCGAGGTTTTGAGCATTCGACGAATTGACAGTTCGATGTTCTGAGCATTCGACGTTTTGAACATTCGACTACTTTACCATTCTACTACTTGGCAATTCGAACAGATGGCGTTTCGACTATTTGAGCATTCGACGCACTGACTATTCTATGTTCTGAGCATTTGACGATTTGAGAGAGAATTCGATGTTTTTAGCATTCGATTAAATGAAGATTCGATGTTTTTAGCATTCGACTAAATGACGATTCGATGTTTTGAACATTCGACAACTTTACCATTCTACTACTTGATAATTCGAACAGATGGCGTTTCGACTTTTTGTCCATTCGACTACTTTACCATTCTACTACTTGGCAATTCGAACAGATGACGATTCGACGTTTTGAACATTCGACAACTTTACCATTCTACTACTTGATAATTCGAACAGATGGCGTTTCGACTATTTGAGCATTCGACGAATGGACTCTATTCGATGGTTTTACCATTCGACTAAATGACGATTCGACGTTTTGAACATTCGACGTTTTTAGCATTTGACGTTTTGAACATTCGACAAATTGAGAATTCGATGTTTTCAGCATTCGATTAAATGAGGATTCGATGTTTTTAGCAATGTTTTGTCCATTCGATGTTTTTAGCATTCGACGTTTTTATCATTCGACGTTTTGAACATTCGACGTATTGACAATTCGATGATTTAAGCATTCGATTAATTAACAATTCGATGTTTTTAGCATTCGAAGAATTGACGATTCGATGTTTTTAACATTCGACGAATTGATAATTCGACGTTTTGAACATTCGACGTATTGACAATTCGATGTTTTTAGCATTCGACTAAATGCCGATTCGATGTTTTTAGCATTCGACGTTTTGTCCATTCGATTACTTGGCATTCGACTATTTGATCGTTCGACGACTTGGCGATTAGGGGATATGCATGCGTCTCACTTTTAACCCTCAGATATAATTGGAGAGAATATACAAGTAGATTTTCATTACCAATTCAAAAATTATTTTAGAAGGACTATTTAACTCTCTTCATAAGCAAAGGAAACATACACTTTTTGAACCTCCGAATTTGACACTCCAGTTTTCTCAGTGTACTAAAAATATGAACACAAATTATTATTCACTAAAAAAATTAAGCTCTAAAATGTTTAAACTCAAAATGTTTTATAAGTACGTCATTATAAAAAGGACCATTATTAACCATAAAATATGTTGACTCCCTAAAAAAAAATTTTTTTTAAGTAAAACATATTTGCCCATATAAAACCTCAATTAGTACACGGAGAGACCGACATTACTAATTTTTGTATAAAATCACACTAGAATTTACTATTTTCACATTGCAACCACCGGAAATAAGGGGACTTTTTGTATTTTTTACTATTGCTTCCTCATAAAGGAAGCTTTGCATTAGCAAAATTTTGGATTGGCATTTTTTGACATATTTATAAATTTTTTTTTATTATGCCTAATACTTTAGTACTTTATATATGCACAGGAACTCCCCGTATAAATGTTCTTAATAAATAAAAAAAAATTTCGACGTATTTTGACCTCCGAAGTCCAAAAAACGGATTTTAAAAATTTGTCCCGATGTGTGTGTGTGTACTAACATTACATTTGCCTCATTATCTCAGAACGAGAAAGAGCTAAAGGCCTCAATTTTTTTTAAATTGTAGGTCTTCCCGGGGGACATAAGATGAGAGTATTTTCAGCCCGATTCATGAAGTTTAACTATTTTTTTTTTGCATTTTTCATTTTGTAAAAAAACGTTTTTTGGACATAACTTAAAAAAATGTTGGAACACTTATAAATCTTTTTCTTTAGTTTTGTAGAGTTTTTTCAGACGCATCTTTTGAGCCCTAATTGAACATTTTTGGTCCATATTAACCGGAGATATTAAACTTTTAAAAATCAAAAATTTTGGAAAATAAGACATTTTTAAAAATTTTGTTAAAAAATGTAGAAGTTTAGTTTTGTTTTGTATTCAGTTTTGTAGAGTTTTTTCGGACGCATCTTTTGAGTCCCAATTGAACATTTTTCGTCCATATTAACCGGAGATATTAAACTTTTAAAAATCTAAAATTTTGAAAAATAAGACTTATAAAATTTTTTTAAAATTATGTAAAAGTAACTTCAAAAAATTATTACCAACTTGAAGAGCATTAAAAAACGCTTCGATTGACCTATTTTTGAACCTGATTCGGGCAGAAATTATAAAATTATTGGTATTTGAAAAATCAAAAATTGTGGAAAATATCATTTTTTCAACATTCTTGTTTATTAACTTATGTGTAATTATTAAACTATTATTACCATCTTATAGAATATATAAAAACACATTTTTTAGACCAAGATTTAAAGATTTTTAACCCTTTAATAAAAAGTAATTCTTATATTTCAATTATTATTATTTCTATGAGGAAGCAAAAGTGTTCATGAAATGAACACCAAAATTATAAAAATGTACAACTTGGCAGCGGTTTTTTCTACACCAAGTCACTAATCCGACAAATGTTCACCAAATTAGCAAAGTTTCTTACTATTTCGTCCAATAGTTCCAAACAACTGTAGTATACTCAGAAGTATTGTGTACATAAAATTACTATAGTGGTTTGTAAATGCAGAAAGAAAGAGTGAAAGAAAAAATACGGATTTTTATCGCCGGTTTCCCGTCAATTCTTGACTAATGGAGATAAACTGGAAGGATTTTTACATACACAGACACACACACTCACACACTTATGTATTTGTTGGATAAATATTTGAAGACACACACATGTTTATTTCACTGATATGTATAGACGCGGTTAATTAATACACTAATACACAACTGCACGCACGACAACAAATTTCACTGAAAGTATACATCTTTGTTTCCTTATATATTGAATGATGAAAATTTACAGCACTTACGAGAAAGCAGTTTACTTTTAACAACTTATTATAAGACATAGTTCTTGGGACAGGAATAAATGCAAAATTTATTAATTTATAATGGTCAATTTCTGAGATAACGAACGACCTACAGATAATATCCAAATTTATTTTACATACGCGAAACATAGTCACTGTCAATGATCGGATGGCATCGGCTCATTTACGGAGATTGACGAAGTTAGCAACCAATAGAAATGCAGGCGCCATATGACTGCACTCGCTAGCCACACTTGCTCACCAAAAATTACCCTACTAAAAATAAAATCAGGAATGATCAGACAAATGGTCAGGCCGCCTGACCACTTTAATCCAGTTTTCTTACGATTCTGGATGGATCTCGTCAGAAATCTATCACAACTGATCAGGAGGAGGAAGTTTAAAGTGGTCACAAGTTTGCTACTATCCCCTCCTCTTTGTTGACCCCGCCCATAATTGGTGACTATTTGAGACCATTTGTATCTCATTTTTGACCATATTTTTAAGCCACTTCTGTTTTATTTATTTAAACAATATGCAAAAAGTTGCAACAAATTAATTTTAAAAAATATATTTTATTAATTAATATCAGTTTGTTTACATACGGAACAACTTGAAACTAATTCCCGGAATTAAATTACAATTTGGACCCTACGGGGATCGAACCCCGACGCATGACCTAACCTAGTGCCTAAACTAACTGCCCTAACAACTGCGACTACCGAACCGACTTACATATTTCTGGATTCAACTGTCTATATAAAGAGCAACTGTAAAATAGTAAAATTCAATTACCAATATTATCAATAAATCAGAATAAACTGTTAAATAATTTTTATTAATTAATTATATTTCAATTTAGTCATAATAGGTTATGTGAATTAATAAAAATTAACACTATTAATTGAATCAATAATAAATTAAGTCTTAACTTTACAATTTGGAATGTTTCATAAACTATAATACGAACACAGATTAATAATAATTATTATTATATCTGCATTTAAAATAAATTTAGTATTTAATATTAATTTAATTTAACATTATAATTTATAATAATAATGAATTATTAATGCAATATTGAAATTTTTATAAATTTTAAATTTAAATTATTAATAATCATTATAGTAAAAAATTATTCTATTAATGATTAATAATAATTAAAATATAACTGTATTTCAATTATAATGCAAATACTTTTCATAATAAGTACTGACTGGTATAGTAAATTACTAATATTATGAATCAAAATTTATTATTAATTAACTATATTAAATAATTACAAGTAAATATACATATATTAAATTAATATATTATAAATATACATTAAATAAATATATTAAATAATGTTGAAAGAATGGTCCGAATGTTTTGATTTATTTACCTACTTTTGCTGTATAATTAATTCAATAATTATACCAATTTGAAAAATGAGAACTTTTGTTAAGTTAAAAGAACAATTTTTATAATAGAATAATGTATTCTGAAATGTAAAAAATAAATTTGAAAGATTTGTATATATAAATTTTCATGAGACTTTACCAAAATTAGAAAGATGTACCAAAATTTTTATAGGTTATGTGTTCACACATTTCAGAAATAGTCAAGAATTTCAGAAATGGTCAGGAATTTCAGAAATGGTCACAGCTTCGAAAATGGTGGGAGTAAAGTGGGAGGAGCTTGGAAAGTATTTGGTTAGGAATGGTGAGAAACGTTCGAAAACGTCAGAAGTGGTGAGACTGTTCAGGAATGTTGAGAAATTCTGACCATTCATGACGATTCCTGATTTTATTTTTAGTAGGGTACTACAGTGGATAGTATATACGGAGAGAAAAAAAAAGTTGTAACTGCTTTTTTTTGAGTCGTCATGCTAATTTTATGAAGTCAAGTAGTGATAACCGGAGAGCCAGGCCGTTTTGACTTGGCTCTCCAGTTGAGTCTTTAGTTTTCGTCAGTCAATTTACTACTGATATCGATCCAGCCATTGACATAACTTGAGGCAGCCAGACCAAAACTGCCTGGCTGTCAAATTGTGCTGACTTGGGAATCAGAGGTTATGTTAACGCCTGTGTCGGTCAGGTCGGTCATGTAGTTTTAACCGGGGTCTCCGGTTGGTATAACTTTATTTTTTTCTCCGTGTAGGTTTTAGTGGAAAATGTTTTCATTTGTCAGATTTTGTCTAATTAAATTAGAGAAAACTAATCAATTTTTGCTACATTTACAACTCTTACACAAAATATTAAAACTTGCTATTTCAATGTAGCAAATTTATCTATTTCTTTTGTAAATTTATCTAATTCTGTAGTACATTATGCTAAAAGTCCCCTTATTTCCGGTCATTGCAACCATTTTTAGTAATTTTTACAAATGTTGGTCTCTCCGTGTAATCAAATTGTATACCAGATAATAATCTGGTATACAATTTGATTACTGATTGATTTCAGGTTATTTAAAAATTATCTCTAGACAATCCCTGTTTAAAAAAATTATTAAAATGGATAGGATTTGATATAATTTTCTTCCTTCAATCCTTGAAATTCGAATCCAATTTAATCAAATATTAAAAATCCAATCCACTTCTATCCAAAGTAGAAAATTAAATCCATTTCTATCATAAGTTTTGATGTATTATCTATCAAAGTTAATAATATACTAAAATTCAATATTTTACTATCAAGAGTTTGGATACAAATTCTATGAATCGAAAAATCTTATAATTTTCTACCCATGAGTTTTGATTGAATACCTATCAAATTCTTTCCAAATGAAAATTTAATATTTCTCTATCCAAGATTTGGATACAAATTCTATCAAATTTTATGAGTCGAAAATTCTTATAGTTTTCTATCCATGAGTTTTGATTGAATACCTATCAAATTCTTTCCAAATGAAAATTTAATATTTCTCTATCCAAGATTTGAATACAAATTCTATCAAATTTTATGAGTCGAAAATTCTTATAGTTTTCTATCCATGAGTTTTGATTGAATACCTATCAAATTCTTTCCAAATGAAAATTTAATATTTCTCTATCCAAGATTTGGATACAAATTCTATCAAATTTTATGAGTCGAAAATTCTTATAGTTTTCTATCCATGAGTTTTGATTGAATACCTATCAAATTCTTTCCAAATGAAAATTTAATATTTCTCTATCCAAGATTTGGATACAAATTCTATCAAATTCTATGAGTCGAAAAATCTTATAATTTTCTATCTATGAGTTTTGATTGAATACCTATCAAATTCTTTCAACATGAAAATACTATATTTCTCTATCAAAGATTTGGATACATTTTCTACCAAATCCTATTATCTGAAACGTCTTATAACTTTCTATCTATGAGTTTTGATGGAACACCTATTAAATTCCTTCCACATGAAATTTCACTTGTCATGTCAAATTAAAAATCAACAAGCTTGAGTTTGGATCTTGAATAATGTCATCTTGGTTTAATTTTATTCGGGGATGCATTCTATTTGGAATTTAAAGAGTTTGATTAATCGCGAATTGGAATTCATAAAATTGTCATTTTCGCCAATAGTTATTTTTGCAAAAAATTATTATTGCAAATTTACATTTTTACAAATATTTATTTTACTAAACTGTTATTTTGCAAATTTGTTATTTTTGCAAACTTGCATTCTTCGCAATTGACAGTTTTACAAATTGTTAGATACTTTTGCTAATTGTTATTTTTTTGTTTTGCAAAACTGCTCTGTTATGAATCATTATTTCTGCTAATTGTTGTTTTGCAAATTTTATTTTTGCAAATTTGCATTTCTGGAATTGATATTTTTATGAATTTGTTACAGTTGCTATTTGTAATTTTGCCAATAGTAGGGTCAGACCGGCTAAACTGTGTTAAAAAATTTTCTCAATTTCATGCAATTTCATATGTAAAAATTCATTGTGTCACGTTTAGTGGAGACCCCCCCTCCCCCCAAAAACGTGACATCATTTGTGAACGCTCCCAATGTACATAACGAATTTTTTTATTAAAAACGCGCGCCAACTCCATAGTGGGAAAAAGTTGATTGTTGTGGAAAATTCAGTCTATAGAGGTCACAAATATTATTTGTTTTTAATAATTTTTTTTAAATGAAAGTTTGTAAAATTGCGCACCGATCTGTGGCGGTAGAATTTTGAAAACTGTTAACAAATATTTTTTATTTAACAACATATATGAACAAAAGAGGAAAAAATTTCCAAAATATTAGTTAACAAATGCGTAGCAATAATATTTTTTAAAGTTAAGATATCAGATTTAATCTGATTGGTGCACAATTTTATAAACTTTCATTTAAAAAAATTTATTAAAAACAAATAATATTTGTAACTTCTAGACTGAATTTTCCACGACAATCAAATTTTTCCCATTGTGGAGTGGACGCGCGTTTTTAATAAAAAATTCGTTAGGTACATTCCAAATTGAAAATACCAAAATTGTTTATTAGGAGCTTCAAGAAAAGACTACTGAGTATACTTCCTATGAGTTTTATTGCATTTGGAGGGGTAGAGAACACAAAAATAATTCAAATTGTTTATAAAATTGTTATTAAAAATAGGGAATTTTTAAATTTACAATCATGCAAATATTTTCTTTTAAAAGAGTGAACAATTTTGTGTAATCAGTGTAAATTTTATTAATTTATGGTAAACGACTTTTGAGTTATTAATTTTTTTTAAAGTTTGTAATATTTTGTTAATGCAAAAAAATAACAAAAATTTCAAAAAACGATTAAAAGTGTTTTATTGTTTTGTTGTGAACTACAGAGTTTTATAAAAGTTTTAATATTTTAGAAAATCATTGAAATTTTTTTAACACAGTTGAGCTGGCCTGACCCAGTCATTTTGCGAATTTTAATTTTTACGAATTTTCTGTTTTTTATTTCGCTTAATGTTATTTTTTGCAAATATTTGCAAAAAATTACAAAGCGGTCAAATGACATTTGAGCAGAAACTTATTAAATATTTAATTAATATTTTTAACATAATAGCATATATTGCAAATCTATATAAATATTTTAATTTCTGCTTGTATTTTTTAGGTACTTACAAAAATTATAATATTTTACATAAACTTACGTTTTTCAAAGTTGCAGTTTATATAGACAGGTCGAAAAATATTTCTCACGTCGATTTGATAGCCGCGGTCGTTAAGCGTTTAGATAGATAGGTCATAGGTGCGGGGTTCGATTCCCATAGGGTACAAGTTTTAATTTAATTCCTCCAGTTTAATTTAGAATGTTTGTATGTTTGGAGTGTGCTAAGAATATAATGTTACTAATGGTCATAAGAATCTTTTATTATTTTTTCCACAAATTTTTTTTTAAAACTATGTTTTCAATCGGATACAATGGGAAAGAACTTTTTGTTATTTTTCGATACAGGATTTGATAGAATTTAAATCAAAAAATCTTATTGGATTGGAAACAATTTTTAATAATCAATTTTGATAGAATTTGATAGGACTTTCTTCGAAATCAGTGGGACAACGCATGGGACAATTTTCGGATAGACAAAGTATTGATTTGGATAGACTTTCTATTAATATTATGTGATAGAAACTGATTGTAATTGTTGAAAATTTTTGATTCAGAAACAGGATTGAAATGGAAAGAAATTTTTTTCTTTCCATTTCTATCAAATTTTTTAAACAGGGATTTTAGATGAACTCAAGCATCGTCAATCTTCAAAGTCAAAATTTTGGAAATCGGTACCAAAACGGTTCAACTTACCCTGCATAGAAAATTTTATAACTCAACATGGTTTAATAGTTTTGTGGGTAGCTGCTTACGAAACCGGTCTTCTTTTTTGCAAATTCAACATGGCGGATCCAATATGGCAGACAGTATGACCAGTTTATATGAAATGTGAAGCCTGTTGTGGTTTCTTGTAAGAAGAAACCATATATTCGCGGAGTGGAAGATTCGTCTTTAAGGACGCTGCACGGTGGGAAATATTTAAAAGTACGCATAGGCGTAGCGAGCGATTTCTCCTCAACTTCCCCTCTTTTCGTCCCTCTTGGTGAAATTTTTTGACTTTGATAATTAATTAAAAAAAATCCAGATTGAAAATGAAAAAAAGGGCGATTTAGGGAAAAATAATATTTAATAGAGAATATTCAACAAGTTTTCTTATGACGATTAGATGTTTCTATGGGCGTGAATATCAATCCGCGTTTTCCAAAACATAGCAAACTGACAGCTCAATATGGGAGGTTAGCCATGGCCGACTATATCAGGTTGCACCGTTTGCGTAGTACAGTAGAAATGAACGTAAGGAACAAAAATATTAAATGTCAATTATACTCTCATTGTTTACTATTACATTTATTATTTGTTTATTTATTTATTATTGTTATTATATCTATTATTATTTATTATTTTACTTACTTTTTTAAAATATTATTATGGAAAAGTATTAAAACAATAAAGGAAAATTTTTTATGAAAAAATTATTAAACAAATAAAATTTCTAAACAAAAAAAAAGTAAATAATAAAAAATTATGAAATGTATAATTTTAAAAATTTTTAATGGTTATTTTTATTATTGATATTTTTAAGTATATGAAAAATCTAATTTAAATATTCCACAAAATTAGTTTTAAAGTAATTTTTTATAAGGAATTCAACGGTCATAAAATAAAAGCGGACAGAAAATATTTTGACCCTTTTTCAATTATCATTTTTCTTAAAAATTGGTGGATTTCGAAACACACGCGTAATTTGGTAGAAAATATGTTTTTAAATCCATGAAAAGAATTCCAAATGAAATCGATGATTTTCATAATTACCTATAGAAGTATTGTTTTGAAAAAAATCTTTGTTTTTAAACTGAAAATTCTAAAAATAACATTGTTATTCAATTTTTCTATATGGAAAATTATTTGTTTACTTATTTAGTTTCTGATCAAAATTTAATCTTAATTTTTCTGTATTTCTATTTTTCATCAATAAAAATTATGATATGAAATTATTTAGAAAAATAAATGTCAAAAAATGCCCTTTTTTAATAAAAAAAAAAAGCTGCAATGTATTGAAAAAAGACGAAAATTTAATAATCTACTTCAAAAATTGTTAGAAAAAAATTGCAAACATCAACGTCGTTTTCTCAAGACAAAAATGGTTTTCATAATTGGAAATAAATTCTGAGTACCTCCGTGTTTCAGAAAAAGGACTTTTTTCATAAAAAAGATCCAATTTTATGACAAAAATTATGTTTAATAATATTTTCATAAAAAATTTACATTACTTTGTTTTATACTTTTCCATTATAATATTTCTAAAAAGTAAGAATAATAATAAATAATAATAGATAAATAAACAAATAAATATAATTATTTATATAATATTAAATAATAAAAGTAATGACTTATTATTTTTGTTGATCATCTACGTCCCTATATTACCATAGCGTAAATACTTTCAACACGAAAATGTTGCAACCTGTTATGGTCGGCAAAGGCCTACATCGAGCTGTTGCTTTGTTTTGTAAAACGCGGATTCATATTTACGCTCCTAGAAACATCTAATCGTCATAAGTAAGTTTGAATTATATTCTCTATTAAATATTATTTTTCCTTAAATCGCCCTTTTTTTCATTTTCTGTCTGAATTTTTCAAAATTAATTATCAAAGTCGAAAACTTCCCCTCTTTTGGTGTAATTTTTTACTTTGATAATTAATTTTTAAAAATTCAGACAGAAAATGAAAAAAAGGGCGATTTAGGGAAAAATAATATTTATTAGAGAATATAAAACAAATTTTCTTATGACGATTAGATGTTTCTATGGGCGTAAATATCAATCCGCGTTTTACGAAACATATCAAACTGATAGCTCTATATGAGAAGTTGGACATGGCCGACCATAACAGGTTGCTCCGTTTGCGTGGTACAGTAGGAATGAACGTGAGGAACAAAAACATTAAATGTCAATTACTCTTATTGTTTACTATTATATTTATTATTTGTTTATTTATTTATTATTGTTATTATATCTATTATTATTTATTATTATACTTACTTTTTAAAAATATTATTATGGAAAATTATTAAAACAATAAAGGGAAATTTTTTATGAAAAAATTATTAAACAAATAAAATTACTAAACAAAAAAAAAAAGTAAATAATAAAAAATTATGAAATGTATAATTTTTTAAATTATATTATTTATACAAATTTTTTTAAACAAAATTATTTCAAATACCAAGATTAACTTTTTTTATAGACAATTTAAAAATTAATACACTGGGAATAATATTGACACATTCAGAAAAAATAAATTTTAATGGATAATTTTTTTTTTATTATTTATCAACTATAGTTTATTTCTAAAAAAATTATACATTTTATAATTTTTTATTATTTACTCTTTTTTGTTTAGAAATTTTATTTGTTTAATAATTTTTTCATAAAAAATTTTCCTTTTATTGTTTTAATAATTTTCCATAATAATATTTTTAAAAAGTAAGTATAATAATAAATAATAATAGATATAATAACAATAATAAATAAATAAAAAATAATAAATATAATAGTAAACAATAACAGGGTTCCTACAGAATCTGGAAATCATGGAAATGGTATGGAATTTTTAAAAGGCTTCTGGAAATCAGGGAAATAATGGAAAAGGCCTGGAACTTTTAAAAGTTTCTAAATTTTTTCTGTTTTCTATTTTTTCTCTTGAATAGAAATTCAAATAATAACAAAGCTAAATGGCATAAAAGAGAAGAAAAAATATTGAATTTTAAGAAATTCGATTTTTCGGATTTTTGATAATTTTATATAATTTTAGATTTTTTACCAAAGAGTCGAGACTATTAAATAAGTAAAGTATTTTCCAAGAGCCCAAAAATAATAAAGCTAAATCCCATAAAAGAGAGGAAAAAATGTTGAATTTTAAGAAATTTGGTTTTTTGATAATTTTAGATTTTTTACCAAAGAGTCGAGACTATTTAATATTTAGGGTAAAGTGCGGATAGATGCCCCCCCAATTCGAAAATTACATCTAAATTCAACAAATATTAATATTATTAATTGACTATTTGATTTTTACACACTATTACTATTTATCATTAACATATGTAAGGACCAAATACCTACAATAAATAATAAATTAATCAGAACGAAAATTCAAAAGGTCTGTATTTGGCCATATATCCCACCTGGGTGGGTAAGACGCCCCCCGCGGTAAGTTATTATCATTTATTACAACTATATTATTATAAAAAATGGAAAACGTCGATCTAATATGTTTCTCTGATTAAATTGAAACAATTAAATAATTGAAAATATTTTCTTACATGTTAAATATCCTCGATTTTTGTAATGAGGAATTTTGTCCAGCAGTTTGAAAATTTTTGGACATTTTCAGCAATCTGAAATTTTTACATTATTATAACTAATAACCCCGGGGTGCCAGCGAGCTGGTACTTTACAGTAAAATTGTTATGGCCAATAGGTACACAGGAAAAAAAAAGTCTGACTCCGTTTACACCTTAAATTCAGCCCATGTATTTCACATAAGTCTGTCCTTGTCTAACGGGGCTGACTCCGTTTACACCTTAAATTCAGCCTCAAAAAGAGGCTGAAAGTAAGACTTTTTTTTTAGTGTGTATAAAAAAAACTAATAATCCATAAATATAGTTTCTTTCATATTGGAGAACTGAGAAAGGGGGCATCTATCCGCACTTTTCCCTAAAGTATTTTCCAAGAGCCCAAAAATAATGAAGCTGAATCCCATAAAAGAGAGGAAAAAATGTTGAATTTTAAAAAATTCGGTTTTTTGAATTTTTGATAAATTTTGATAATTTTAGAATTTTTACCAAAGGGTGGAGACCATTAAATAAGTAAAGTGTTTTTAAAGAGCCCAAAAATATTGAAATTAGATTTAAAATTCTATTAGAATTTCGTAAAAATTTGACCTGGAAATCATGGAAAAGGTATGGAATTTTAAATTCGGATTTCTGTAGGAATCCTGAATAAGAGTAATTGACATTTAATATTTTTGTTCCTCACGTTCATTCCTACTGTACTACGCAAACGGTGCAACCTGATATAGTCGGCCATGACTATAGTCATGGCCGTATAGTCTCCACCCTTTGGTAAAAATTCTAAAATTATCAAAATTTATCATAAATTCGAAAAACCGATTTTTTTAAAATTCAACAGTATTTCTTCTCTTTGATAATATTTAGCTTCATTATTTTTTAGCTCTTGGAAAACACTTTACTTATTAAATAGTCTCGAATCTTTGGTAAAAAATCTAAAATTATCAAAAATTCAAAAATCCGAATTTCTTAAAATTCAACATTTTTTCCTCTCTTTTATGGAATTTAGCTTCATTATTTTTGGGCTCTTGGAAAATACTTTACTTATTTAATAGTCTCGACTCTTTGGTAAAAAATGTAGGGGAGAGTCTCCAGTTGTGAGACGGGTTTTATTTTTGACCCGTAAATTTTAAACGGGTAAACAAAATTGTAAATAAAATACACCGTTCGAAAGGTAACAGAAATACGCAACTTTTATTAAAAGAAAGTATAGTGTTTCGTTGAAGTCAAAAAAATTTACGATACATTTTCCGAGCACATCGCTTTTTTCAAAAAAAAAATGTCTCCAGTTGTGAGACACTCATTAAAAATTGCTAAAATTTAATAAGTTTGACATAAAACGTTATGTTTAGTAGAAATAATTAAATATATTAATAATAAATATTATTATATACTAAATAATAATATTTATTCGCCAAAATATGACTATCAAATAAACACAATTTAATAGCTTCAACAAGAGCATTAAAATTGATTTCTTCTGAATCAATTGACTTTTTTCCACTTGACATGCCCAAAAATACTAGAAAAAAAAATCAAAACAACATTTAAATAGTATGCCTGCAAAGTCGTATTTTTTATGCTGCCCAGATGGGTGACACCGTCTCACAACTGGTGATATGCTGTGTCTCACACTCAGAAATTGGCGCTATTTTGAAAAAGGAAAATTAAATTATTTTCAACCGCAGATTGGAACAATGCAATATTGCATCACAAAATATAAGGAAAACCCTAAAAGAAAATGCATTACATTTACCTTTTCCAATTAATTAACTTGGAAAAAAAGAACTTTGCATTTATTGAAAAAACGCTTTTTAGTCGATTATCACCCTCAGTGTTGGTATTTAACAAAAACAGTTTATATATCCGCTTCGGTGTACACGAAAAAGTTGGCTCTTATAAAAAGAAATGTTTTTATATAAACCAATCGGCTTTTTAATATTGCGTGTTAAAAAAAATTGACTGTCTCACAACTGGAGGTGTCTCACAACTGGAGACTCTCCCCTAAAATTATCAAAAATTATCAAATTTCAAAAATCCGAATTTCTAAAAAATTCAACATTTTTTCTCCTCTTTTATGGCATTAGGTTCATTATTTTTGGGCTCTTGGAAAATACTTTACTTATTTAATAGTCTCGACTCTTTGGTAAAAAATCTAAAATTATCGAAAATTATCAAAAATTCAAAAATCCGAATTTCTTAAAATTCAACATTTTTTCCTCTCTTTTATGGCATTTAGCTTCATTATTTTTGGGCTTTTGGAAAATACTTTACTTATTAAATAGTCTCGACTCTTTGGTAAAAAATCTAAAATTATCAAAAAACCAAATTTCTTAAAATTCAACATTTTTTCTTCTCTTTTATGGGATTTAGCTTCATTATTTTTTTGCTTTTGGAAAATACTTTACTTTTTTAATAGACTCGACTCTTTGGTAAAAAATCTAAAATTATAGAAAATTATCAAAAATCCGAAAAATCGAATTTCTTAAAATTCAATATTTTTTCTCCTCTTTTATGGCATTTAGCTTCATTATTTTTGGGCTCTTGGAAAATACTTTACTTATTTAATAGTCTCGACTCTTTGGTAAAAAATCTAAAATTATGGAAAATTATCAAAAATCCAAAAATCCGAATTTCTTAAAATTCAACATTTTTTCCTCTCTTTTATGGCATTTAGCTTCATTATTTTTAGGCTCTTGGAAAATACTTTACTTATTTAATAGTCTCGACTCTTTGGTAAAAAATCTAAAATTATCAAAAAACCAAATTTCTTAAAATTCAACATTTTTTCCTCTCTTTTATGGGATTTAGCTTCATTATTTTTGGGCTCTTGGAAAATACTTTACTTATTTAATAGTCTCGACTCTTTGGTAAAAAATCTAAAATTATATAAAATTATCAAAAATCCGAAAAATCGAATTTCTTAAAATTCAATATTTTTTCTTCTCTTTTATGCCATTTAGCTTTGTTATTATTTGAATTTCTATTCAAGAGAAAAAATAGAAAACAGAAAAAATTTAGAAACTTTTAAAAGTTCCAGGCCTTTTCCATTATTTCCCTGATTTCCAGAAGCCTTTTAAAAATTCCATACCATTTCCATGATTTCCAGATTCTGTAGGAACCCTGTTATTGTTTACTATTATATTTATTATTTTTATTTATTTATTATTGTTATTATATCTATTATTATTTATTATTATACTTACTTTTTAAAAATATTATTATGGAAAATTATTAAAACAATAAAAGGAAAATTTTTTATGAAAAAATTATTAAACAAATAAAATTTCTAAACAAAAAAGAGTAAATAATAAAAAATTATAAAATGTATAATTTTTTTAGAAATAAACTATAGTTGATAAATAATAAAAAAAAAATTATCCATTAAAATTTATTTTTTCTGAATGTGTCAATATTATTCCCAGTGTATTAATTTTTAAATTAAAACTTATTATTAATTATTATTATTAATTTTTTTTTTTAAAAAAAGTTAATCTTGGTATTTGAAATAATTTTGTTTAAAAAAATTTGTATAAATAATATAATTTAAAAAATTATACATTTCATAATTTTTTATTATTTACTTTTTTTTTTGTTTAGTAGTTTTATTCGTTTAATAATTTTTTCATAAAAAATTTCCCTTTATTGTTTTAATAATTTTCCATAATAATATTTTTAAAAAGTAAGTATAATAATAAATAATAATAGATATAATAACAATAATAAATAAATAAACAAATAATAAATATAATAGTAAACAATAAGAGTAATTGACATTTAATGTTTTTGTTCCTCACGTTCATTCCTACTGTACCACGCAAACGGAGCAACCTGTTATGGTCGGCCATGTCCAACTTCTCATATAGAGCTATCAGTTTGATATGTTTCGTAAAACGCGGATTGATATTTACGCCCATAGAAACATCTAATCGTCATAAGAAAATTTGTTTTATATTCTCTAATAAATATTATTTTTCCCTAAATCGCCCTTTTTTTCATTTTCTGTCTGAATTTTTAAAAATTAATTATCAAAGTAAAAAATTACACCAAAAGAGGGGAAGTTGTCGACTTTGATAATTAATTTTGAAAAATTCAGACAGAAAATGAAAAAAAGGGCGATTTAAGGAAAAATAATATTTAATAGAGAATATAATTCAAACTTACTTATGACGTTTAGATGTTTCTAGGAGCGTAAATATGAATCCGCGTTTTACAAAACAAAGCAACAGCTCGATGTAGGCCTTTGCCGACCATAACAGGTTGCACCATTTTTGTGTTGAAAGTATTTACGCTATGGTAATGTAGGGACGTAGATGATCAACAAAAATAATAAGTCATTACTTTTATTATTTAATATTATATAAATAATTATATTTATTTGTTTATTTATCTATTATTATTTATTATTATTCTTACTTTTTAGAAATATTATAATGGAAAAGTATAAAACAAAGTAATGTAAATTTTTTATGAAAATATTATTAAACATAATTTTTGTCATAAAATTGGATCTTTTTTATGAAAAAAGTCCTTTTTCTGAAACACGGAGGTACTCAGAATTTATTTCCAATTATGAAAACCATTTTTGTCTTGAGAAAACGACGTTGATGTTTGCAATTTTTTTCTAACAATTTTTGAAGTAGATTATTAAATTTTCGTCTTTTTTCAATACATTGCAGCTTTTTTTTTTTATTAAAAAAGGGCATTTTTTGACATTTATTTTTCTAAATAATTTCATATCATAATTTTTATTGATGAAAAATAGAAATACAGAAAAATTAAGATTAAATTTTGATCAGAAACTAAATAAGTAAACAAATAATTTTCCATATAGAAAAATTGAATAACAATGTTATTTTTAGAATTTTCAGTTTAAAAACAAAGATTTTTTTCAAAACAATACTTCTATAGGTAATTATGAAAATCATCGATTTCATTTGGAATTCTTTTCATGGATTTAAAAACATATTTTCTACCAAATTACGCGTGTGTTTCGAAATCCACCAATTTTTAAGAAAAATGATAATTGAAAAAGGGTCAAAATATTTTCTGTCCGCTTTTATTTTATGACCGTCGAATTCCTTATATAAAATTACTTTAAAACTAATTTTGTGGAATATTTAAATTAGATTTTTCATATACTTAAAAATATCAATAATAAAAATAACCATTAAAAATTTTTAAAATTATACATTTCATAATTTTTTATTATTTACTTTTTTTTTGTTTAGAAATTTTATTTGTTTAATAATTTTTTCATAAAAAATTTTCCTTTATTGTTTTAATACTTTTCCATAATAATATTTTAAAAAAGTAAGTAAAATAATAAATAATAATAGATATAATAACAATAATAAATAAATAAACAAATAATAAATGTAATAGTAAACAATGAGAGTATAATTGACATTTAATATTTTTGTTCCTTACGTTCATTTCTACTGTACTACGCAAACGGTGCAACCTGATATAGTCGGCCATGGCTAACCTCCCATATTGAGCTGTCAGTTTGCTATGTTTTGGAAAACGCGGATTGATATTCACGCCCATAGAAACATCTAATCGTCATAAGAAAACTTGTTGAATATTCTCTATTAAATATTATTTTTCCCTAAATCGCCCTTTTTTTCATTTTCAATCTGGATTTTTTTTAATTAATTATCAAAGTCAAAAAATTTCACCAAGAGGGACGAAAAGAGGGGAAGTTGAGGAGAAATCGCTCGCTACGCCTATGCGTACTTTTAAATATTTCCCACCGTGCAGCGTCCTTAAAGTATAGGGATCTTTTGGTAATCGTGAAGGATATTGAATATAGTATAGCAGGTACATCATCCTATAGCAGCTGTTTGAGAACAGCTGAGGGAAGTAGAGCGTTGAACGCGCCTTTAATATCCAATGCTACCGCTACCGTACTTTTTTCGTATGATTGAGAAGTTGTTAATTACGTCCGTAGCCAGACCGAAACACAATTGAGCGCCGAGAGCTCCATTCGGAACCGGAATATTGATAACCGGAGATCAGACCCCTTGACACCGAAAAGTGTTCCAGCCTGGCATGAACCATTCTTTCCATTATTTTTCTTAGGGCTGAGGTGATCGATATCGGACGAAATCCCTTGTTCATACAACCAGATTTTAGTGATTTTGTTTTAGAGTATAGTTTGAACAACCTTAGGTCTTTTTCAAATTAACCTAGAATTCCTGCTTACAGTAACCAGAAAAACTACCGCCCCGGTAGCGCATATGTTAGGATCAGATTTTATCATAACATATCAAAGATTTGTAATCAGCGAATCATTTAAAAAGAAACACTACAAAAACACGTTACTACAATGCACTTGAACTGCATACATTAATGTCCCACATCTGTACACACTTGAAAGTGTGTTACTGTAATGCACTTTACCATGTTTACGAATGTAGGAAGGAATACTCATGCTCATTCATGGCTGCCACAAAATGATAAATATAAAATTCCAGGCTTTTACCATGGTGTCCAGGTCAATACTTATAAAATTTTAGTCAAAAATTAAAAAAATTTCTGGCCTAATAACACAGCATTAGCTCTAAAATTTTTTTAAATTTCCAAATACCAAAAACTTAATAAGAATTAAAAACCAAAAATTTTTCTTCCGTAGAGATTTGTATATGGCAATGAGATAAAAACATTTTTTAATTTAAACTTAAAATTTTCTTAAAAATCTTTAAACACAGGCAAAATTAATCAAAATAATTTTAATTGACAATATAATAAAAAGTAACCATAGCCGATAATCAGCAGAAGATGAAAAATATTTTTTTGAGCGAACTTTATTTTCTGTTTATTAACAATTATTAGTCAACAAATTTTTTACTGGTCCTAAACTATTTCAAGAACAATTCCAATAATTATTTAAGACATCAAAATTAATTTAATTCACAATTCATAAAAAGTAACCACAGCCGATAATCAGCAGAAGATGAAATATTATATTTTGAGCAAACTTGATTAAAAACAGGAAAAATTCAAGTTTTTCATAACTTTTTCTAAATTCCATACCTTTTCCAGGTTTTCCAGGATTTCCAGGCTCTGTGGCAACCATGTATCATTATAACATACTTTTTTTTCAGTGAATGTAGATAAAACTTATTGTAGCAATTTTTGAACTAACCTTTTTTAAGTCACACAAGACAAAGCATGGTAATAAATACTAGAATAATACAAGTTTAAGAGTATAAAGATGGTTGTGCCACCACCCGGAGATGCACTATTACAGTTACAACTAATACAGTTGAAAAATGTAATGTTGAATTTGTTATTTTTTCTGAAAACTATGTCTCTGTAACAGAAAGCAAGTCGAAATCGTTTTGGTATATTAATGTGTCACATTGCATTTTTCTATTTAGGAGGCTGCTTGCATTCCAAGTTGTACATTTAAAGTCAGTTCTATTGAGGGATAAGCTCATTTTTAACATTGAATGTTGGAATTGGTAAGAACTTAATTACTAAAGAAAGTTTATTGGATTGGATTGTTGAATTTGTCTCATTGACCTCGATTCGATTTTGTTTCGAGTTGTATTCAGTATCATATTGGAAACTACTACGTATCATTTCTTGTGAGACGTTACGGCTTTTTTAAGATTTTTTTGTAAGTCTAAATTATTATTGGAATATTTCGTAGTGTCTGCAGATGGGAGTTCGATTTCGAATTTTTAAAAACTTGCAGTGTATTGATAATATTCAGCGACCTCGAAAACCCCCTATTAACGATTTACAGGCACTTCCGGTGGATTTAAAAAAAATGTCCAATGTTTTAGATGAGCCATTTTAAATTTTCAAAAACGAACATCGGATTAGGTATGGCAACCTGCAAGCCTTTCTCCTAAATCGAATGTTGACCGTTTTGGCATAGTTAATTTGATAACTAGAGACAAACCATAGGAAACTTAATAATTTATAAAAATCATTCATTAATTAAATTGTAAACTTTTATATTTACCTCACTAGAAATAATGTGAATCGTGTAATAAATGTAGAGAATATTTTGCGAATGCAAAGCTTCAGTTTTTCTTTGCAGTTCAATCAGTGGTGATGCAAATTGATTGTTCAACAATAATTGCGTTATGAAAGTTACAAAACAAACATAAGACTGGTTTTGTATCTTTATCTTATCACATACGTTTTTAAAGTCCTTCAACTTTACTTGCGCTATTGTTTCACCCTAAAATATTAAGAGTAGAGGTTTAAAAAAAATTAATATTTAAGTGACTCAAAATTATTTTTGAAATTATGTTCAAAATAATTATTTTTTTAAAATTGCAAATCTGCTCTGTAACAGAAAAACTGCAGTGACATTGTCAGTTTGGTTGTTGTCTGTATGTTTACAAAATAAATGCTGTGACCTAAGCGAAAATATCACTTGCCGCTTTTTAAATTGTAGGGCGGAAATGTTAAACGATTATAGAGAACATTATAAAAATTGTAGGTGTTTTAATTAATTTTGCTTCCTCGTGGAGGAAGCTTTGTAGTCCTTTAATTTATAAAATTTTTACAAATTGATTAAACTGATTTCTCTCTATATAGAAAATATATTTTACGAGATCCTGACTAAAGAAGAAAATTAATTTCAAATTATTAATTAGAAAAATCTAGCTTTAATAGTATAACACTATCTATACTTATTTTTCGTTGACTATAGCCACGCTTGAAAGGTATAAAAACATACCGAAAAAGCGAACCTATGCTTCTCATATTAAGAAAATTCTTTCCTATGAAATCCCGTTTTAATTACTTCAACAAGTAAAGTTTTCTTGATTCAATTAAAGTTTTATTTAGTGTATTATAAAAATTTATGTGTTTTTACCTTAATTCTTAATTTTTCTTGAAGTGAAAGTAAGCCTGCTAATATGGAAAATTTGACCTCGATTAATGTACTATTTTCCGAATTAAAGCAATCGTTAAAAATTGCTATTAGAAATTCATTGTTCTTCATAAAAGTCTGCGCAGCTGTTTGAAAAATTTAAGAAAATGAAAATACAATTGAGTAATTAAATTCATTTTTTGTAACGGGTTGTGTCAAAAACTTGACTAAGTTGCTGTTTTTAAGCACTTTAAACACAAATAACTATTGTGAAACGTACTTAAAAATTAATACGTAAATCGTCGCTTTGGGACATCATAACATACCACTTCAGTTAAGCAATGAAAATAATTATAAAATTAAATGTTGGTTATAAAAAGACAAGAATCAAATGACATGTTTTTCACTGTTTGTCTGAACTGGCATCTCTAACAACTATTTCAGGATATCCTACTCTCTTCATTGAATTAGTGGAAAGTTTACTATTTTAATCAGTAACATAGACTTTCAATGATGAACCAGTGAACATTTTTTATTTGACTGCTAAATCAGCTAAGTCAAGTAAAAAACTCTTAATTGATTAAAAATCAGTAGAATAAATAACTGGTATATCAGTTATTTCTAATTGCTGATTGGTATTAACAAGTGCCACCAAGCACTTCAATTTTCCCATGTAAAATGCATGGGAAAAATTTTAATTCTCGAAAAATCAAGATCATTTGCGAGGGTTTCAAAAAAGTTAACAATAAGCTACTAGGATTTATAGAGTGCTCTCTGTCAAGTAATTTAACCTATATAACTTTCAATTTTGAAAATGGAACATATTTAATTTAAACTTTAAATATTTTCGTGAAATGAAATTAATAAAGGGTTATCATTGGTACAATTGGCAAAATTCTCAGTTACATAATGTAACATGTTAAAATTTAATTTAAACATTAAAAAAATTTTTTGTGATTAGGAAAGTACATATTTATATTAACGATATTTGCAATAACATTAATAATAGCAAATAAAAAAAACCTGAAAATGTAAAAACTAATAAGTTGTTTACTTATATATTCTTTAAATCACTGAATGACAAGAAGCAACAAAAACACTGACCCAAGGACTGTCATCATATTCTTAAAAAATACAAAAAATAGAACTTTTAAATATTTCCAAACTTAAGGCACACATTATTGTTCTTTAAATTTAATTTCTAATAAAATAAATAAATAAAGCAAAATTTAAAACTTATAAACTAGAAGCAGGTAGAGCTTTTAAATATCTTGAAAGTTTGATATATGTATGTTAGATTAAATAAATAAATAAATAAACGTTATTATTTTTTAAAGCTTGCTAACCAAACAAATTAAGTAAAATTTCAATACTTCTTTTTACTTTCATTTGAATTATAAATTTAAATCATTTAAAAATTAGGAAAAATTAATAAGTTTAGGAAATTTTAATTCGGAAAAATATATTAAAAATTTGCCTTTTCGGAAATACTTCTTTGGGTAATTATAAATTTTAGAAACTTAGATTAAAAAGTCGGTAGAGAATTATTTTTTGCATTACTTAACTAAACAGACATGTTGCTGTCCCCAAGCTGTATTAAAAATTGATAAGAAACTATTTTAAAATAATATTATACCTTTAAAATTTTTTGCATCTAGAGACTGTTGAATTATAAGGACACTCATTGGAAGAAGTAGTGCTTTTAAAGTTAAGTCTATATCTCCTTTTATTATTACGTTTACCAAACCTTTTGCACAATTATTTACAACATTAAATGAGAGAGGTAAAACTAGTGGTACATTTCCGGCTATCTTGAGGACAACTTCTAAAATTTTACCTAAAAAGTATTTTTATTTATCAAAAGCTTGTAGAAAGTAATAATATTAACAAAAATTAATAATAATTGTGACGCGATCTGAAGAAAGGGACCTTAGAAGCAAATCATTTTAAGGTTGGGTTAGAGTTACTTTTTTCTTGTTTGAAAGTTTCTTTTAACTTATTTCGAATTAAAATCAGTGTTTATTAAATATTTTAGTTTTAATGAAGACTTAAACTTCAATGATTTATATTGACAGTTGATCTTTTTTTTGTATTTTCAATTAAAAAATTGCAAACATAACCTATAATGTTTTGCTTCTAAGGTCCCTTTCTTCAGATCGCGTCACAATTTAAAAATTAAACAGAATAAAAACAGAAGTTACTATTGTTAAAGGTGTGACTTGTAAGATCAACTGTCAAAGTTTTTAAAACAAATTCAATAACTTCAATCGACATTTTTCTACCAGATTCCAATAAGGCTGCAAACACTTTTCCACCATGATGAATATTTTCCATAACATTTTCATGAATCAAATCCTGAATACAAAAAATTATTAATTAACAAAATATTTCCATGAAATCAACTATGTACTCTGTTCCACGAGAGAATGTTTTCAGACGCGCTTTTTTTAAACATCGTAATACCTCATCTAAAAACTAACTTTTCTTGAAGTAAACAAAGCTCCTTATGTATTCAAAAGCGCTGCAGGTAAAATGTGAATATGAATGAAACTTTACTTTAAATCAATACTTAATCAACTTGCTTACTTTTACTTTCTTGATTACTTACTTGAAGTAAGCAAGTGAGTAATCAAGAAAGTAAAAGTAAGCAAGTAAGCAAATGAGTTACTTACTTGCTTACTTTTACTTATTTGGTTATTTTTACTTACTTGCTTACTTACTTGAAGTAAGCAAGTGAGTGAAATAAGCAAGTAAGCAAGTAAGTAACCAAATAAGCGTGTAAATAAAATTAAGCAAGTAAGCAAGTGAGTAAGTAAGTAAGCAATAAGTACTTACTTACTCACTTGGTTCGTTACTTGCTTACCTACTTGCTTACTTACTTAATTATTTGCTTGCTTACTTAGTTACTTCCTTAAAGCAATATTTGAATTAGAGAAATAAATGAATTGTAAGTCAAAACACAAATGATAATACAAATAACTTCATTCTTCTCTCAGTCACACTCATTTCTCCACTGGACAAACGGCCAGTGGAGAAATGAAGTACATTTCTCTACTGGTGCCTAGTGAACAATGACTCCATTTCCCCGAAGTCGTTGGACAAAAACCTTTAATATTATAGTTAGAAAATAAAGTTACATATTAATGAAATCTGCAGAATGAGTTATATGGGCAAATCTCTGAAAACTTTAACATTTGAATTTGAATTTTTTTAAAAAAATTTTTGTGAGCACAATTTTGATATTTTTAGTATTACATCTTCGACCAAAATAAATTTCATTTTTATTACTGTACAACCATTATTTGGTTGCCTTCTATTTTAAAATATAAATTTTTGGAAGGAAAATAATGTTAGGTTATCTAAATCTGTAACAAGATATACATAAACATTTTATCTCCTACACTTAAGTAAGTTATTTCTCAGTATCACAAAAACATAATTAAACATGAAAATAAATATAATAAACGTCTAATGCAACTAATAAGGACAAAATATAACATGAACTTTTCTAATTATTTGATTGGCTGAATTGTTTTGAAAAAATATCGAGGATCTTAATATAACCTTGAAAAACACTAACATTTTTATGAACGTTTAATAAATAATAAATAAATATTACTTAAGTGCCTTCCGTTGATAAATTTTTCATTCCGCGTTTCCTTTTTCTCGCTTTTTATTTTCTTTTCTTTGATTTTCTTTCATTTTGCCACTTTTTATTACATTTTTGGTTACTTCGTGATAAATAACATGGAACAAATAAATGCGAAACTTCAGATTGATTGGAAAACGATTGATTTGACCAAGCTACATATTTGACGAGCGACAATTTGAATATCCACGTAAAAAAATAATTAAATAAGAATTAGAATAAATAAAAACATATGCACAGTTTTAAATACATCTAAAGTAATATGTGCCCCAATTTTGGAGCAAATTAAATAAGAAACTTTGGAGAAATTAATGATTTGACCAGCGACATATTTTCCGTACTACACCAGTATCACAAGTATCCAACAATTATTTTGCTTAAAATATAGTTGAAAATAAAAATAAAAATCACGCACATAAAATTTGAATTACAATTCATAATTGTGCCTCTTATTTCAAATTTTTTCATTTAGTTTTTTAATGTTTATTTTATAAAACCATTTTGATTTGACCAGCGACACAAAAACTGAGGGACACTTTTTAGAAGATTATATCTTTTCTAATTTTTACTTTTTATTTTTTTTAAGTTTGTTTATGGAATTCTTAAGATATTTTTAAATAGTTTATAACAGTAAAAAACGTGTTTTCCAAAAAAACTTTATTTAAACAGTTAAAATACCTTTAGAAAAAGTGAAAGTGACACTTGCAAAATCATGGTATTGTGAACTTTAATAAAAAAAACATAGAAAAAAAACAAAATAATTTATATCAATGGTTAAATCGTAATCCTTATTTTCTTTTTTAAAACATGTAAATATTTAAAAATCATTAGTTTTTATATTTAGGATGTTTAAGTGAAAATAATGTGAGGGACTTAAAGGTTAAAAGTTCCAGAGATTCGCCCATATACTGAGTTACAAATTTATTAACTTTAATATTTAAATATTTTATTGCCGTAATTACCCCATTTTATAATTACTGCCATAAACTTGGGTCGCCGAAACATGTAATGTGTCAGAGAAGAGTTGAACTTGAATTGAGGAATTTAAAGTATGGAAAAGGCTTGGCCACATTATTTAGTGAAAATGGTCCGTCTAAAATAAAAAATTTAGCGAATAGTGTCAATTTTCTTACTACATATCTGCGCGAACTGAACGAAAGTTCGTCTTTTCATGTCAGCATTCTCTGATAGAACAGGGTATAAATAATAGGGTAAGTGCATCAGTTGCTATGCTTTTATGGAAGGTGTAATTATTTATTACGTAAGAAAATATAAATGTTTGAAAATTTTGGAAAAAATTATTTTGATCTATACTTGAGACAAGCCATGTAGAAACTGACGTAAATAGCCTTATTAACATTACGGCTTTTGTAAGCTTCCTATATAAGGTTGCCTTATTAACAAATTTCCCTGTCTATAGGCTTAAAAGAACCCTACAATTTTCCTGACAGGTTGTCTTATTCAGTAGTTAGATAAGAAAATACTGTCCCTTTTTACGTTCCTGGTTGGATTCCTACATGTTCCATAAAATTAATATTCTATGGTGAGTCATTCCATTATATGTGGACGTTTACATGAAAAGGGCCCATATTGTCGGTTCTAGTTTTCAAGATAATCGCAATTTAGTAATTTTGGAGCAAAATCTTTATTTTTTTTTATTTTTTATTATCATTCTACATGTTTTGACAAGTCGAATCATGCGGTTTTCATTAATTTATCGATAATTTAACTGTTTGATTTCATTGGTTCTTTAGAAAAATGAAAAGGGCCCATTTTGTCGGTCATTTGCAAAAGTAATCCGTATTTTAAAAATGGAGGTGTGGAAAAATTTAAAACCTCTTGATTTTTCATCTTTAAGGTGTCCTGGACTGTAAACAATTCTTAACTGAATAACTTCCAAGAAGAATCGCAGAGATATAACAATTATAGTCCGGGAGCTAGCGACCAAAACAACTATCTCATTTCATACCGCCTAAAAATTTGAGTATAGATTACTAAAGACATGTAAATAAGAGAAACCCACGTCTAGCAGGCCGGTGCTGGGGCAGGGGGCGGCAGCGGGGGGGGGGGGGAATATGTGAAAAATAATGTAAAATTTTCTCATTTCATACCGATTAAAACCTTTAGAAATCGAAAGTTTACATTCAAACAAGTGTAAAAATACACGTCTGGCAGTTCTAGGGTGGGGCGAAGTACGTCTGGCAGCCCTTTGAAAATGCGGCAAATGGGTCAATAGGTGAAAAATAATGTAAATATTTCTCATTTCATACCGATTAAAACCTTTATAAAACGAAAGTTTACATCTACGCGAGTGTAAAAATGTACGTCTGGCAGTTCTAGGGTGGGGCAAAGTACGTCTGGCAAAGGGTTAATCACATAAAAAATCATAAAATTTAATCTCATTTCATACCAATTAAAACGATCATATATCGAAAGTTTACATTTAAACAAATGTAAAAATCTACATCTTCGAAGGGCTGCCAGACGTACTTTGCCCCACCCCAGAACTGCCAGACGTACATTTTTACACTCGCGTAGATGTAAACTTTCGTTTTATAAAGGTTTTAATCGGTATGAAATGAGAAATATTTACATTATTTTTCACCTATTGACCCATTTGCCGCATTTTCAAAGGGCTGCCAGACGTACTTCGCCCCACCCTAGAACTGCCAGACGTGTATTTTTACACTTGTTTGAATGTAAACTTTCGATTTCTAAAGGTTTTAATCGGTATGAAATCAAAAAAAATTTTCGATTTTTTTTACGTGTTTAACCCTTTGCCAGACGCACATTTTTACACTCGTGTAGATGTAAACTTTCGAGTTATGAAGGTTTTAATCGGTATGAAATGAGAAAAATTTACATATTTTTACAACGCTTGACCGATTTGCCGCATCTTCGAAGGGCTGCCAGACGTACTTTGCCACACCCTAGAACTGCCAGACGCACATTTTTACACTCGTGTAGGTGTAAACTTTCGAGTTATGAAGGTTTTAATCGACTTAGAATTATAGATAAATCTATTTGTCCAGTACTCTAAGATAATGACTGTTCCTTTAATTCAGACGAAATTTGAAAAATAAATAAATTTAAAAAATACATAAATAAACGAATTGTTAACGAAAAATTAAACGACAATTACTAATAATAACTTTAAACCAAATGACTGATCTTTCCGTGAATTCGCTTCAGAGAAAACTTAAAAATAAATTTTTATTAGCGAATTAGTAACGACAGTATAGTATTAATTATTTAATAATTAATAATGATTTCAATAGATTATAATTATTTTATAATTTAATAATTAATTTAATTGTTAACAAATAAATAATTGAACTTTAAATTAATCTATAACCTTTTGTGTATTATTACGAGTTATTGACAGATAAATTACAGACGACAGATTTGTTTCATATTTTAAATACGACACCCACATAGCACAGTTTTTTCCGGAAAGTTTCCAGGAAGTTTCCCACGTTAAGTTCGGAAATTTGTCGTGTTAAGTTCCTGGAAACTTCCAGGAAACTTGATATGTCTCAAGATTTAAAGTTTCCGCTGTTAACTTGTAGGAAATTATCATTGTAATTTTCCTGGAAAAAAGGACTGTAAATTTCCTGAAAAATTTAAGGAAGTTTATTTTGGAAGTTTCTCTAAAATTATTTCTGTTAATTTTACATTAATTATTATTTAAAATAAAAATAATAATAATAATATTCATAATAATCGTAATAATAATAAATATTTAATATTTATACAAAATAGGATTTTTTTATAAAAATAAAATTTAAAAAATTTTAAAATTATTTAATTTACTTATTTTATACTTTTCCCGCAGTTGTTACCTACTTATTTTTGTTTTTGGAAACCTAACATTAAAGAAGACAAACTTGAAAATAAATTCGGGGGAACGGGGGATCGAACGCGGATTTCGACGGACGCAACGCAACTACCTAACCAACTACGCTAACCTAACACTTGAGTAAAAAAAAAAATCTTTCTCTTAAGGTACAAGTAATCTTATTGGTTGGTAAACATGAATGGCGGGAAAATTTAAAAGTTTTATTCTCATAATCAAGTATTTCTTATATAATTATTATATTTTAATTCTTATGGCGATTAATAATTTTAAATAGTGGTTATTACTGAATATTTTGTATATGAGAATAATCAAACAAGTTATACAAACAGTTTTAATACTTGGAATCAAGATATATTAAATGGAAGTTCTTCTTTATCTTCTTTCTTTATCTAATTTTAAAATTACCTTTTATTGTCAAAGATTACATTTATTATTATTATTATTATTATTATTATTATTATTATTATTATTATTATTATTGAATAATTATTAAAAATTATTATTATTTTACTATAATTATTATTATTATTATTATTAATTTAAATATTTAATTTGGAAATAAAATTAAAACTTTTTTTAATTTTTTCCAAAACTATAAAGGATTTTTAGAAATATTAGTTAAAATGAATAAATTCAATTAATTAATAAATTAATTAATTGAAATTAATTAATAAAAAATAATAAGTACTTGCTTTTTCAATATTAAACAATTGAATGAAAATCACTGTGAGATAACTATTAAAAAAGTTATTACATTAGATTAATTTAAATATTTATTTAATAATAAACTCATAAGGTGTTAGATGTAAAAATAAATGTTAAAAATAATTACACAATAAACAGGGCTCGGATCGTCTTTAAGACTCAAAAAAGGCGCTTTATTCGCAAAAATTTACAACAAAAGTCACGAAAAGTCGCATGAAATTTTAGAAAAAATCATATTTCTCGACAACAGATACATTAATATCAAACAATCCGGAATAAAATTTTTAAAAATTGAATAAAATTCATAGCAAAATTTTAATTAGGTATTTTTAACATTTTTTTAAAATTCTCTTTGAAATGTCAATTATTTTTATAAAGAATAAAATTCTCCTCCGAAATTCAATTATTAAAAAAAAATTTTAATAAAATTCTTGTCGAAATTTCAATTTAAAATTCTTCTCTGAAATTCAATTATTTTCAAAAATGTTTTTTAAATTCTTGTCAAAATTTCAATTATGTTTATAAATATAAAAATTCTTCTGCAAAATTCAATTACTTTTAAACATTTTTAAAAAAAATCTGTTCAAAGATTCAATTATCTTTGTGAATAATAAAATTATTTTTCTGAAATTGAATTATTTGCAAAGAATTTTAATAGAATCCTTGTCATAATTTCAATTATCTAAATAAATAATAAAATCCTCGGCACAATTTAAATTACCTTCATAAATAATAAAATTCAACCTAGAAATTAAATTATAATTTTTTTTTTAAATTCTCTTCAAAATTTCAATTATCTTTGTAAATATCAATATTCTTCTGCAAAATTCTATTACTTACTAATGTTTTATAAATTTATTCCCAATAATTCAATTATTTGCATAAAAAATAATTAACAAATTTTTTTTATAAAGTTTTTAATATAAATTAATAATTTTATCACTCGGTAATCTTCAATTATTATAAAACATGAAGACATTGATTGCTCTGAGTCGAAGACTCGGAGTGATCGATTTCTTCATGTTTTATAACAATTTTTCATAAGTTGTTTAATTTCAAAAAGGTTGTAATTTGAATCTTTTGAAGAATTTTAAAATTTGTAAATTAGTAAATAAATGTAACAGAACACTCTTTTGACTTAAACTTTTCCCTTTAAATTAAAAAAAATGTTTAATTTCATTTGCATTTTATTTAAAAAATCTCGAAAAAGTCGATTAGTCGCATTTTTCATAAAAAAGTCGAAAAAAGTCACATTTCCTTAGAAAAGTCGAAAAAAGTCAAAAAAGTCGCACAATCCGAGCGAAATAAATATATAAATTGTTAATTTGAAATAAATTTCGACATAAATAATACGTATTATTAACGGATTCTTCGCTTTACTTTTGATTTTAAATTAGTGTTGAAGGGGAAGCATGATGAAACCTTGGTTGGTTGGTACTCTCCAAACTTTACAAAAGATGTTATCTGCGTCAGTTAATATAATTTCATTATTTACACTATTTGTAATATGGATGTTAAGTGATCTTGAATCCGGATTTTCATAAACTTTATCAATTGATACATATTTGTTAAAAATTATTTTAAAATTATTGTTCTCACATTTAACAATATTTAAAACTTTGCAAAATGTCCCTTCTTTTAAAAGAATGTAACTGCCTTTATCGACATCACAATTAATAGTAAAAGTCTTTACAATAATAAACGATTCACGGTGATTGATGCACATAAAACGTGCATCTAAATGAATAAGAATTCTTCAAATGCATTCGAATGCAGTGTTATTACGCACGCAAGGCATTTTTTCAATTCATATATTATATGTTTAAAAAACTGATTTAAGTCTTACAAGCTAAGTTTAATTAATAATTACATTATTAATTGTTGTTTCGCTTATGGTTTATGTAATTTTTATAATTACAATTTGTTTTTTATTAATAAAAAAGTATATACGGCTAGAATTATTTCACATTTTGTGAAAGATCTAGTAGAGAAAATCTGTTAAATGTGAAGGTGTTTTAATGTTTATTTTAAAAATTATTCAGGCAAAAATGTTTCATATTTCGATTTTTGAACTAATACGTATTATTTATGTTGAAATTTATTTTAAATAAAGAATTTATTTATTGTGTAATTATTTTCAACATTTATTTTTACATCTAGCACCTTGTGAGTTTATTATTAAATAAATATTTAAAATAAATCAAATGTAATAACTTTTTTAATAGTTATCTCACAGTCATTTTCATTCAATTGTTTAATATTGAAAAAGCAAGTACTTATTATTTTTTATTATACTCTCTTAATTTAAATCGATTAAAAATAATTGAATTAGAAGCAAAAAATTACTACTTAAAATAATAATTTTTTTCTTATTTAAACCAATTTTTTATTTATTTTTTTAAATTTATAATAATAAGAAGTTATATTAATTTTCTTTATTCCTTTTGTCATATTTCTGTGCATTACAAGCAACAAACTTTATTTTAATAAAAATACTTTATTCCATATAAAAATAAAAAAATTAATTGAATTTACTCATTTTAACTAATATTTCTGAAAATCCTTTATAGTTTTGGAAAAAATTAAAAAAAGTTTTAATTTTATTTCCGAATTAAATATTAAAATTAATAATAATAATAATAATTATAGTAAAATAATAATAATAATAATAATAATAATAATAATAATAATAATAATAATAATAATAATAATAATCATCCTTCCGAACGCACTTAGAAGTGACAAGATGTCAAAAGTGCCTAGCCTATGGACACGTGACCCGAATTTGCAACGGCCCCGACAGAACAAAAAACTGTCGGAGATGCGGCGAAGCGGGACATTTCGCCAAGAGTTGTACTGGCGACAAGCCAAAGTGCATTACGTGTACAGATTTGGGAAAAACGGAAGTCAACCATATCCCTGGAAGAATTTCCTGCCCGGTTTACAAGGAGGAACTGGAGAAACTTAAAAGGGCAAATCCCTAAAGCTCCTTCAAGTCAACCTGCATACAAGTAAGGATGCACAGGTGCTCCTGATGCAAACAGCTAGGGAAAATGAGGTCGATATCCTGCTCTGCAGTGAGCAGTATCAAGGAAGCGACCTCGCACCTTGGTATCAGGATAAGGCGAAGAGAGCCGCCATCAAGCTGTGCAACCCAGAATTGCGGGTTGACAAGTTCTTGGAGACAAGCAGCGGGTTTGTGTGGATAGAGGTGGCTAACATACGTATGTATAGCTGCTACTTCTCACCCAACGACCCGCTGACCACCTTCGAAGCCAATATAGAAGACCTAGAATCGAGCCTCATAGAATCCAAGCTGGATGTCATCATCACTGGCGATTTTAATGCAAAGTCGCCAGAGTGGGGTGAGACGAGGCTCGACAAGAGAGGAATTCTGATTGGAGAAATGATCTCCAAGAACGATTTATTAGTTGTAAACCGGGGAAAAACATGGACGTTTAGACGAGGTGCGATCGGATCGATTATAGATCTAACGATCGCATCGTCTAATATATTTAGCCGCATAAGCGACTGGCGGGTCTCTGAGGAATATACAGCAAGTGACCACCAGTACATTGAGTTCTCAGTCTCAATGGGAGACACACGAGGAGGAAAAAGACAGGAAGCTCCTAGTCGCAAAACCTTCTCGTGGAACATTAAGAAAATCGACAAGGAGAAGTTCGGCCGGTCCCTAAAAGAATCTATCTTAATTGAGGATTCTGGTTGGGTGAGGAGGCCGAAAAGTCTAAATGGAGAGGTGCGAGCGGTGCGAAATATAATCGTCACCGCTTGCAATGCGTCGATGCCACGTCGCAAAGGCGCCTTTCCAAGGAAGAAATCCTTGCACTGGTGGTCAGAAAAACTGGCCTCCTTGAGAAAGGAATGCCTCAAAGCAAGAAGGACATATACCCGATCTAAGGGAGATCCCTTGCTGAAAGAGGCTTTCAAGGAGGCGAAAAAGGACCTCAAGAAAGAGATCCGGAAATCGCGACGCCATAGCTGGAAGGAGCTAATTGAGAAAGTCGATAAGGACCCATGGGGTCTGGCTTTTAAAATCGTAACTAAGAAATTAGTGACGAGGCAAAAGACCCCTGGCCTGGACAATCCCGATTGGGTCAGAAAGATAATAAGTTCTTTGTTTCCTCCTGCGGAGCCATACCTTAGAAGGGACTGGAGTTTTTGCAAAGTCGAAGAGGAAGAACTCTTCACACTTAGTGAACTGCAAAAAGCAGGCAAAAGATTGAAGACAGGCAAGGCGCCTGGAATCGATGGGATAAGTAACGAGATCCTAAAGTTGGTAATCGACACTTCGCCTTGAGAGAGAAGAGTTCTTCCGCGACTGGAAGCGACAGAGGTTAGTCCTCCTAAGGAAAGGTGAAAAACCTCTAGATAAGGTTTCATCGTACAGGCCTATATGCCTGTTGGATACGATGGGTAAACTTCTAGAGGATATGGTTCTGCAGAGAATGCAAAGCCACTTGACCGGAGAGAATAGTCTGTCCGATCACCAATTTGGTTTCCGTAAAGGCAAGTCCACAGTTGATGCCATCCAGGCAGTTGTGGACATAGCCAAAGCAGGAAAAAACAAGTTGGGACCTGGAAAAAGAAGAGCTTCTGCGCGTTGGTAGCAATTGACATACGCAACGCGTTTAATTCCGCAAGATGGAAAGATCTCATCGAGTCGATGAAAAAGAAAAACATGCCGCCCTACTTGTTGCGGATAATGGATAATTATCTTAGCGACAGGTGGGTTATATATGAGGGAGACACCTGCACTCTCAGGGAAGAGATGCAGCGTGGGGCTCCTCAAGGCTCGAGGGTGGGTCCATTTGTATGGAATGTATCTTATGATGATTTTCTGCGAATGGATCTGCCCGAAGGTGCGGTGATCATCGGCTTTGCGGACGACGCGTTGTTCGTGTGCACTGCCGAAAGTGAGGAGGCTCTTGGGACATTGGTGAACGAATGTCTGCGACTTGCAAAAAGCTGGCTGGATACCAGAGGTCTTGAAATGGCCCTGGAAAAGACCGAGGCACTGCTAGTCACAGACAGACGTGGTTATAAGCTTCCACGAATCGTGATAGACGGATTCGAGGTCAAGTGGAGTCAAAAAATTAAATATCTTGGTGTGGAGTTGGATGGAAGGTTAAACTTCCACCACCACATGGCTACGGCGTCAAATAAGGCGATCGAGTGTGCGGCTAATCTTTCACGGCTAATGCCAAATGTTGGCGGACCCCGTGAACAAAAACGGAGACTGGTGGCGAGTGTCGCCCACGCTAAAATGCTCTATGCAGCACCAGCGTGGGTCCCATCCCTAAGGAGTAAAAGATGTGTAACCATCTGTGAAAAGGTACTGTCTGCGCAGAGATCGATAACAACGCGTATCATCTCTGCATATAAGACGGTATCTACGAGTGCTGTGCAGGTCCTTGCAAGTGTCCCGCCAGCAGATCTTTTGGCGAGGGAAAGGGAAGAAATGTTTCTCTTTTCTAAAGAAAGAAGTTCCTTAGATGAGGAAATAAGACCAAGCAAGGGCCTGATCCGCAAAGAAGCGAGGCACAGGCTCACAGAAAGATGGCAGGAAAGATGGGATGGTGAGGAAAAAGGTCGATGGACTTATCGCCTTATCCCGGCACTCGCCACCTGGATAAATAGGAAACACGGTCAGGTTTCCTATTACTTGACTCAGGCGTTCACAGGTCACGGGTGTTTTAACTCGTACCTGTGTCGCTTTAAATTACGCGAGAACGAGGTGTGTGCATATTGCCAGTTCCCTGAGGACAACGCGGAGCACACCCTCTTCTCATGCAAGAAATGGGACTTAGAGAGGCGGGCCATGTTTGAAGGTGTAAACAGTCAAGTTACACCGGAGAACATGGTATCGCTGATGACCCAGTCAGAAGACAATTGGCGGCAAGTCGAGAACTTCATAATCTCGGTTATGTCGAGGAA
This sequence comes from Leptopilina heterotoma, assembly GCF_015476425.1. Lineage (NCBI taxonomy): Eukaryota > Metazoa > Arthropoda > Insecta > Hymenoptera > Figitidae > Leptopilina > Leptopilina heterotoma. Next base: position 847,412 of record NW_025110970.1, on the reverse strand, counting down.
GGATCTCGACGGCCGCCAAAAAGCGTAATTTAAACAGCTTTTAATTTGTTTTGTTTGCTTTTCATTAATTTATTTTGTGATTTATTTGTCCTTATACATTTTTTTTAATTTGTTTTGTTTTTAATATTATATACGCGTTTATTTTTATTTTTTTTTCTTTTTTTCTTTTTTTATATATCCGTTTGCAATTTTATCTTTTGACTTTTACACTTAATTACACATTTGTTATTTTTAATTATTGTTGTGCTGTTAATTCCGCTTTTATATTGAAATAGTTTCAAAAAATTTTAACTAGTAACGCAGGATAACCGCAGAGAAAAGCAGAAAGTCGCAATAGCGACAGAGTTGGAGCGCCACCCTTGAAGGCTAAAGTCTTACAACAGTTCCGAGGGAGGGTAAAGGGCTCCAGAAGAAGGGTTACGGGTTTTAGTGGGTCGGGCTGGCAGTAGGTCGCCAGTTTATTAAATTTACATTTATTTTTCCTTTTTTTTAATTGTCATACCAACCCCACATAACCTTGGAGTGCGGAACCCAAGGTATCTGTAAGCAGATTTCCCAAAAGTCCCTAAGCAAAAAAAAAAAAAAAAAAATAATAATAATAATAATAATAATAATAAATGTAATCTTTGACAATAAAAGGTAATTTTAAAATTAGATAAAGAAAGAAGATAAAGAAGAACTTCCATTTAATATATCTTGATTCCAAGTATTAAAACTGTTTGTATAACTTGTTTGATTATTCTCATATACAAAATAATCAGTAATAACCACTATTTAAAATTATTAATCGCCATAAGAATTAAAATATAATAATTATATAAGAAATACTTGATTATGAGAATAAAACTTTTAAATTTTCCCGCCATTCATGTTTACCAACCAATAAGATTACTTGTACCTTAAGAGAAAGATTTTTTTTTTCAACTCAAGTGTTAGGTTACCGTAGTTGGTTAGGTAGTTGCGTTGCGTCCGTCGAAATCCGCGTTCGATCCCCCGTTCCCCCGAATTTATTTTCAAGTTTGTCTTCTTTAATGTTAGGTTTCCAAAAACAAAAATAAGTAGGTAACAACTGCGGGAAAAGTATAAAATAAGTAAATTAAATAATTTTAAAATTTTTTAAATTTTATTTTTATAAAAAAATCCCATTTTGTATAAATATTAAATATTTATTATTATTACGATTATTATGAATATTATTATTATTATTTTTATTTTAAATAATAATTAATGTAAAATTAACAGAAATAATTTTAGAGAAACTTCCAAAATAAACTTCCTTAAATTTTTCAGGAAATTTACAGTCCTTTTTTCCAGGAAAATTACAATGATAATTTCCTACAAGTTAACAGCGGAAACTTTAAATCTTGAGACATATCAAGTTTCCTGGAAGTTTCCAGGAACTTAACATGGGAAATTTCCTGGAAACTTCCCAGAAAAAACTGTGCTATGTGGGCAGTTATTTCCTTAAAATTCTTTTTAACAATAAATAAAAAGAAAAACGAATTTAAATTGCAAGAAATTCTCATAAATGGAATAAGTATAGTTCACTGTATGGTAATTTTTTTTATATACTTGCGATAAAAACGAAGCTTTAAGTAAACCAAGCAAACGATGCGAAATAAAATGTAACAAGTGAGAAGAGAAGAAAAACAATTCTTGTTTTAACAGGTTTAAATAATGAAAAATAGCCGAAACTCTTTTTAATTTAATAACGAATAAAGTATTAATTGTTTTTAAAATTCTATTAATTTTGACCAAAACAAATCGAATACTGTCAGTTTACTAAAATCCTTTGTATTTTAAAGTGACAGAAATTATTTTAAATTACTTGAAACTTAAACAAAACGAAATGTTCAAGTAAATGATATAAGTCACAAAAAGAAAAACGATTGCTCTTGAAAGAATCAAGAATTCAAAAACAATATTTTTACGAATGTCAAAGCTTTACTTTTTATAAGACTGCCATCAGTCTATGACGACTGTCGCTCATTAAAAAATTTTAAAAAAATTAAATTAAAAAAACGTTAGGAAAACAAAGAGGTATTACCGGTAAGAGGCTCAAATAATAAGCCTAAGTGTTACTGATTCAGCCAATAATGAAAGACAGTTTTCAAAATTAAATGTTACAACGAAAAAGTTAATTTTGATCTACACTCGAATCTTGTTATAACGAATCTCGTTACAACGTTCTCTCGTTACAACGAACATTAAAACTCTCGATACAACGACAAAAAAAACACGAACGAATTTAAGAATTTAATTTAACCAAAATTTTGGTTAACTCAAAAAAACGACTAAGTTAATCAACCCTCTACTTTATATAACCTAAAGAATCTAGTGATGTGATTATTATTAAAAATTCTTACTTTTTCTTTAAACTGATCCCATAATGCAGAAACTTTTAATATAAATAAACATACTTTACGAAATTTTTTACACGTATTTGACGTTTTGTTCTGTTAATCACAGATAAATTCATGTGTTTGAATAGAACGTGAAGTAGGATTCCTCCTTCCGTCGTAATATCGAGATTTTGAAGTCCCGAGATCGTCGTTATAACGAGAATCGAGTGTATTTGAATGATCTTGTAATTATATTATGCTAAAAACACATTTACAAAAAAGTAACGACAGTCAACTATTAAAACAATTTGATTATGAAATGACAGTTTAAAAGCTTAACAACGAAAGACACAAACAAGTACGAATGGAGAACTAAAAATTGATTTCACAGAACATTGGAACCGAAATGTAAGTATGTTAAATCAAATCACTATTCCGTCAATGCCTAATAATATTTTCACCTTGGTAGAAAAATATAATTCACCTAATTATTTCTTCAACCATAAGAAAGTCCGATTATAAATGCAGCAATAATCATAACGATATGTCTCGAAAATAATATTTATTATTTCAATAATAAAAAAATAATAATAAACGATTAGTTTGTCCTAAAGTAATCACAAGATTGATTTAAAAATATAAATACACGATTTTATGTTTTCAAGGAAACAGTAATCATTTCGACTGTTATTTTAGACAGGTTTTTCGATTTATTTAAACGATACTTATGTGAATAGTTTTAATCCTAAAACGAACGAATTGTTTGCATCAAACTTATATATGGGTGATTCTTCTGAAAGTGCTGCTTTTGAAGTTCGATTTTTTAACTTATTTTTTTTTTAAATAATATGGTTTTTTCTATTGAACTTACTTTATTTCGTACTCAGGAGTAAGAATTCAAGTTGCGCAAAATTAATTGTTCAAAATATTAAAGTTTTTCTTCTTTTAAAAGATTGTCTTTGCGTTGCATCAATTGATTGGTTATATTTGTTTCGCGTTAGATTTTTTTATTAAATATATACACTAATATCATCCACTTAATTCATAATACAATTACACTGTTTAAAAAATAATAATCTGCATATTTTAATAATAAATATATATATTAATTTGATAGTTATTTAGGTTAATATTTTCAATTTAATGCAGGTAAATACTAAAAACAAAAGAAAAATTTGCCCATTTCAAGGAAAAGGCTTCGGAGATGAAAGCTTCGGAGATGAAAAATAAATTTTTTTCACATTTATTCACATTAGGGCGGAATTAAAATATATTTTTTTAATAAAATATACAAATTTCACAACGCAATTTTATATTATAGTAAAAAATATTTCGTCAAAGTTATTCGTATATTCAATTATTTAATAAAGAGCAAGGCTTCGGAGATGAAATTAATTTTTGCTCGGGACAATAAGTAAAATTTGACTATTTATAGAAGGAATAATTCCTCTCCTTTTCACAAATAATATATGGGCAAATTAAACATCAGATTCTCAACTTTATTAAATTATGCATTAAAATTTTATTAAGAATACTTTTAATGTACAAAAATATCATTAATCATCGTGAGGTAATTTTAACCTAAAACCGAAGACAAAGTTTTAATATTTTTATCATATATAAAACAGAGGTCTTAAAATTTAAAAAAAAATACGTTATGACAGAAAAACATTGTACTTTCTGACAATATTTTCAAAAAAATTTCTAACAGTTGGAAAAAAGCATAGAAATTTAGTTTTCTTATAGAAGTCCTATTGGAGACATGCAAAAAAGGCTTCGGAGATGAAATTATTTTAGCTCTTGTATAAATTCAGTAGAATAAAATTGTTTAATTTCTTTTTTTTAATGAAAAGTAAGTGCTAAATTTTTATTATGAAAATAATTAACAATTATTAGTGAGTAGATTTTATAAAATTAATCGAGACATCAAAAATGTCACTTTCAGAAGAATCACCCATATACAAAACTTTATAGGTTTAACACTTCAGATATTTCGTATTGTTTTTGACACTACTGTAGGTTACAAAAAAAAGCGAATCAAAATAAAGAAATTCTCAAAAATAAGTGAAAGCCGAAATAACGATTGTACAACAAACGACTTGATGAAAACAACTGAAAAATATATTAATACTCTAAAAATGACATTTTTGTCAAATTTTACAAAAGGACAATGAATCCCAGTGGGCACAAAGACAAAAAACGTTCTTTAAACGTCTGTAGAACGTTTAATGTCTGCCAATTTATGTTTTAAGAACGTCCGACTGTTCCAAAAATGTTTCAGATGTTATATTTAAATAAATGTTATATATATATATATATACCTAATAACGACAGATGCAGTTTCTCTTCTAGACAGTTTGAATAAACAAATGAGTAAACGACAGTTCTGCTAAGAAAAATTTAAATGAACAACTGAAATACACGACGGACAGTATACGATATGTGACGATGGTAATAAATATACTTAAATGACGAAATTAATTATTTTGAATAATTTTCAGTTACTGAATGAAACACAGACATAATGATTGGTAGATTGGTAGATGAGCTGTTCGAAAGGTGTCCAAAGATTTACAGAAGTTATATATGTGGCATTCCAGGAGTACCCAGTAAAAAAAATTCGATACACGGACCGCGGAGTTCGTATACGAGCTCGGTAGCTTGTATGAGAAATATGAGAAATCTCTCATACGAGCCTTTTCCGTAATGAGAAGTGTATAGATGCTTGTATACGAGGTGACTTTTAAAGCATTTTTATTAATGTAACACTATTTTAAAGTAAATGTAGATACACTGCAAGCCCGATCAGCGGTCAGCTCCGGGGGTGCTCGACCGCTGATCGGGCGTAAACATATAGGACCGTACGAACTGTTTTATGATGGGCTACCATTACTTGACTACTGAATTTTTTTTTAAGGGGCCAGAGCGTCTTTAATGTATACGCTACTGCCACAACTTTTCGACTCCCTCTTTGCCCCTCGCCCGCCCCATCTACAAACGACGTAAACAAGTGACCACTGATCGGGTGACCGCTGATCGGGCTTGCAGTGTAATAGAAATGAATTTTCAAAGTAAAACAAAGCTAAATTCATAAGGGAAATGAAGTTTTAAGAAAAAAAGAATAATTTTGTTCAAAAAATGTATTCACACTGAAAAAAGGTTAGAATTTGATAATTCCTTGTTACTCTTACTTACCGACATTAGATATTTCTCGGATGCGGTAAGCAGGATTTTGTATTAAATTTATTTATTTTATATAAGAACATTTATATAATAAATAAATAATAATATATTATTAATTAGTAATGAAGAAAAACTTATTTATTCTACCGCTAATACAAAATCGTGCTTACTGCATCCGAGAAATATCTAATGTCGGTAAGTAAGAGTAACAAGGAATTATCAAATTCTAACCTTTTTTCATGTGAATAAATTTTTTGAACAAAATTATTCTTTTTTTCTTAAAACTTCATTTCCCTTATGAATTTAGCTTTGTTTTAGATAAGAAAATTCATTTCTATTATCTACATTTACTTTAAAATAGTGTTACATTAATAAAAATGCTTTAAAAGTCACCTCGTATACAAGCATCTATACACTTCTCATTACGGAAAAGGCTCGTATGAGAGATTTCTCATATTTCTCATACGAGCTACCGAGCTCGTATACGAACTCCGCGGTCTGTGTATCGAATTTTTTTTACTGGGTAATTTACTACTTTTCGGAGTACCCTCACCGATTTCTTTCAAACTTGGTAGTATTACATTTGTTGGTCTAAAGTTTCAGAAAATCAATTTTTTAAGTAAAATCAATTGTTTATTTAAAAGTTACAACAATTGCTCAAAATTGTTTAAATGCCCATATCTTTTAAACGGTTCAAGATAATTGAGTTTACTTTTTTGCTAAAAATTCATAAAGACGAGACGCTTCAAAAATGTTATTAACATTTTTTTCTTATTTTGTTAATTAAAAAAGTTATTTAAATAAATAATATTAACTTTTGATCAGGATTTCAAAATTAAATGACTTACGAACCAAAAAATTCCTTTTTTTTCACACTTTTATATTCCGAAGAAAAAATGTTGCTGGAGTTTTTCAATAACTTATAATTTAAACAATGATTCGCTTATTTACAATTATTTTGCAACTAAATGATCATCTATTCTCACCTGCGCGCGACACTGCTACGTCACGTCCGTCTGTCTCAGAATATATTTTTGACAAGAGTGGAAAAATTGAGGTTATGTTTAATCAAAACAACACATTTCAATCTTTTTAAAGTTTTTAGCAGTCATGGAAAAAAAAGTTAAATCAGGATATTGATATTCTGATATCCTAAGACTTTAAAAAGATTGAAATGCGTTGTTTTGATTAAACATAACCTTAATTTTTCCACGATTGTCAAATATATTATATGGCGACAGACGGACGTGACGTAGCAGTGTCGCGCGCAGGTGAGAACAGATGATCATTTAGTTGCAAAATAATTGTAAACAAGCGAATCATTGTTTAAATTATAAGTTATTGAAAAACTCCAGCAACATTTTTTCTTCGGAATATAAAAGTGTGAAAAAAAAGGAATTTTTTGGTTCGTAAGTCATTTAATTTTGAAATCCTGATCAAAAGTTAATATTATTTATTTAAAAAACTTTTTTAATTAACAAAATAAGAAAAAAATGTTAATAACATTTTTGAAGCGTCTCGTCTTTATGAATTTTTAGCAAAAAAGTAAACTCAATTATCTTGAACCGTTTAAAAGATATGGGCATTTAAACAATTTTGAGCAATTGTTGTAACTTTTAAATAAACAATTGATTTTACTTAAAAAATTGATTTTCTGAAACTTTAGACCAACAAATGTAATACTACCAAGTTTGAAAGAAATCGGTGAGGGTACTCCGAAAAGTAGTAAATTACTCCTGGAATGCCACATATCCCAGTAAAAAAAAACTAATTCAAATGAATTGAAACGAATTAACATTTTTGGTAGGCTCCAATTCGTATTTGTCACAAAGCGGGATTCACTCAAGCTCTTTGTATATTCAATTGAATTTAATTCAATATGTACCAATTTGTCCAAACGAATTCGCATTCGAAAGAAATGGCCAAGGAATGCATTGAATTCGTGCTAACGAATTGAAAAAAATTAAAGGCTCAAAACTTGTCCAGTGAATTGGTACGGATAGAAGGTTCGGAAGTTCAATACAGTTTTCACGAATTCAGGAAAATTGCATCATGGCTCCAATTCGTATTTGTCACAAAGCGGGATTCACGAAAGCTCTTTGTGAATTCTTTTTAATTCATTTCAATTAGTTTTCGTTTACTGGGATATCAAATTCGACAGTGCTGAAATGTCCAGAATATTCAACTTGAGAAAGGATGGACTTGAAACGACTATATTTAAAATAAATTGAGAAACTTATAAATTATTTTAGCTTGAAATTTGTAAAATTGATAATTTTTATTTTATATTATAAACGAGTCAATCTCGGGAGGGAGTGTTGGAATATTGTATATTCGCGCCTAATATCTCGCTTGACTCTAGGTTTGTGTAACAAGAGTGTAAAACGGAGCATGCGCACTTAAACAAAGTACAAAATCTAGCGAGAACGCAAAACTGTAGAGAAAGTGCACGAAAAAATGAAAAAAAAATTAACGCTATCTGAATTGTAAACTGCATACAATCTGTAATATAGTTAGGTTTTATAAATAAATATATGGGTCATTTTATTTAAAACAAACCACCTTATAAACAATTGCCATTGTGAAGCAATTTTTTAAATAATTATTTCTCACATTTATTAAAGCCAAAATTTATTTACTATTAGTGATTTTAAGAGAAAAATTTATCAGTTTTATGATGTTAAATTTTTTTTTAAATAATAGGATTTATTCCTGTTATTCCCTGTAAACTTTATAATGGGCAATTCATGGAAATTTGAGATATTAATTAAATTTTACAAGAATTACCTAGAACGTCAGCATACGTCAATCCTTGACCGACTCGGATTAGAACTGTGGATCTTTTTGACCCAATTCTTTCCAATTGAGGAATCTTTGGATCTGGTACTTCCGTTTCCATTGGAGGAGCTTCCTCCTTCTTCCTCTTATCGGTTTTGGTTCGAGTCTCTTCTGGACTGTCACCCTCTCTCTTCCGTTTCTGAGCATCTCTTATGATGCTTTTGAGATTACGCTTATATGAACGCTCTCTCTCTTCCTTACGGTCCTTGCGGTTACACTCGGCACCGCTCAGAACGCATGCCAAATCGACGTCCGACTCATCGGCCGCGACATGCTTTGCTTTTGCTTCTTTTAGCAGGACTTCGATGACTTTAAGTCCATCTTTTACCGTCTTCTTGACGCCCCTCTGAATGTCGCAAGACTCCATCATCTTTGCGACCTCCAACTCCAATTTGTCGAGACAAGTTGCCTCCTCCTTTCTGAGCCGCAAGCATATCTCGCGACTCTCTTCTATTGCCTCGTCGTCCACTTCCGAGTGGATAGCGCTGCGTACGGTCTTTCCGCTACTGCAACTTGACACACTCAGAAGGCTCGACGCGCTTCCTTTTCTCCTTCTTTCTTTTTCCACGATGTTCTGTGGTTATAACCTTTCCACGATCACACGTGGTACTGCAAGAAATTGTGCGCCCCCACAATCCGCGCGCACTTGAGCATCAGTCCTGGGACCGATGGTGAGATTTTCCGTTTCCGGCCTGCTCACATGGGGTACCTTCTCTGAATTTTCTGAATCCATTTTTTCTTGCTGTTTAGTTGCCCTTTAGTGAAAAGCCCCGCCACCACGACAAGGTCTACCGAACATATCCATGATGCCAGTCGTGTCTGGCAGCGAACCCACTTCTCCCAACTCATCAAAGAAATCAATCATGTCTGGCAGCGGACCCACTTCTCCCAGCCCATCAAAGAAATCAATGATGTTCGGCAGTGGATCCACTTCTCCCAGTACATCAAAGAAATCAATGATATTTGGCAGTGGATCCGCTTCTCCCAGCACGTCAAAGACATCGATGATGTTCGGTAGTGGACAACCATCGGCGGGGATCTTTTATTGTTTAGTTGCTGTGTTAACTTTAAAAATTTTTGCAAAAGGTCCGGTTTGCCCCCCCCCCATGGGCAAACCAGACCGTTTGGTTTTTTGTTTATAATATTGCATTTACATAATCTACAATAATAAAAAACATAAAGAATCATGTAAACAATGGTTGTAGTAATGAAAATAATAATACGGGATTGAATTTTAATTAAACAAATATTTTTTTAATAAAAAAATAAAAATGTTTGTCATTATCAGAGTAACAATATTAAAGGGTCCAATTCTCATTGGAAGACAATTATTTTTCATTGTAAGTAAATATTTTAATGAAAGAAACATTTTATTTAAAAATAATTTTTATGAAACTTTAATTCTATGGAAATATCCTATGGCCGGTTTGCCCCACAGGCCCATTTTGAGAATAAATGTTTGTTAAAAAGAAACGCTTTGCAAATTCATCAAAGTTTTTGGTGGTAAATATTCCTGAGGTGTGTACCTTCAAAACCTAAGACCTAATATTTGGAAACATTACACGATTTCCTCAGAATTTCGTGAAGAAAAAATTCGTAAAAGTGTAGAAAAAAGCTAAAAAAACTTTTGCTCCCTTCGTCGCACAAACGCAAGCTAAAACTGTCAGTTTGAAAAAATAAGGTATACTAAATACATGGTTGTTTTAAATTTGTAAACAACACTTTTTCCAATTTCGCCATTTCGGAAATATTGAGAGGGGTCGATCCCGAGCTCACCGATCTAGATTCCAGTGTAAATATTTTTTGCAGAAGAGAAGGGGTAATTAACGTCGTTATTAATACCCCTCAACCTCTTTTCGTTAAGTCGTTGGCCTCGGAAGGAAAAAGTCATACAGGCGAATACATCTCCTCGTTAATTGGTGATATATTAAAAGAATATGGTCCAGAGAAATTCCTTTTACAAGTTGTGGATAATGCGGCTAATATGCAAAAAGCTTGTAGAATAATCCAAGCTACATATCCACACATAAATGAAATTGGATGTGGAGCACACTGTACGCAGTTATTAACTGGCGATATTGCAAATTGTGTTTCTGTCAAAGAGCTATTTGAAGATATATCTTATGTTGTGTCCACTATCAAAAAATCCGAGCGTTTGACTACGAAATTGAAAAACATTGATTCAACTCAACCCGCGGAGTCTCAAGCCAAAACAGTCCTTCAGTTTCCAGGAAAAACGCGATGGAGCTCTAATTTACGATCAGCCGATAGCATATGTTAAAAAACAAAGCGAACCTCCGGATGCTCGCTGTCGATGTAAATACACAAGTTCCTGAAAATCTACAAAATCTGTTGCTGTCGAACAGTTTTTGGAATAATGTGGATGATATTAGTAAGATTATGAGACCAACTGTAAAGTGGATATATACCCTAGAAGGAGATGAACCGCAACTTCATAAAGTTTATGAAGCTTTTCACGAAATCCAATTCATGCTGGAACAAACGCTCGTCAATTCTTTTTTGAGTAACGAAGAAAAGGAATACGTTCTCGAATGCGTAAAATTTCGCAACGACTTTGCCTTAAGAGATATCCACTATGCCAGACTGTCTGTGGACGAAAATGCAATGGCAGTAGAATACATTACTAAAGTTGCTGTGTATTTAGAAACAGTTGACGCTACAAACACACTAATTCAGGTCACTCAGTATTCTTGCAAAGTAGATGCTTGGGCAACTACTTACCCTTGGACCGTAGCGAACAAAATTCACCCACTAAACTGGTGGAAAACTTTTTTTAAAGGTACAGACATTTCAGAAGTCGCAATTCGAATTCTAAGCATGCCAGCTACGACAGCTGCTACTGAACGCTCGTTTAGTACTTTTGGTCGAATTCATTCTAAAGCCAGAAACAGGCTAAATTTTTCGACAGCAAGTAAACTGTGCTATATTTCTCACAATCCCTACTAAAAAAATAATGAGGAATCATGACAAAACATCAGAGTTCTGATTATTCGTCAGATTTTCTGATGCTTCTTCTTGACTCTGATGATTTGTCATTTTTCAGATTATTTCTGACAGAATTTTTAGAATGGATTTGATGCGTTTTGTGAGAACTCTATCAGCTTCTCACTTCACTTCACAAACCAAGCTGACCATACCCAGTAAACGAAAACTAATTGAAATGAATTAAAAAGAATTCACAAAGAGCTTTCGTGAATCCCGCTTTGTGACAAATACGAATTGGAGCCATGATGCAATTTTCCTGAATTCGTGAAACTGTATTGAACTTCCGAACCTTCTATCCGTACCAATTCACTGGACAAGTTTTGAGCCTTTAATTTTTTTCAATTCGTTAGCACGAATTCAATGCATTCCTTGGCCATTTCTTTCGAATGCGAATTCGTTTGGACAAATTGGTACATATTGAATTAAATTCAATTGAATATACAAAGAGCTTGAGTGAATCCCGCTTTGTGACAAATACGAATTGGAGCCTACCAAAAATGTTAATTCGTTTCAATTCATTTGAATTAGTTTTTTTTTACTGGGTACTTGAAGCGTATCTTTTAATTTCTTCAAAATAAAGTTTCTTAGAATAAATTTTAGATATTTGGAATCATGAAATATCACAGATTCTGAATTTTTAAATTATAAACTTCAATTAGTTAAATTAAACAAATTTCAAGTCATAAAATTTTTGTTTAAAAAATCATAAACCTTCAGAACAATGCCTTTTTTTGACCACTCGACTCAACTCAGTCCCAATGACCAATTCGCTATGCACCTTTCTTTAACAATAGATTTTCCGAATGTGAATGTGAAGATTTAAAAACAAGAATTTTATAACTTTAAAATTGTGCATTTTAACTAATTCAACTTTGTAACATAAAAATTTAGAATCTATGGTATTTTACGATTCCAAATATCTAAAATTTATTTTAAAAAACATTTATTAAAATAAATTATAAGGTTTGGGTGATAATTAAAAAAATGATTTTTAAAATAAATTTTAGATATTTGGAATCGTAAAATACCATAGATTCTAAATTTGTATGTTACAAAGTTGCATTAGTTAAAATGCAAAAGTTTTAAGTTATAAAATTCTTGTCTTAAAATCATCACAAAAGACTAGGAAATCTATTGTTACAGAAAGGTGCGTAGCGAATTGGTCATTGTGACTGAGTTGTGTCGAGTGAGCAAAAAAAAGGCATTGTTCTGAAGGTTTATGATTGTTTAAACAAAAATTTTATTACTTGAAACTTGAGCAATTTAACTAATGGAAGTTTATAATTTAAAAATTTAGAATCTGTGATAATTCATGTTTCCAAATATCTAAAATTTATTCTCAAAACCTTCATTTTGAAGAAATTATAAGCTATCTCGTGAACTATAACTGATATGTAAAAACTGATATCATTTTTCAATTTTAATCCAAGACAGTATAAGGTATACGTAAAACAGTCTTCAAAATAATCTGAGTTTATAAACATTAAATATAATGTTGAAATAAACAAAAATGATTTTAAACATTAAAAAATGTATAATGGTTTCTCGATGGTATACCTAAGTTTTAAAAGGCGTGACGACCCTTTTACATAAAGGAACAAGAATACCCACATAGCACAATAGTATGAGGTAAGGTTATGTTGAGTACTAATCGTAAGGCTCATAAGGTTACACGATATTGCTGTGGTAGACCTGAGGTGAACTAAAAACTTCCGCCATGGAGGTAAGGTTACATGTTAGAGTGTGGTAAGTATATATGATAAGGCTATGGTAACCTTACACGTTAAGGTTGAGATATCCTTACACGTTAAGGTTGATGTAACCTTACACGTTAAGGTTGAGGTAACCTTACACGTTAAGGTTGAGTTAAGGTTATATGTCAAGGTTGAGGTAAGGTAATTATTAAGTTGTAAGGTTGAGGTAAGGTTGTGATAAGTTTACCAGTTATAGAAAATATTGAAAAAATAATTAATAAATAAATATTCAATTAAAATGTTAAGTTTGTTGCTCTTCTCTATTTTGGAAACCTGACATGAAGCAGAAAATTTTGAAAACAAATTTGGGGGGACTGGGATTCGAACCCGGGATCGGCGCGCATAAACCTATCATTCTAACTAACTGAGCTAAGTAGAGAACTGGCAGAAGGAAAATTAATGTTGCCTTTAAGGAGTTAATCATCTTCTTGGTTCACCTTAAAGGCAACATTAATTTTTCTTCTGCCAGTTCTCTACTTAGCTCAGTTAGTTAGAATGATAGGTTTATGCGCGTCGATCTCGGGTTCGAATCCCAGTCCCCCCAAATTTGTTTTCAAAATTTTCTGCTTCATGTCAGGTTTCCAAAATAGAGAAGAGCAACAAACTTAACATTTTAATTGAATATTTATTTATTAATTATTTTTTCAATATTTTCTATAACTGGTAAACTTATCACAACCTTACCTCAACCTTACAACTTAATAATTACCTTACCTCAGCCTTGACATGTAACCTTATCTCAACCTTAACATGTAACGTTACCTCAACCTTAACATGTAACGTTACCTCAACCTTAACATGTAACCTTACCTCAACCTTAACATGTAACGTTACCTCAACCTTAACGTGTAAGGTTACCATGGCCTTATCATATATAGTCACCACACCCTAACATGTAACCTCACCTCCATGGCGGAAGTTTTTAGTTCACCTTAGGTCTACCACAGCAATATCGTGTAACCTTATGTGCCTTACGATTAGTATTCAACATAACCTTACCTCATACTATTGTACTATGTGGGTACATCCCCAAAAAAGATTTTTTGCTGTGCTATAAAAAAATTCGGTGGCAGTCATAAAAGTTTTCATGATTCTTGGCAGTATTTTGAAGGGTTCTATTTCTTTTTCATGTTTTTGAGCTGCAATTGTAAGAAAAACTGCTCAAAAACACCAGAAATTCTGATTATTTTTCTGATGTTTTGTCATTATTTTTTTAGTAGGGATTGGAAATTGATGCACTCAGGATTCTGATTAGTTTTTTAAAATTAAAGTTTGTAAAAATCGTTTTTTTAAGCAAAATTCTTCATTCATGTTAAATTTTATTATAAAATGTAAATACGTGTATTACTTTATTTGAATTTTCAAAAATAAAAAATTAATATTTTCTATTTAGAAATTATTTAAATATATATTCGAATTTCAAAGACAAAAATTATTAAAAATTATAAAAGATTTGAATTTAAAGGGTCTGTGACGTCATATTTAGGTTTTGTTTGACTAAAAATTTTTTCTTTTTTTAAAAAAAATACATAAAAATAAACTTATTATAGAAATCTTTCTTAAGAATTAAATCAATGTTTAATTTATCTAAATATACCTTTTTTAATAAAAATATCTGTAAAAATATTTAATAAATCAAACTTTCATTATTTCTGAAACTTTCCATTGAAACTTTCAAGTGAAAGTTTCAAACGAATAAGTTTCGGAAACTTGCCATTGCTAGTAGCGAGAGCAGCAATCACTCTCGAAAAATCATTCTTTCACCACGTGTTGTGCACTACGTTTTCTCCAACGCCTTGCGAGGAAAGGTTTCTTCGTGAGTTTCGTATAATTTTAATTTAACGTGTGCTTATGTTTAATATAATAAAAGACGAATTTTTTGAGTAAGGAAGAAGTTAGATACAAAATATATCTTGGTCAAAGAACAAGAAAAAAGAATCAGATCATGATTTACTTTCGCCACGCTCTTCAGAGCAGTTGAGAAAAGTTCTACTTTCGCCACACTTTTCTACCAAGAAAAGTACTCCTTTCAGAGCAAGCGTTGGAGAAAATATTTTTTAAAAACTTTTCTCTCTATATAATAAAAAGATTTCGCCGCCGGATTCAGTGCTCTGAAGTTCGCCTTAAATGACCTATATAGTATATTTATGGTATATTTAATATAACTTTAGGTCAAGAGGCGAACATAAGGCCTACACGGAAAAAATTAGTCGCTGAAGTTTTCAGCTACTAATTGAAGACTCTCGGATATGAAAAAAAACTTTACGGACTTTTTGAAATACTCTTCGCTTTTAGCAGAAATTCTCTGAAAAAAGTTGAGGACTTTTTATAAACTTAGTAGCGGAAAATAGTCGTAGAATTATTGTAACACTTTGATAGAAATTTTCGTCGACGAGTCGCGGAAAATGATGCGCAGAAAAGATGCGCAAACTCTCAGGCAGTAAACGTCACGTGAAATAATTTTGACTGACTTTGTTTACGTATTTTTTATTTTTATTTATTTTATTTTTATTTATTTTTTTTTTATTTTTTTTTATTTTTCTTTATTTATTTTTTATTTATTTATTTTTTTTATTTTTTTCTTAGCGATTTCAAATCAATTATTAAATAACAAAATTATAAAAAATAAAACAGTTTGTACAGGTATCACTACTTTTCAATGAGAAAGTGACTATTTTTATTTTCATTGGTATCGCGCACCTTTACGATGGAGGAGTTTGAAAATCTGGTAAGAAATTTAAAATAATTTGTGCACGGAGAAAAAGGAATAGTTGACACATCCAGATACATGGATATCACAGCCATATTATATTGAAAAATACGGGATATCCATAGTTAAGGTTGCTGCATCCATATTCTATGGCTGGCTGTATATTGTTGGAGCAGCAAAAGATCTATGGTTGAGTGATCCATAGTAATGGAAATGGGAAACAAAAAATTGGAATCACTCAATTAATTAAATTCAATGTCACTTGAGATATTGTATACACATTTTTGTTAATTAATACACACCACTTATTGAATAACCGCATATTAACGAAATAAATTATTAACCGATGGGGGGAGACACGAACCCTAGACCTAACGCATACTAAACACTAACGCTATCCACTACACTATACACACAACTACAATATTTGAGCATATGATATTCCTTATATACTCTTCACATATTTCATGAAAATGAATTTACATAAACACTAATAGACAATAACGATAATAAATAATAAACAATTATAACATTATTTATACACAATAAACTCACAACGCGATTATATAGACTCGACAGGAGACCGACGCGAAGGACAAATTGAGACGTCCATTTTTAAATGGATGCCATGATAATGAATTGCACGCAACATGTATCGAAATTTTGAACTAACTATGGATCTCCCAACCAAAGTTTATATGGATGAGGCAGCCATATGTGAAAATCCATAGCATGAATTGTAAGCCCAACCATGACTATGGATGTCACATCCATATTTGATTCAACAATATAATATGGCTCCCTCATCCATTGAATTGGATAACACAACAATATTCTGCTCAACAATATTTTTATGGATATCTCTTCCAGACCTTTTCTTTCCGTGTGACAATTAAATACCAACTTTAAATGAATATTTTGTTTCTTAAAAAAATATAATCACTCTCGAGCTTATTTCATTATAATTTAATTGTAAATAATACTTTTAATACGCACATTATAAATTTATAGAAATTGTAGAATTATATTTTAATACTTATTTACATATTTTATATTCAAAATTTTTAGGATTGTTTGTTATGAATTATTATAATTTATTATTGATTATTATAATAATATATAATATATCAAGTCATATTATTCAAAATAATTGAAAACATAATAACATACAATAATATAAAATATAATTATTAATCGTTAAAGAAGTTTTTACAGTAATTAACAGAAAAAATTTGTTTGGTTTAATTATTATTTTCATTAAATATTATAATTCTTCTATACATGTGATAAATTAAAAATAATAAAATGGAAATAAGTGTAAAATAGTCCTTAACGCATACTGAAATACTCTTTAAAATTGTAGAATATGTTGAGCAAAAATATTGGAGATTTATAATTTTCAAAATATTGCACTTTTTCTCGCAAGCGGTAAAGAAATGTTTCATTTAATATATAAGGACGATGAAAAAGTAGATTTGTAGCGTGCGAAACTGCGAAAGCGTAGGGTAATATGCGTGTTAGTGTTAGTTATATTTAGTTTGACGTAGGAAATTAGTGTTTAAATAGTATTCGATTACATGTGATAAGTGTCGTGATTATGTATAAATGTACGAGTGTAATTAAATATAAGGCATAATAAGAATAAAATAAATAAGAACTGAAAGAATTTTTTTTTCATTGGCCGGCCGAATTTTTCATTTTCCGCGACTATCAATGAATGTTTAGAATACTATAGAACAAGATTTCCGCGACTGTCGCCAAATCGTTAGCGAGCCGGCTGTGTTTTCATTTTCCGCCACTGACGCTGAAAGTTTCGAATCCTTTTTCTAAATTCTCTTCGAATGCAGTTTATTTTTCCTGCAACCTGTTAATATGATTTTTAAAACTCAGTGACTTTAAAAATTTAAATACTTTCCACTAAATCCGAGAGTCTTTTACAAAGTCGCGGAAAATTTCAGCAACTAATTTTTTCCGTGTATAAGCAGAATGAATACGGATACGGGAACAGGTCATGCAAAAGAAAATGACAGAAGCTGTCTGTGTCCTTTCCTTTCTTTAGTCTCAAAATCAGGTCAAAGGATCTTTCTACAATTGATCTGGCCATAATCATAAAATCTCCTTTATTTTAACTTATAATAGTTATTTATATTAAGAGAACCAATTTGAAATTTATAAAAATTAAAATAAATATAAAAATTAGAGTAAGGAAATAGTAAAAATAGGTTTCCGTATCCGGAACCTGAATAGAGAACGGATGATGTGTAGCGGGATAAATGGTATAAGGTCCGCATAAGTTTGCCTTAAACGAACCCTATAATAATAATAAGGCAACCTTATCCAAACTTTAAGATGATCGGAATAAAATTTCTACACGAGAATAGTTTATAAATCATATCTTTGATATATGATATATAGAAATGATAATGATACAATTTAATTATTTAAAATTGTTTAAATACTATTTTGGAATTGGGTATTAATATTCATAAAAATTTCTTAATAAGACAAATAATTACTTCAGTCAATTTTAAGTTCAATTTCTTTGCCATAAATATTTATTTTTCTATCCAGAAGATATATTGACTGAAGTTCCGCAGAAATTGATATACACTTACCCTATATGAATAATAATTATATTAAAAAATCTGTAAAAAAAATAATTGCGGAAAAAATATTCTTTTAAATACGAAATATACGGAGCATCCATAAATAACGTTACATGATTAGGGGAGGGGGGAGGTCGAAAAATCCAACTGATTGCAACAAGGGGGGGGGGGTGATTTTAAAATGTAACGTTGCGCACTTCTATGTTCTTATTCACATATTTATCATCTTTCACACATTGCTTTGAAAACTTAGTAATCATTAATCCAGAAAAATAATATATTTCTTATAGTAATACTGAACACTGCCATTTCTTGCGAGTGACAAAACAAGACAGTCTTGTTTTGTCAATCGCAAGAAATGGCAGTGTTCAGTCTTAACGATATCTTATTTTCATTGACGAATTTTAAGACGAGTTACAAATGTAACGAATTATTTGTTTTAACAATTTTTTAAACTTTTTTTAAAAAAATGACTAGTGGCCTGATGATGGTGTCAAACCAAGACACCGAAACGTTGCACAAGTGATACAAGTGTTTCATTTACTACTCTTCCGATAATCGATTTAAAAACATTAACATAATATATTTCTTATTTTTGGGGGTATAAGTCATTTTTGCAACGTTATATTTAGGAGGGGAGGTTGATAATTTGCAATGAAGGGGGGTCAAACAGCCCGAAAATCAGTGTAACGTTATTTATGGATGATCCCTATAGTGCACGGTAAAGAAAATTTGTCGAAACTTTCAAAAACTAGTCATTCTCTTTTATATCAGACCCATTTTTCATCGAATTTTACTTAATGTTTTCTAATAACTGAGAATCATCGTTAAAATATGGAGAACGAGCCATAGAATTTTTAAAATTCTGTGCGTGAACGTTTGTTTCTGAATTAATTTCAAACTGCTTACAAATAGTAATTTTCTGTATTTGTCACTCAGTAGTCTTAATTTTAGAAATAAAACTTTGAGATTGTGACTGGCTAATTTATATGAAAGTTTCGACAACTTTTCTTCCGTGTATTGTTACCATTAATCATTATTACCATTAAAATTTTCACAATTTTTAAGTCATTATAACCTTGATGGATGCATTGTTCTATGAGTAGAGCAAACTCTTCATCACTTTTACTTTGATCAATCCACAAGCGAATGATTTGCACTCGCATTTTATCGGGAATTGAAATATTGTTCATTATGAAAAGAAGGAAACTTTTATGGTGTGTGTAATAAATATCTACGCTTCCGAATCTTTGAAAAGTAGCTGTTAACTTGTTATCAGATTGAAAATAGTCCGAAACTTGACCAATAATTGGAGAAACCTTAAAACATAAATAAACTGTTTTAATATGTACATGTACAGTTACGAAATAAGTAAACTATGTTTATACCGCGTATAGAAGCCACAGAACTTTAAGAAAAATTGGTTTTGCATTGCTCACATCAAGGTTAATTATATTTACAGCTATTGTAGTTTTTGTAAAAACATATATTCTGTAAGAAAAAAATATTGTCAACGCACATACTAAATATATTTTTTATCATATTACAGAATTATTTACTTCGCAACTTCTAAACTAAAAATAATTCTAACCCTTCGAGAACATATGGGGTCAGTCAGACCACAAGTTTTTATTAAATATCCGCATGTAAGAAATATTAAATATCAAACTAGAGCGAAAATTACACTGCAAATATTGACTTGCCATGTTCGGGCAATATTGATTTATACGTTTATATTATCAGACAAAATTTTAATAATTAGGCGAAAATTGCATGCAATATTGACACAATGTTGCCTAAACGTGGCAAGTCAATATTTCCAGTACTAGCACAAATAACGCGCGTGAAGTTTCTTGTTTCACTTTTAACATATATATAACAATAATGTAATTTTTACATTACATGTCACATGAAAATTAATAAAAGCGTGAATGCCAATGAGATGATAATGAAAAATATGTTTATTAATTATTTTGGAATAATTTTTTATTTAAAAATTTTAAAAATAATTGAATTTTATGAAAATTTAAAATTTTTTATAAATAATATAAATAAGTAGTAAATGTCACGCCCGCCAAACAAAGTATTTAATTTATTATTATTATTATCATTACTCAAAAGAAATTTGATTATCTTTACAAAATTTCAATAAAAAATTCTTCGAAAAATTTATGAAAAATTACAAAAATGCTATCTTTTGAAATTATTACAGGTGACAGCAAAAAAACGCGCGTGTAGTTTCTCCTAGTATTAATAGATAATTAATAATAATGCCTATTAACAATAAAAACTGGTACTTAATCACTTAACTACTTAATCACAAAAATAATTCAAAAATTAAAAAAAATTTCGTTAAAAATTGAAATTTACAAACTATATCACTGCTTTGCTAACTTTGCATAAAATTTCATATTTGTGCCTTCAAAAAATGAATTTAAAAATGTTTTGATAAAATTCTTTATCAGACTTAAATTTTAAGAAATTTTAATTATTCAATAAATTATTTATTTTTGCATTAAAATTTATTTAAAAATGAATTTCAGTTAAAGTTCTACATAATAATTGAATATTAAAAGCATTATAGCATGAAATTTTAAGAAATAATTAAATTTTAAAATGGTTCCAAATCAAATTCTTTAAAAATTTGTATTTTTCGTACTTATAACTAACAATTCTGTAGAATTATTAATTATTTTAAAAAAGTTTAATTAAATTTATTTCTGAAATTATTTGAAGTATTTATTTTTTAATTCGTATTCAGTTGAAGAATTTCTGAATAATTTAAATTTCGTAAACAAATGGATTTTAAAATTCTCAAAGAACTTTTTTCAAAAATTATTAAAAATAATTTATTCCTGTGGGAAAATAATAATGATTAAAATTTATTTAGAAAAGAAGTTATTGATGTTTTCAAATAATTTTAGAATTAAAGAAATTCGTAAATAAATTTAATGGAATATTTTTTGGAGTATCTAATCATTTTTAGAGTTAATCAGAATATTCTTTAGAGTCAAGGAAGAAGTCAAAATTTTGTCAAGTAATAAAGTTTTTCATATTAAAAAAAAGAAAATATTTCTCAGGTTTTACATTTGTTAATTTTCTAAACTGTTTGTTACAAAATGCTAATTTTTTAAAAACAAAGGAAATAATGAATAATATAATAATATTAATAATTTTTTTAGATTAATAAAAATATTTTTGAATTATTTAAGAAATAAAAATAATATTAGGATTAAAAGAATAATAACAAAATAAAGAAATGTAATATTATCTATCAAAACATATAAAAAAACAAAAGCATGAATTTTGTTAAAAAATCGTTATTTCATATTTTATTTCTATTTTTTATCAAAACGAATAAAAAACAAAAGAATAACCATGACTAACTTCAGGTGTGGACAGAATGAATGAATGAATACGACGATTATTATAGTTAGTAATAATTTTCACTCAAGTTTGATATTCAATATTTCCCTATATGCGGACATTTAAATAACCACGCAGTCTTCCATGAGTCTCGCCATTCAATATTTCTAACCTCGCTGGGTTTAAACTTGTCAAGTTTCGGAAATTTCTCAGTACTGTGTGGGGTTAAACGCCTAGGCAGTTAGTCTATCGGCACCTAGTAGACAAATGGACTTGAAGAATTATTAAATTCGTTTATTTTCCTGAATAGCTCAAGCTTTTAGCTATTTAGCTATAAGTATTACCAACAAATCGTAAGAGAGTATATTAAGCAACAAGGGGACAAAGGCAGACATTTGTTTACGGTGACTTTTGTGACACGAGTAAACAAATTGAGCTGCCTTTGTTCCCGTGTTACTTACGATACTTTTTATTCCTAATTCACAAAAGTGGAGATTGTAAATAGCAGACGACAGAGAGTAAAAGACATTCACTTGTTCGACTTGTATGAACATGACGTTCATTTTCTCCCATAGGAAAAAATAACGCATGGGAGCATTTTTCATTACTCCGTCAGCTAATTAAAAGCGCCATTTTTATGCACGGAGAGAAAGGAATAGTAGACACATCCAGATACATGGATATCACAGCCATATTATATTGAAAAATACGGGATATCCATAGTTAAGGTGATCCATAGTAATGGAAATGGGAAACAAAACAATTTGAATCACTCAATTAATTAAATTCAATGTCACTTGAGATATTTTATACACATTTTTGTTAATTAATACACACCACTTATTGAATAACCGCATATTAACGAAATAAATTATTAACCGATGGGGGAGACACGAACCCTAGACCTAACGCATACTAAACACTAACGCTATCCACTACACTATACACACAACTACTATATTTGAGCATATAATATTCCTTATATACTCTACACACATTTCATGAAAATGAATTTACATAAACACTAATAGACAATAACAATAATAAACAATTAAAACACTATTTATACACAATAAACTCACAACGCGATTATATGGACGCGACGGACAAATTGAGACGACCATTTCTAAGTGGATTCCATGATAATGAATTGCGCGCAACATGTATCGAAATTTCGAACTGACTATGGATCTCCCAACCAAAGTTTATATGGATGAGGCAGCCATATGTGAAAATCCATAGCATGAATTATAAGCCCAACCATGACTATGGATGTCACATCCAGATTTGATTCAACAGTATAATATGGCTCCCTCATCCATTGAATTGGATAACACAACAATATTCTGCTCAACAATATTTTTATGGATATCTCTTCCAGACCTTTTCTTTCCGTGTGCATGTGGGATAAAATAGCTTTTGTTTTAGACTACCAGGAACAATTTCCTACTTTATTATATTTATTAAATTAAATTTATTCTTTTAATTTCCTCTTTGCGATTTGTTGGTAATAGTTATCTTTCTATATTCCTACACAGTTTTAGGCAAATATAAAACTGCCTAATCAGTTAGCTAAACGCCTAAGCAATAAGTAAGGTAAATAAATTAATTTAATCATTTTTCAAGTCCATTCGTCTATTTGGCGCTGGTAGGCTAACGAAAAGGCAATAGGGTGGTCCAAAAATACATGCGGGAATGGAAAAGTCGGAATTCTTTTGCTGGCACCCTCTATTAAAGTTTATCGAAAAATTATCCTTGTATTTACGTTGGCTTTTGTAGCCAGAGACGTGAACGAGTGCTACACGGAGAAACTTTTTCTTCTAATATTCAATATATTTGATTATCTTTATTCTAAAAGTTATTTAGAATGTTGGGATTTTCAGTGCATTGTGTTAATAATTTTAACATTAATACGAAAATATAAGTTGGTTATAAATTAAGCAACCTTCGGTGTACAAAAATTAGTATCTGCATTAGAAATAATCTTATTTATCTTTAGAAAAGAATAAGATGCCAGTTTTTGGTTGTGAAATCCTACACTGAAACCTCACTTATTTGAACACAGCTCACACAATTCGACATGAAGTGTCGCGTTTCTTTGTACTTTGGTAGGCATAACTTATGTTGGTGACGTAATTCGATAAATTGACATGATTGACTGGATTGTTTGAACTCAACCAATGGAAATGTAAGAATCTTTCCATTGGTCGCGCACTGCTCATGAGGGTCAGGGCTGATCCTAAATAAAAGTAACTGAAGCGAAATGGGGTTCAGATAAATGCGACTTTAAGTAAACGAGACTTAAAATAAGTGAGGTTTCAGTGTAATACGATAATTCTAACCTTTCTTCCACGTATACACTACCGTTCACGAGTATCAGGACGATTACACGCGACTAAAAAAACATGCCATCACTTTGTTAATCACATCACGTAAATAAAAGGAGATACAAAAAAAACTTAAATACGGTTAGAAAGCTGATTAAATTTTGCGTAAAATAAGCCGTCTTTGAAGTCATTTCGTTAACTATTTTTTGAGTTGTAGAGTGAGAAAGAAATGAAAAAAATTACCAAATTTGATCATTTTTGTCTCTTGACTTCAACTTTTTCAAAAATCTAAAAAAATTTAGATAAAAGTTTTTTAAAAACACAGAAATTTTCGTTAGAATTTCAGCTTCAAAATAAGCCTTCGAAAATTAAAAAAGATCAATCCGTCTTCAATTATCATTAAAAATGTAAAGCCATGTTTCGACCGATTGGTGCGTTGAAATTCAACTCTGACAACTCGATTCTGGCTTCGTGCGGCTGCGAATGGGAGAGAAAACAGGAACGAATTCATGCGGGGGAATAATAAATAATAATGTTTCACGAGTAATATAAAGAAAATAGAAAGTTTATCGTTCCCCTGCATGATTTCGTGCCTGCTTTCTCTCTCATTCCGAAGACGGATTAATCTTTTTTAATTTTCGAAGGCTTATTTTGAAGCTGAAATTCTAACAAAGATTTCTGTGTTTTTAAAAAACTTTTATCTAAATTTTTTTAGATTTTTGAAAAAGTTGAAGTCAAGAGACAAAATGAGGAAGATAGTTTTTTTATTTCATTCTCACTCTACAACTCAAAAAATAATAGTTAACGAAATGACTTCAAAGACAGCTTATTTTACGCAAAATTTAATCAGCTTTCTAACCGTATTTATAATTTTATTATTTATTTATTTATTTATTTAATAACATAACGGGACATGCCCTTTCGTACATTACGTACTTCCTAATTCTAAGAGTTACATTTGTAACATATAAAAACAGATACATTATGAAGGTTGGCGCTTCAAAAGTTTAAGTTCGGTATAGATGTAAATACCGTTGTAGTATAATAATGAAAATAAAGTAATATAATTAGATAATATAATTAGATATTTTTGTTTCTCCACTGAGTCAATTAGAAAATTAGTTATTTTAGTGAATTTTACAGTTTAATAGAAGAATATAAAAATAATATTAATAAATGATAAATTTGTATCTCTATCCGAATTAATCTTAAACAATTAGTAAAAATTACTAATAATATTACTATTAATATTAAATAATATTAATAAATGATAAATTTGTATCTCTATCCGGATTAATTTTAATTTATTATATCTCCTTTAATTTCCGAGATATGATTGAAAAAGTGATGGCATGTTTTTTATAGAGTCGCGTGTAATCGTCCTGATACTCGTGGACGGTAGTGTAGGTCTCATCATAAAGATGAGATTTGACTAAGATTATTTATTGCATCCATTTTAGAGAGATTGTGTAGAAAGCATTCCTTCATGACAAGGTATTCGTATCTATAGACCGGGGAAAGACTAGATGATGACTTATGATTGACAGAGCTGGTATTGTTTTATCGAGTCTGTTTGATAATTGTTGTGTAATCCTCACTATTCTCTCGATTGAATTTTCAGGGTTAACGCCCTCTTTTCCAATTTTCTCGTTGATGGTCCTGGTTGAGGGACCTGGTCGAGGAGAGCCCTCCCTTCTAGCAGATCGTTGATCCCTGGGTCTCTAGTAATCACGTCCACTGTTATTCTTATCATTTTTTTGAATAATTCCCTGGTTCATCATTTTGTTATTCTACAAGAAATAATTTTTTTGAGTGTTTGTTATCTATTTTCAGGTACATTAACTTAAATTCGATGATGATCTCGCATGTTTCAAAGTAGTTTTTTAAAAGACTATCATATCTCTTTTCAAATATGTATTGCATTTCATCCAGTCTAATCTATTCTAAATTTTATTTTCGAGAATAAGCACAAAGAAAAAAAAACAAAGCACTCTCTAAATTTGAATCAGTTAAAAATAACTAATTAGTCAGTCACTAATTCAAATAGTAATATTTCTACTGACAATTAGTTAAAAATAACTGATTGTCAGTTAAAAGCACGATTTTTAACTGATTCAAATTAAGAGAGCAATAAAAAAGAATACTTGAAGTGAATTTTGATTAATATCTAGGTTTCCGAAATACAAAATTTATACCTAATGTTTAAGGGGAACGTACACCACTTTTGCGTGTTTTTTCAACATTTATTTCTTTCTTATTTAACCTTTCTATTGAGGTAGGTTAGAAAAAATAAAGAAAACTATTTTGAGATATATTGAAATTAAGAATTTGACCTTGAATTTCAAAGTCAAATTGAAAGAAATCGATTTTTTTCATCACCAGCTTGTAACTCTTGAAAAACCCTTTAAAATCACTTTTCACACTTTAATTTGATTAATTTTACTTATCAATATATTAAATCGAAAAAAATATATTTTCTAAAAAGTCAAAATTTTGAAATTCCGTAACTCAAAAAATATTATATCAAATTCAATAATAATTTATATTTACACTTCCACAAATAATAGTAACATTTTGGCAAAGTTTCAAGAAAATTCAACAACATAAATTTGTTGACCTGGTCAGGTGAGGAATTTTGCCCCATACATAAACTAATTGTAGATTTGTAACAAACCACCATAAAAACCCTTAAGTGTCAAATTTCAAGCAAATCTAATTGATTTTAACTTCCTCATAGAGGAAGTATTGTAATACCACAATTTTTCGAGTTCGATTTTTTGACATATCTTTATGTTATTTGACCTCAGGAGTTCAAAAATGACATTTTTTAAAAATGACATTCCGTATGTGTGTATGTGTGTGTGTGTAAACATCACATTTTCATAAATATCTCGAAATCATGAAGAGCTTTTGGGTTGAATTTTTTTTAATTGTAGATCTCACCTGCGGACATAAAGTGAGAGTACTTTGTAATAGATTAATACAGTTTAACTAAATTTTTTTTGGATTTTTAATTTTGCAAAAAAAAACGTTTTTTGGCCATAACTTTGAAAAAATGTTAGAATACCTATAAATGTTTTTCCATAATTTTGTATAGTTTTTTTAGACGAATCTTTTGAGCCCTAATTGAACATTTTTCGTCCATTTTAACCGGAGATAATAAACTTCTAAAAATAAAAAATTTTGGAAAATAATACTTTTTTAAAAATTTTATTGAAAAATGTACAAGTAACTTTAAAACTATCGTTACCTACTTGTAGAGCATTAAAAAAATGCTTCGATTGACCTATTTTTTAACCTAATTTGATAATAAATTTCGAAATTAATGGTATTTTAAAAACCAAAAAATTGTGAAGAATGACATTTTCTCAACATTTTTGTTTGAAAACTTTTGTTTAACTATTAAATTATTGTGACTATCTTGTAGGGTATTTAAAAATACATTGATTGACCCAAAATTCAATCACTTTTACCATATTTATAAAAAGTTATTCATATATTTCTATTATTTTTATCTCTATGAGGAAGAAAAGTGTTAATGAAATGAGCACCAAAATTATAAAAAAAAATATTCAACTTGGCAGCGGTTTTTACCTTTTCGGTCGCCATATTGAATCCGCCATTTTGAATGTTTAACAACTGACTCCAAATACCTAATCAGTAACCCCAGAAAATGTTAGAAACGTTGTGCTGTAAAATTCCATTATAGTAAATTTGATAAACTTGTTTTTGTCCAGCTAGATTCGCTGTTCAGACCACTTTTGAGGAGTGGTGCACATTTTAAATACGAGAAAATCGAAAAGTGGCAGAAGGTGTTTGTGGCTACTGAAAGGTAACGTCTTAATGAACATTTCCCAATAAATCACTTTTCGAAATAATTAACTTTCGTCACTTTGAATTTTGTCATGAACAAGTAGGGGAGAGTGGGGCAAAGACGCTATGCGGGGTAAAGACGTTTTTTAAAATATCACCTTTATTTTCTGTCTATTCCAATTGGTATTAAAAATTAAGTTGCAATGCAATCAGACCAACTGATTAAAAAATGAAAAACCTAAAAATATCAAATATTTTAAGAAATATAATAAAAAAATTGTTTTGCAAAAATAAAATGATAATTTTACTGAACAAACTTTTATTTTTTAAAACATAAGTTTAAGTATTTAATTTTTAAAATCGTAACATGTAAATACATTAAATATTTCTCTACACAACTAGCGTGGTGTTTCAGTTTAATTTTGTATCTAAATATTTTAAATTTAAAGTAAAAAAAAAGTTTGTCATGTGGGGCAAAGGCAATATTGAATATAATTTGGTTAAAAACAATTGAATATTCGAATTTTCTATGTATTAATTCACAATATAAAGTTAAAATCACTAAAAGTTTTTATTTTTTATTTAAATAATTTAATTCTTTTAATAATATGTTGTTAACCTTATGTTTCGTAAATATTATACTAATAAATATCACTTGTTAACTTTTTAAGGCTTATAAATGCTTTCTTTTAGAAATATAAGCGAAAACGTCGCTGCCCCAGTGTGTGGGGCAAAGGCATTTTTTGCATTGTTTTTAAATTTCATTAAATAATGTAACAACTATTAAAATTTCTTGTTGATTAGTTTTAGAATAATGAAAAACAAAGACTACATAAATTAATTGCTTAATTTAAAAAATATACATCGATAAATGTAAACCTAGCGCCTTTGCCCCACTCTCCCCTACGCAGCACTTACATTTAAGGGCTGTTTTAAAATATAAGCATTGTCAATAAAAATGTAAATGATACACTGTCTTACAGTATACATATTGAACTTTCAGACTGATATTTATTTTGTTTAAATATGACGATTTAAAATAACTAGATGCATTTAATTATTGTATTTATTTTCACGGTAAAGCCAGCTATGCTTACCTCATGACGTTTTATATATTCTCACAGCTTCATAAAATTTTTTTAGCGGTTTAAATATGAGAAAACATGCTTTAGATGTCATTGAATATAAAAACCACTAAAAATATGTATTTAAAGACTTCGATATTTCGATTTTTGTCCACCTCTAGAATCGAGTTTCAGACCACTGTGAGGCGTCGATAAATTGTTTATTTCACATTTTTTAGTTCTTCTAGCATTTTAGTAAGACTATTAAAAAAAAAAAATTTTAACAACATACTAATTTTCGTTAGTCTCCTTATGAAGAACTGTAAAATATATACTAAATGCGTGTATTTGATAGTCTCAATAGCAATTTCTATAACCTATTATATTCGTTTTTCCGTAGAATCTAATCTAATCAGTTTTATGAAATAGTGGTATTAAAGTTTCTCCGTGTAGAAAACGTCAACATAAACAATTTGGCTGCTTTGGCCCCGTGTTACTTACAATACCTTTTATTCCAAAGCACAAGAGCGCCATTATTCGCAGTTTTTATATAAAATCTAGAAATTAACCTATAATTTTAAATTGAACCATGATATTTCCCTTAAGAAATATTCAAAAAATGAAATCCACTTGAATGATTAACAAAATAAATATAAATAACATTGTTAGGCTCCCAGATCAGAGTGCGATTGAAAAATATTGGTTTTTGTAGATTTTATATAAAATTTACAAAAAAGGTTTTTTTTTCAATTAAAATACATGAAAAAATTGAAGGGCTTTGAGGCACAGTTTAATATTGTTTTATTAAAAAAACAGTTGTAAAAGTTTATCGATAAACTTTAATGCTAGGAGTAAAGAGCAAAAGAATGTTTACTTTCTTTGGATCACTCTATATAGGACAAGCTTTTTGATGTATTTGATAAAAATTTAATATTTAAAGGCAAAATTACTCTTCTGTAGCTATAAAGTGACAATAAAGCAAAACTAGTAAAGAATTGGATCTTTCGTTTGAAATTTTCAAATTTTCCTCCCACTTTGACGAATCATATGGTAAATGTTCCAAGCCAGTTGAGAGAAAGTTCTGAAATGCAACTGAACCTCCCTTCCAGTCACTTAAAGGAAACTGAAAGTAGTCATTCAGTGACACTATTATTTTGGATATCAACCTACATACTTTCTTCCTGAAGTCAATCCTGCAAACAAAAGCTAAAATTACCAACGTTTAAGGTCGACGAAATGAAAATTAAAAAAATTATCTGTAGCTGAGCTATTTAGTCGCCTCAATTGATTAAGGCGAAAATTAAATTTAAATGTTCACGAATGTTTCACGTTAAACATTTGTAAAGAAAAAAGTTAATATATTGACCTGTAGGTCAAAAGGAGAAAACATATTTGACATACAACTGGTTCTCTTACGTCAAAATTCAGGTTAAATTCAACCTTTTTTAAAGTAAGAGGGCCATAAAGGGCCATTTAGAAGTCGTTACCGTACGTCACAATTAATGTCAACAGTGTCTAAAATTAGATTAGACATTGAAATCATTTAAGATAGTATTTTACCTGTCAGGTTCAAAGACGGATAGATTTAATAACATTTTTAAATAACTATTTTCAATGAGATTAAAGCAAATTTCATAGTTATTGTTGAATTTCAGATTTATTGACAAATATAAAAAGTCAATGAAATCTTCTGCATACTCAATATCAAAACTCCCATCCTGAAATGAAAGAATTCAAATTTTTAATACTGTCTAAATCTGAATCAGTGAAATTCCACTGAAGATCAGTGAATATTGGTTGAGAATCAGCGACCTATTTCCACGATTTCAATTGATCAAATTTTACTGAAAATATGTTAAAAATTACTGAAAATATTAGTCGCATTTTTCACTGATTATTTTTACTCAAATTTTCAATAAGTGTGACTGAAAATATTATGAAACTTAAGGAAGCACTTTTTTGAATTTCGAATGTTAATTGTTTTTATTTTAATGCAAATATCAAATAAATGAAGACTTTAGTAGTTTTTCTCCTCATTTATTAGGGGCCGTCCATAAACTACGTTACCAATTTTTCAGACTTTTAAGACCCCCTCCCCCCTCGTTACCATTGCGTTACATGTAAAAATTTCAATTTTTGGACCCACTGCCCCCTAAATTGGTAACTTAGTTTATGGATGGCCCCTTAGGCAAAAGAATTTCTTTATTAGATTAAATTAAAGCTGTATTGAGCATAATAAATTTTTTTTCTTAAGCAATGAGAAGAAGTACTATAATAAAGTCTTCATTTATTTCTTATTTGCATTAAAATAAAAATAATAAAAATTCTAAAAAAGTGATTCCTTAAGTTACTTAAAAATTTATTTTTGGATGTTTCTAAAAAAAATTCGCGAGTTTTCGTCAAAATCTGTGGGTTGTAGATTATTTTTTCGAACAGTAAATTGTAGATTTACACCACTGAAAATCAGTCAAATTTCACTGAATTTCAGTTTCAGAGAGTAGTTAAATTATCAATAAAAACATTTAACATTTCTTGCCTTTAATATTGGGACAACATTTTTCATTGCAGTTTGTTTAATTATAGCGTAAATTTTTTTTCCAAGTTGTTCCTCAATTAGTTCAATTTGACCAAATATACTAAAATATAAACACATTTTTATAATCATAAATTAACTACAAGTAAAGTATAATTATCCTTCAAACAAATTATTATTTTTAGTTATGAATTGCATAGATAAATTTTCATTTTTAATAAAAATTCTATGATATAAAAGTCTAAGTTTTCTTAAATTTTGTAGGTAGTGTCTTTCTTAAGATAATTAATAAAAGAATAAATACTTAGAAAATGAAATAGAAATACAGCAAGCAGTTCTTATCCTCTCCAAATAAGAGTTATCTTTAAATTCAAGTAAATATTCCATAGCTTGCAAATAAATCTTCTGTATTAATGGAAAATATGTCAGTTGAAAATCTAAATTGCTGTATCTAATAACATAATTAAACAACTTGGCTGCAGTGAGTAAAGAACTCAATTCAAAGGTTGTTTGATTTAGAAAATTCAGTAACTTCGCTGCATGTTTTACAATTAATGACATACCCTGACTTTTGTTCAATTTAAGTTCTCTGAAAAAATATTTTCTATAATTATACACTTCCACAAGAAATTAATCACAACTATTTAAAAGTATGAATACAAAAAAACTTCAAATCATAGACTTTACTTTGACAACGAAATGAAAATTATATTCAAAGCCATTGTTGCTTCTTCTTTAGAATTGTCTGGATCCAATATTTTGACACATGATATAACTTTGTCAATCAATTCATTTTTTATATCAATCTTTCTTGAAGATATTACTTTCAAAGTCTCGAAAATGTACCTAGAAATTAATGTCCAAATAAATAATGTATATAATTATAAGTTCGTAATTAAATATAATCATTAATGATATTTAAATATTGTGAAAAATCAGTTATGGGTCAGAATTTGTGAAATTTTCACAGAAAATAAAAATTATTTTTTTAAAATCGAAATGTCGAAAAATCATTTCTATTTGGCCTTAAAAATGTGTCCACCAAAAAACAGAAAAAAAAAATTATTTTTTATAAAAGTTATTGCAAAATTAATTTTTTTGCAACTTTTTAAACAAAATTTTATTTCTCCTAAATGAATGAACCGATTTAAATGAACCAAGCGGGAATATAAAGGGAATAAAATTTAATTTCGTTTAGATTCAGAAAATTTTTAAAAAGTTTATTTTTAATAATTATTTAATAAATTTTTTATAAACAATTAATTTTTTTTAATGTTCTGCGCCTTTTAAAATTTTGAAAAAAATATTAACATGCACTTAAAACTATAAGAAATCAAAATCCGTTGAGAAAATTTAGGAGCGACAATTATTTTGAAAGTTATAATGAAAATTATATTGAACGGAGATGCGATTTTGATGATTTTCAGAATTAAAACATTATTTTTAACTAAGAAATGAATAAAACACTGTCAAATTAACATTTTTATTCAATTATATAACCATAAAAATTGATAAAAATGATCAAAAACTAAGTTCAGCGTTGATGCACTACACCGCGCTAATATAATTTTCATTATAACTTTTAAAATAATTGTCGCTCCTAAATTTTCTCAACGGATTTTAATTTCTTATAGTTTTAAGTGTATGTTAATATTTTTCAAATTTTTAAAAGGCGTAGAACATAAAAAAAATTAATTGTTCATAAAAAATTTATTAAATAATTATTAAAAAATAAACTTTTTAAAAATTTTCTAATTCTGAACGAAAGTATATTTTATCCCCTTTATATTTCCGCTTGGTTCATTTAAATCGGTTCATTCATTTAGAAGAAATAAAATTTTGTTTAAAAAGTTGCAAAAAAATTAATTTTGCAATAACTTTTATAAAAAATAATTTTTTTTCTGTTTTTTGGTGGACACATTCTTAAGGCCAAATAGAAATGATTTTTCAACATTTCGATTTTAAAAAAATACTATTTATTTTCTGTGAAAATTTTACGAATTCTGAACCTTATCCAACTTGTATCAATCGAACCCTCTGTTATCCAAATTATGAATTATTTTATCTAAACTCTTTACTTTTTATTCCATCCCAGAATTATTTTTTTATATAATAACAAATTTCACACAAAAATCGGTAGTTTCTCTTCTATAACTTTGGTAAATGAAAATAAATAAATTAAATAATTACTTATGTAAATGTCAATTATGGTAGACACTTATTACAAGAAATTTATGAGAACCTTTTTTTAATCCTCAGATTTAAACATGGAAGAAAATAGTAGTATTAATAGTGCGGAAAATTTGCTTAACAAATTCAATTTAGATGCGTACATTGAAATTTTCAATATTTCAAAAATAAAATAACAAAAATAATATTTCTGTAAAAGTAATGATCATTAGAATTGCTTAAGCTAATTATACATAATCAGTACTTAATTCGTATTTTTATACAATTAAACATTTACAATCCGAACATATTATTTGATTGCAGAAAAAAATGTGGAAACACCTGAGCTGGAAAACCTGAGATAGCTGAAGGATTTATGTATCTATATAGAGTTCCGGTTAATCTCAATTTAATTTTTCCTTTTATAATTACACTTGTTACAATTACACTAATTATAATTACTTCTTATTTTATAGACTACTACTGATTTGAAATCTAAATGAGAGCAAAGATTGGAAAAATTGAGGAAGGTGTTGACCGTTGCTTCAAATGTTTTTGGCGCTGAATGCACAATGCATCAGTGACTGTATCAGCAACTGGCAATTTAATTCCACCCTTCTCCATATTTCCACGTAAGAAATTCGAAAACACCTTTCTTATATAAATGAATGCGTTTGAAAATTCAGTACTTTTAATACTGCACTGAGAGACCTTTTGGACTGTAGCGGAACAACGTAGCGGACACCGAAGTAGTGGGAATGCCGCCTTTGGTTTGCAGCTGAACAACTTTTGGACTGTCACGCGCCTAAAATTGTACCGCAGCAACCCAAAAGTATAGTCCTGTAGCGTTCCACCAAAATGTTCAGTAGCAGCCTATCGAAAGTCTGCTGCTGACCCAAAGGTCTCTCAGCAGTGTGGATAATCATAAGTCTCATTTATCCATTCGGGGATTAGATTATTGTAAAGAAAATGGAATCATCGTTCTATCAATGCCGCCACATTGCTCACACAAACTACAACCATTAGACCGCTCGGTCTTTGGGCCACTCAAAAAAATTATTTATCAACACCCAATGTGACAAGTGCATCACCACTAATCCAGTAATTACAATGTCGATCTACCATTCCAGGAATTATCAAGGACGCATTGCCAGCATCTGCAACTAATAAAAATACCATAGGAGGCTTCCAATGCATTTTTGTAACTTTTACAAATGTGGGTCTCTCCGTGTATTTTGGTGTTCGTGTCACGCGTTTGTGTTCTGTGCAATATGACGCAAAACGCGTGCCTGTGTCAGAGTTGAGCCATGAGGGAAATTTTGCAATTACAAAGCGTACTTGCAACAGAAATTCATTTTTTCACTTAAAGAGGTGTTAAAAACTTCATTTCTATTGGAAAGAGAAAAAAAAATTTTTTGATAACCTTTTTTCATTTTTTCAATTTTGTATTTCGTTCATGAGGAATAAATTATCTAAAGTTATATGAAAATGCATAATATGGGATTTAATTTTAATTTCATGGTTCCTTTCCTCATTGCCAAGTGTCATTCTATCATTTAAAGGTCATTTTTAATCATTTACCTAAATATTTCATTGATTTTCTACAGTGGCCCAACTCTGGCACCCACATGATCAACTCTGACAAAATTTTTTTTTTAAATTGCTTATAACTCTGAATCTTTTGGTCAAATTTTTTTACAATGTTCAGCAAAAACATTGCATTTGAGTTGATCTTTCCAACAATATGCGCGAAATCGCGAAATTCGTTCTACAGGGGAAGTTATGAAGAAAAGTCAAAACTATGCCCAACTCTAACAACTCTCCCCTATAAATCGCACTGTTTCGGACAAATTTTGGATTAGTCCGAAATCTGTCCGGTTTTTTAACCAGGGTAACTACTTTAATTAATAAATAAAAACTTATTTTTACATTACTCACACCTGTTATTGATATGTTGGAGGTTAATAACATTTTTTCATAAAAAACAAAACATTTTTATTACGCGAATCGAAATTAGGCACCGGAGTTTACAAGTCAAAGAAAAAAATTCATTAATTTCATAAAAATGAATAAAATCAAACAATATTTATAGAATATTAAAGAGATTTGCTTACTCTAAATCACTATTATTTTTATTTTCTTTATCAATTAAGAATTAGGTGATTTTCGCGGAACTGGAGTTTACACCTCATTAAAATACGCCCTAAAATACTAGTAATTTTTATATTTTTAAATCTAAAAATATTAATTTCTTGAACGTCCTTTGATATTAAATTATTTAAATAAATAATTTTATTTAAATTTCTTTATTTAAATAATTTAAATCTAAAAATGCTATTTCATTATGCAAATTTAACATAAATAAAACTTTTTAACTTAATAATATAAATTGGAAGTAAAATCGAACTAAAAATGTGAATAAAAAAACAGAAAACACATGAAAATGTAAACTCCAGTTCCAAATAAAAAAATAGTGGGGAAGGTATTAAAAAAGTATTTTTACACAAATTTATTAATGGAAATTGGAAATCAACACAAGAAAACTTACTATTTGAGATGAACTTTCGAATGGAAGAAATAAAAACAAGATTAAAATAGACTTTGTGTAAAATAAACCATATTAAACTTCATGATTTCTGTGTGGAGAATCGAGAAAAGTGCACTTTTGGGTCATTAAATTAAGTCATAACTTTCGTTTAAAATAAATTTTTTTTTCGAATTTAATATTAATAAAAAACATGCTGAATATTAATTGTGGAAAAGTTTGAAGCAGATTATAAAATAATTGTTAAAGTTATTAAATAGGGAACAGTTGGGAAGCAAAGTTGACCACTGAGTGAAGAATCACCCATATATCTCAAAATCGGTGTTTTTTATTTTCTTCTAACCTATCCCAATCGAAAGCTTATACCTTTTTTCGTACGAGCCATGTAAAAATTAGATTGGGACCATGGAAATTTTTGAAGAAATTAATTATAAATCATCATTTTCTATATAAAATTATGATAAATTATTATTTTCTTCAAAAATTTGCATGGCCCCACTCTGATTTTTACATGGCTCATAGGAAAAAAGGTAAGCTTTTGATTGGGATAGGTTAGAAAAAAAATAAAAAAAAACACCGATTTTGAGATATATTGAAATTAAGAATTTGATCTTGAATTTCAAGGTCAAATTGAAAGAAAACAACTTTCTTCATCACCAACTTATAGCTCGTGAAAAACCCTTTAAAAATCACTATTCATACCTACTTTAAATTTGATTAATTTTACTTATCAATATATTAAATGATTCGGTCAAAAGTTATGTTGGTCACCGCGAAACACATTTTTTCGATTACCTTTAGGAAACGGCTAATAAGTGTCACAAAAAGTAATATTTTTATAAATAAAAAAATTTTTTTTAATACAGTAAAAGATGTTTAATAATATACAAAAACTCTCATTTTAAAAAATAAATATACTTTTGAAAAAAAAATCCTAAAAAAACTGCATTTTTTCGATCGCCTGATTAGGTATAACCCCTTAATATAACACACATGTAATAATCGATCTCAATAGGAATATAATTTATAAATAAAAAATACTTACTTTTGATTTGAAGAATTTAAGGTTTCCAAGATATTTATCATAACATCACAATCAAGTAGTTCTTCAATGAATTTATCCCCATTTTCGTTTATTGTTTTCAATAAATAGAAACCGGCTTCACACTGTAAATTAAAATAATCATTAAAGTTAAATTCAAAGTAGAAACAATATTCTGAATTATTTATATCAGAATATTCTTTTGGACTTTATAAGTATAACAAGTTTTAAAATTTAATAAGTCTTTATAAGTTTTCTTTAATTCATCAGTAGAATTTCACTGAGAATTAATAAAAACCACTGATTGTTAGTGAAATTCCACTGATTCATCAAAGAAAACTCGTACATTGAATTGAAATTAGTGGAATCTTCACTTATTCAGATTTAGAGTGTAACGTTCATGGAAAAATAATTGTTTTATGAAAATCAAAGGGTTAAATAAAAATTTTATTCCCTCAAAATACTGAAATCGAGAAATTTATGGTGTAACTCGCAAAAAATCTATTCTTTTTTATACTTTTTGAAATTTTTGAAATTGTAAAATTATTCGAAAACATCAATAATTTTATTTGAATATTTAATTATTATTATTTTACAACAGGAATTAGGATTTTCAAAAATTTCAAATTCAAACTTTTTTGAAATTTAACAACTTATAATAAATTAAAAATTTATTGAATAATTGCATGTTCCTGAAGAGGAAATCATTAAGATTTAGAAACGTTGGAGTAAACTATTTTTTAAAATCTATTTGTCCGAATGTTTTCGTTTTATTCTCCTTCACTATAAATTTTTAAATAACTGAAATCTTATAAGAAATTTAATTAAAAATGCACTGAAAATAATTGTTAAATTCAAAAAAACAAATTATATCAAAATTTAAATAAATTAATAATTCAATTCTTTCGAAGATTTTTAATAAAATTTTTAAGAATAATTAACTTCATTCATAAAATTTCATTAAAATTTTCGTAAATAAAAAATAGGGGAAAAGGTTCGGTTGTGGGCATGGTTCGGTTGTGGACACCCCCGCAGAACTTTTGACAGAAATGAGATTTTTCTAATCTGACAAATGTCACGTGTGTGTTTTGACCAAACGTAGTAATCGATGCGAATACAAAAGTGATTAGACAACTGTGCTTTTTACTATATATAAATTAATTTTTCAACACGTTGAATATAACAAAAATGTATTTTTAAACATTGTTAAATATTCAACAAATCGAAGTGAATTAATTAAAATGATAAGTTCAATGCGTATTTAAACAGTAAATATGTTATATTTTGTGCTCCAATACTAAGTATCACAACCATGTTCACAAGTAAATTTTTTTTCATGATGTTTCAAAATGATGGTAAAGTTTGGTTGTGGGCACCTAAATTGATTCGGTTGTGGACACCACTCTTATTCTTGACAAATTGTGAAATATCGTAGTCGATATAATCATAAGTAATTCCTTAAAACATTTAATAGTGTTTTATGATTTTTAAAAGTTTTGTAGTTTATTACGGAAATTAATATAACAAGACTTTGATTTTTATGCGTCGTTCGTAGCTAGTAACTGTGCTGCTGAGGTTCAGTGTTAGAAATCTTATATGTCCTTACATGGGGAGGAAGTAATGTCAAAATTAGATAAAATCATCCTTACGTAGTTAATGAATAGTTACTTGGTTAATTTTTTTGCATTTTTATTTGATTTTTCAAGAGTGCCCACAACCGAACCAAAATTTTCTTTGTTAGAAAAATGCCCACTTTATTGAATTTTTAATAAAATTTTTCTAGTCAATGGAATCTATTTAGTTTCTTCATCAGTAGTTAGCTAAGGTCCCTAGCTTTAAATACATATACATATGTTTGCTTAATATCTACAAGGACACAAATTATGAGTCAAAAACGAAACTATGCCCACAACCGAACCTCTTCCCCTAATAATTAATTTTTAAATTTTCAAGATTCTCAAATTTCTGATCATTTTTTTAAATTTCGTCAAGAAATTTTATTGAAAATAATTGAATACCTTCGAAGAATTGTATTATTTATAAAAATAATTGAATTCTGTCGAAGAATTTTAATAAAAAGTTCCATAATAATTGCATTTTTCGAAGAATTAATTTAAAATTTTATTCATTTCAATTTAAAAATAATACAAAAATAAGAATTTATTGAATAATTGCATGTTTCACGAATTTTAATAAAAAATTTTCGAGGAATTCGATTAAAATTGTATTAAAAATAATTGAATTCCTAAAAAGAATTTACGAAAATAATTAAATCCCCGTAAAAATTTTATTAGATATTTACACTACCGTCGAGAATTATCGGTACGGCTGCACGCGCACGGCCCAAAAACATACCAATCATTAAATCAGGATTTTTTTGTAAATACAAATGTAAAAAAATTAACAAATATACCATTCGAAAGATTATTAAATTCTAAGATTAATGATATACAACTGAAAATTTTAATAATTTATACAAAGATTGCAGCAATCAACAAATTTGACAAAAAAGTTTAAAAAATAAAATTTTTTTTGAAATTTTTTCAACCCCTGCACATTTTTTAAAAATTGTAGAAAAAATTTGAAACTTATATGTGACTGTCCACGAGAAAACAAGGCTTAGGTCCAAAAAATCAATTTTGATTTTTTTATGGTAATCGACAGATTTTATGTTGCTTTTTCAAATGCAAAAGTCAAAAGTTAAAAATATCAATTACTTTCGACAATATATCGTTTTAAAGATGGGTATGTTAAGCGTAGTTAACCTCAATCGTTGACTCTCCACGATAAAACACGGCTTAGGTCGAAAAAATCAATTTGAGTTTTTTATGGTAACACAGGTCAACAAAAAAAGACTTACTTTTTTTTTATGAGATAGCGGAATGGTTTCCTATGTATTTTTGGACGCTGAACACGATCCCGACTTCCAAATTTGCCCATCACGTCAGGATTTTGAGAAAAGTGGGGGTAAAGACCCCAAAAACGCTTTTTTGAGGATTTTCAACATTTCTTTTCTCTTTAACCTGACGTGCTAGAGACTTCCACAAGGTCTTAAATTAAAGCTTGTAATGTGCACTACAAGACCATAATCCATAAAATAAAAAAAAATTAAATTTTTTTTCAAAAAATGGGGTTGAAGACACCAAAAATTTGTGTTTTTGGATTGCTTTAATAGACTTCTTGCAATCGCTTGGATTCGCTTGAAAATGGGTACTTGGGGTTTTTGGGGTCGCTGATTACGAATCCAATATTTGTTTGCAAAAATTTAAAACGGCGAAACCAAGATGGCAGATGTAAAAATTAAGAATTGCTTGGATTCGCTTGAAAATTGTTATTTCAGGGTTTTTGGGGTCGCTGATTACGAATCCGCCTTTTTTAATTTTTGCAAACTAATATCGGATTCGTAATCAGTGACCCCAAAAACCCCAAGTAACCATTTTCATGCGAATCCAAGCAATTGCAAAAAGTCTATTAAAGCAATCCAAAAACACAAATTTTTGGTGTCTTCAATCCCATTTTTTGAAAAAAATTTTTATTTTTTTTTATTTTATGGATATTGGTCTTTTAGTGCACATTATAAGCTTTAATTTAAGACCTTGTGGAAGTCTCTAGCACGTCAGGTTAAAGAGAAAATAAATGTTGAAATTCCTCAACAAAGCTTTTTTGGGGTCTTTACCCCCACTTTTCTCAAAATCCTGACGTGATGGGCAGTTTTGGAAGTCGGGATCGTGTTCAGCGTCCAAAAATACATAGGAAACCATTCCGCTATCTCATAAAAAAAAAGTAAGTCTTTTTTTGTTGACCTGTGTAATCGACAGATTTTATGTTGCTTTTTCAAATGCAAAAGTCAGAAGTTAAAAATATCAATTACTTTCGACAATATATCGTTTTAAAGATGGGTATGTCAAGCGTAGTTAACTTCAATCGTAGTACTTCAATCGCTCGCCCTGTGAAATTCACGTTTGGGAGCTAACCCAGGCGCGAAGTGACGTCGAGTTCAGGCTTTATAAAGATTGGCCGAGCATTGGTCAACATTGATTGAGCATGAGTGAATCAGCGAGAGCAGGACTGATCGAAGCTTTAATGTAACACCGATTCCAGACTGCAGCGCGAGCCTTGATTCAGCATTGAACACCAATGCTCAATCAATGCTGCGGACGCCTAATGCAGGACTGAAACAAGACTGCTTCCACTGTTCCCAAATTTACTCGTTTCTCACGTTTATTCAATATAATGTGAATATATGAATTATTAATAATAATAATAAATATTATTGTTATTATTTTAATTCATGTGCGTATATATACATATATATTTAATGACAATAAGTTATTATTTGTAATAATTATATTATTTTCATATAAATAAGAATATATTACTAACAATAAATATCATTTGAATAGTAATTTTAAAAAAATAATTTTAGTAAAAAAAGACAATTTTTCTGTTAATCGTTACATTTTTTTCTTGATTTTTAACAGACTTTTAACATTATTTATAAACATGTTCACATTTTTTATTCACAACACAACACACAATTTTATTATTTTATATAAACGCTTATAACAAAGAATGAAAAATATTTGCTCGCATGTGGGATCGGAACTCACGCACCCCGCC
Organism: Leptopilina heterotoma; assembly: GCF_015476425.1. Lineage (NCBI taxonomy): Eukaryota > Metazoa > Arthropoda > Insecta > Hymenoptera > Figitidae > Leptopilina > Leptopilina heterotoma. The sequence goes on along the minus strand of NW_025110970.1, from coordinate 805,494 downwards.
CCTAACGCATACCGGAAGTTCTCAACGCACGCATTTAAACCGCTCGGCCACAGAAGGCTGGAAGGCTTCTCGCCTAATCTACAATATCAATGCCAGTGCCGTCACTCAACATGGGACACCAATGTTCGTCCCATACTCGTTTCAAGTCTCAGTAATCTTGTTACAATATTCAGTTCCTTTATTGCCGTGTACACTGTACAATATTAAATATAAATATTTATAAATTATTTAATATTAAAATATTTTTTCTGATAATTTTATAAGTTAAATTATATATTTTTTTTTTTCTCGCACAGTGTCAAATTATTATTTTCAAATTCAAGAGTTTCGTTTATCTGAAAAATTTTCAGTGAAAAAAATGTTCATTAGGTAGTAATAAATATTTATGCCTAGTAGTTTTACACTAGGATTAACTGTTTACTGAATATTATCAAAAATATATTTTTCGTCAAACGCGCGCGACTAAACACAAATACCACCATCCCATCTACTCAATGCTTTCCCCGCCTGTGACGTCATGAGGGGAAAGCATTGAGTAGATGGGATGGTGGGAGCACGACAATCGCAACGTCGCGCTGTAAAGTCTCAAGGTTATTTGTGTTTAGTCGCGCGCGTTTGACGAAAAATATATTTTTGATAATATTCAGTAAACAGTTAAACCTAGTGTAAAACTACTAGGCATAAATATTTATTACTACCTAATAAACATTTGTTTCACTGAAAATTTTTCAGATAAACGAAACTCTTGAACTTTGAAATAATAATTTGACACTGTGCAAGAAAAAAAAATAATATATAATAATTTAACTTTATTGATATGAATCTTATATAATTAATATAAATATTATACACTAAATAAATATTAATATTTATTTACCAATTGATATCTTAATAATAATAATAATAATACTTATTATATTATTTAATAATAATTAATAATAAGAATAATAATTTTTAAATAGTATAAAAAATTACTAAAAAATATCAGAAATAATATTTTAATATTAAATAATTTATAAATATTTATATCTAATATTGGTAAGTGCACACGGTAATAAATAAACTATCAAGATTGATTCAAGATTGAATAAAGACTGGATGTTGAAGCTCCACTCACGAAGATTGACCGAGTCTTGAATCGAGCATGGGACGAACATTGGTGTCCCATGCTGAACCAATATTGAGTGACAATGATATAAAGACTGCTTCAACTCTGGGTTACCCACGCTGGGCGTTCAAGACTCAGTCAAGTTTCAACCCATCGTCAGCACTGGTCTTTCGCGCCTGGGAAGCCTTGTTTTCTCGTGGACAGTCACATATAGGTGTGATTTTAAAATTTTTTGTCAAAGGCCGTAGCAGTATAAGCATCTAAAAAGTGCCCCCTCTTGGATTGGGTCCATAGGCCAGTCGGTGAGTGCAAAAAGTGCACAAAAGTGCAACTTGAAAAGTCTCAATAGTTTCTTGTAGTTTGGGGGCCCCATATAAGAGCCCCATGGTTTGCTCTCGATTTCCGGTTGCAAAAAATAGTGTAAACAATCGTCAAAGTTCGAGAAACGTAGTTTTTCGATGACCCTTGCTTCCGGTTAAATTTTAGAGGAAAAAGTTGTTATTGAAAGTTGTAGAGCCTAAAAATACCTTTCAAATGATTGGTCATACGTTGAAAAAGGTTAATTAGTTTAGTTGCAAATGAATTTAAACCATTAAAAATAGCACTTTTTTAATTGTTTAATAACTTTGTTAATAATTATTGAATTTGTTTACAACTCACCAGGAATATTCTCCTTGCGAAGCTGAATAAATTAAAAAAAAAGTCAACTCGATCGGACAAATAGTTTATGTTTTATTCCATTTGTTAACTAAAAACATGAAATTTTTCAACAGAATTACCCCACTTTTGGACCTGCGAATTTCGTTTTTTCTTCTTCAAGAGTACAGTTTAGGAGTCAAACTTTGATTCCATTTAAATGGGAAATTGATTTTTCTTATCTAAGTGCATAATAATAGACGTTAAAAAAGGGTATGTTTTTTTGACATAAACAAATGGAATAACTCATTCGTTTTCACAAAACTTTTCCAAAAAAAAATCCGACCTAGCTTCAAGGAGGGGGGAGTTAGTTTTTTTTTCAAAAAATTCCTGACTAGTTAATTATCAATATTTTTAATTGCAATTCATACCACTTATAGTCCAATGTATGTATTTTATAAAAAAAAATTGGACATAAGGTTTTGTGCATTTATTTTTAATTTATATCAAGTAAAAGTAAATGTATCCTTTTTTCAACCTCTGAACGTCGGAGTGGGGGTACTCGAAGGAGCGTGATTCTCGCCGCCACAACTCAATTCAGCCTTTCAGATTTGCAAAAATGGTCATAACTTCGTTAATTATTTACCGATTTTAATGATTCTTTTTTTAATTTGATGTATTGTTTTACGCTGAATCCAAAAATGATTTTATATTTTTTTAAAATACAATATTTTTAATAATAAAAACAAAAATTTTTTTAACAAAAAATTTTTAATTATTATTTATAACTCTTGACAAAAAATTCTTTTCGTACATATAATTCCATTGAATTCAAAATAATATTATGACATAAAAAAATTCAAATTATTTTTATATAAGTGTGTAGCATCGTTGTATTGATAGTTGAACAGGCGTGCATATGTCAACCTAATGCTACAAGCTTATATATAATTAATTTTAATTTTTTGTTGTTATAATATTTTTTTGAATTCAATGGAATTATATGTACGAAAAGAATTTTTTGTCAAGAGTTATAAATAATAATTAAAAATTTTTTGTTAAAAAAATTTTTGTTTTTATTATTAAAAATATTGTATTTTAAAAAAATATAAAATCATTTTTGGATTCAGCGTAAAACAATACATCAAATTAAAAAAAGAATCATTAAAATCGGTAAATAATTAACGAAGTTATGACCATTTTTGCAAATCTGAAAGGCTGAATTGAGTTGTGGCGGCGAGAATCACGCTCCTTCGAGTACCCCCACTCCGACGTTCAGAGGTTGAAAAAAGGATACATTTACTTTTACTTGATATAAATTAAAAATAAATGCACAAAACCTTATGTCCAATTTTTTTTTATAAAATACATACATTGGACTATAAGTGGTATGAATTGCAATTAAAAATATTGATAATTAACTAGTCAGGAATTTTTTGAAAAAAAAACTAACTCCCCCCTCCTTGAAGCTAGGTCGGATTTTTTTTTGGAAAAGTTTTGTGAAAACGAATGAGTTATTCCATTTGTTTATGTCAAAAAAACATACCCTTTTTTAACGTCTATTATTATGCACTTAGATAAGAAAAATCAATTTCCCATTTAAATGGAATCAAAGTTTGACTCCTAAACTGTACTCTTGAAGAAGAAAAAACGAAATTCGCAGGTCCAAAAGTGGGGTAATTCTGTTGAAAAATTTCATGTTTTTAGTTAACAAATGGAATAAAACATAAACTATTTGTCCGATCGAGTTGACTTTTTTTTTAATTTATTCAGCTTCGCAAGGAGAATATTCCTGGTGAGTTGTAAACAAATTCAATAATTATTAACAAAGTTATTAAACAATTAAAAAAGTGCTATTTTTAATGGTTTAAATTCATTTGCAACTAAACTAATTAACCTTTTTCAACGTATGACCAATCATTTGAAAGGTATTTTTAGGCTCTACAACTTTCAATAACAACTTTTTCCTCTAAAATTTAACCGGAAGCAAGGGTCATCGAAAAACTACGTTTCTCGAACTTTGACGATTGTTTACACTATTTTTTGCAACCGGAAATCGAGAGCAAACCATGGGGCTCTTATATGGGGCCCCCAAACTACAAGAAACTATTGAGACTTTTCAAGTTGCACTTTTGTGCACTTTTTGCACTCACCGACTGGCCTACCATATTTAGGGAATAATTTTGACCTATTATGAGACTTATTTTCACCAAGTTTCAACTCGAAAAAATCGGTTTGTGAGATCCCAATATATATAGAAAATATCTACTGCTTTGATTCAAAAATAATATTTGTTTGAATAATTGTTTTTAATTCAAAAATATATTTTCTGTTTTGGTTTAAACAAAGAATATGTTTAAAAATGTTATGTTTGATCCAAACTTAAATGTTGATTAGAAATAATTTAAAATCAACCATAAATTTTGTTTGAATTGAATATATTATTTCTATAAATGAACCAAAAAATATGTTTGAATTAAACTGAAATTTGTTTGACTGTATAGCAAAGATATTTTAAGTTTGATTTAAACAAAATTTTTTTGAATCAAATAAATCGTTTTCTCAGTGATTGACATGTTTTTGGGCCGTGCGCGTGCAGCCGTACCGGTAATTCCCGACGGTAGTGTACGTCCATTTACTTTTTTAATTAACCTTGTACATACTAAAAAATCAATATTTACAATAAACAGGCATATATTATTAACTTTTTTAGAAATTTAATTTAAGTATTAATTAATTTTTAATGTAATTTTAAAAAATGTTGGCCCCTCGTTTATATAGAAAACTGTACTATTTAGGGGCCAAAAATCGGTTTTTTATTTTTTAAAGTATGAAGTACCCTTTCAATCATCTTATTTTATAGAAAAAAAATGGCGGTGGTGCAAAAAAAATTTCAATAAAAAAAAATGTTTTTAAAAAAAAAATAAAAAAAAAAAATTTTTTTACTGACTTTTTTTGTTAGAATTTGGTCGAAAATTTTTTTTTATTAACTGTTCATATTGTATTGTACAAAAAAATTTTTTTCATGAAAATCGGTTCAACCATTTTGGAGGGAAAAAAAATTTTTGAATTTTTTTGAATTTTTCAAAAAAATTGTATAACTCAAAAACAAAATTTTTTTTCGAGTTGAAACTTGGTGAAAATAAGTCTCATAATAGGTCAAAATTATTCCCTAAATATGGACCCAATCCAAGAGGGGGCACTTTTTACATGCTTATACTCCTACGGCCTTTGTCGATTGCTGAAATCTTTGTATAAATTACTAAAATTTTCAGTTATGTATTATTAATAGTAGAATTTATTTATCTTTCGAATGGTATATTTGTTAATTTTCTGACATTTGTATTTACAAAAAAAACGTGATTTAAAGATTGGTATGGTTTTGGGCCGTGCGCGTGCAGCCGTACCGATAATTCCCGACGGTAGTGTATGAAAATAATTAAATGATTGATAAGAAATTTATAAAAAATGAAAATCCTGTGAAATTTTTATTATTTCTTGAAAATAGTAGATATTGAAAATAATTGAATTTCAGAGAAGAATTTTATTATTTCTAAAGATAATTGAAATTTTTATGAGAATTTAAAAAAATTGTTGAACATAATTGAATTTTTGCGAAGAATTTTATTATACTTTCGAAAATAATTGAATTTCTGCAATCATTTGTAATTTTTCTGTAATTATCCAAATTATATCGTACAATTTACAAACTTTTCATCCTTTTTAAATCAAATTACGGACTTTTACGGACCTTTTTTAAAAAAGAAACGGAGTTTTACGGACTTCATGTAAAGTTGCGGACTTTTACGGAATTTACGGACCTAGTTCAAGCCCTAGAAACAATATGTATTGAAAAAAAAATTTACATTAAGCGTTGAAAAAAATTTAACTATTTTTTCCAGTAACGTAATAAAGTAATTAATAAAAAATTCCCAGGGTTTTCCCAGTAAAAACAAATTACCGGGGTAACTTTAAAATTTAATTTCGAAAAGCGGATGCTGATAACTGGTTGCCAGTTTCAGCTTCATTTAGATACCCTGAAAATACAGTATTATTTTCGCTTTCGACAATTGGTTTTCAAGAATAAACACAAAAACTTTAAAAAAAACAATTTTCCAGCATTACAAGCACAATATAAAACTAATATATAGTTGAATTTATCACTCGTTGATATTCTATTTACATAACCTAAAACTGTTTGCAATTCATTTGGCTAAGGAATTTTCTCTAAAATAACGAACGTTAGCGAGCGAGTAATATGTCGCTAGTAAATAATAATTTTAAATTTAGTCATATATTGCAATCACATAAAGTATTCTTGTAATCAACAACAATCAATTTAATTCTTGTTTTTTGTAACGTCACCAACAAAACTTTATTTATTGTCTATTCTGGCACTTTAAATAATTCGAATAATTCTTAAGGATGACAGAGGTTCTTTAAGGAAAATTCTTTGCTTTACTACTTCCATTTTCATCAGAGAGAGTTTCAAAGAACCTCATAAGTATTGTTATTATACTTACACTTGAATCACTATCAAACTGACGTTTAATAAAATTAATTGTTTCTCTAAATTCTTTCATTTTTAAGATATTATTTCGTTAATTTTATGAGCATATCAAATTTCTTCTGAACAAAACAAAAGCCAAGCTCGGTCGTCTCTCGTTTTCTTTATACACTCAGAACACAGATGATTAATGCTATTCTTCCGGTTAGGTTATGCGCATGGTTTCTCTATTCAGTTTCTATGCGCAGATCAACCGGAAGGACAGTATTAAAGCTGCTTCTACAACTTTCTTTTCTTTGGTTGAGGCCAACGCAGAATAGATCTGTAACCTGAACCGCAATCGTGACCGTAAGCGTAAGAATGAGTTAGAGAAGGATAAACAATATCCTTCTTTAACTCATTCTTACGGTTACGCTTACGATTGCGGTTCCGGTTATGCAGAGTCCACTATAGGTGCAAAAGGCAAGAAGTGCAAGTGCGAACCAATGCACTGTAAAAAAATCTGGTGTAAAATAACACGAAACTTGTAATTTCACACATCAAAATTATAGGTTGTACGTAGTAAATTTATTTCGTTACAAAAGTAGTTTTACTATTTTTAATAATTTTACATTATACGACTATGTAATTTAATAGTTTTGTGTAAATTTACTACGTCCGACGTAGGAAAATTTGATCACTATGTCCGACGTCGCACGATCTGTACAATTACATGGCGAATGTAATTTTCTTATTCCTTTAAGATTTTCAAAAAATTTTCAAGTTTTTATAAATAACTCTAAAAAAGTGTATATAATGTACATTTATAGAAAGTATATGCTAATTTATAAGTAAATAATAATATAACAAAAAGTTTTGGGCTATATTTCATAAATACAAAAAGTTACGACTGAAAATATTATTTCAAAAAATATTTGCAGGTTATGTAGATTACAGTCGGCGTGTAAAAATACCACGTCGGACATAGTGACCAAACTTTCCAACGTCGGACATAGTAAATTTACAGCAGATTTTTTTACAGTGTGCTAAATGTTATAGGAATCGCACTTGCACTTGGACTTGCTACCTACATATTTGCACATATTGTGGACTCTCCATTACAGATCTATTTTGCGTTGGCCTTTGGTTGGTGTCGACCAGGGTTTGGAAGTTAGGGTGGGATCCCATGTGAGGGGATGCGTTCCCCAAAATGAAAAGCGTAATAGGGTGCAATTTAGACTAATTTCTGTTGAAATGAATTGTAAATTGAACGAAATTCAATGCTTTCGAATTGTCATTTAACCGAGGGGGTATTTACGAGAGACGCATGCATATCCCCTAATCGCCCAGTCGTAGAAAGATCAAATAGTCGAATGCCAAGTAATCGAATGGACAAAACGTCGAATGCTAAAAACATCGAATCGGTATTTAGTCGAATGCTAAAAACATCGAATTGTCAATACGTCGAATTATCAATTCGTCGATTTATATCAATTAGTCGAATGTTAAAAATATCGAATCGTCAATACGACGAATGTTCAAAACGTCGAATTATCAATTTTTCGAATGTTAAAAACATCGAATTGTCAATACGTCGATTGTTCAAAATGTCGAATGATAAAAACATCGAATCGTCATGTAGTCGAATGCTAAAAATATCGAATCTTCAGTTAATCGAATGCTAAAAACATCGAATTCTCAATTCGTCGAATGTTCAAAACGTCGAATGTTTAAAACGTCGAATGCTAAAAACGTCGAATGTTCAAAACGTCGAATGCTCAAAACGTCGAATCGTCATTTAGTCGAATGGTAAAACCATCGAATAGTCCATTCGTCGAATGCTTAAATAGTCGAAACGCCATCTGTTCGAAATGTCAAGTAGTAGAATGGTAAAGTAGTCGAAACGCCATCTGTTCGAATTGCCAAGTAGTAGAATGGTAAAGTAGTCGAATGATCAAAACGTCGAATGATAAAAACGTCGAATGCTAAAAACATCGAATCGTCAAAAGTTCGAAAAAGTTCTTTGTCTTCAGTAGACATTAACTTAAAACAAAGAACTTTTTCGAACTTTTGACGATTCAATGTTTTTAGCATTCGACGTATTTATCATTCGACGTTTTGAGCATTCGACGAATTAACAGTTCGATGTTCTGAGCATTCGACGTTTTTATCATTCGACTACTTTACCATTCTACTACTTGGCAATTCGAACAGATGGCGTTTCGACTACTTTACCATTCTACTACTTGACATTTCAAACAGATGGCGTTTCAACTATTTAATCATTCGACGAATGGACTATTCGATGGTTTTACCATTCGACTAAATGACGATTCGACGTTTTGAGCATTCGACGTTTTTAGCATTCGACGTTTTAAACATTCGACGTTTTGAACATTCGAGGAATTGAGAATTCGATGTTTTTAGCATTCGATTAACTGAAGATTCGATATTTTTAGCATTCGACTACATGACGATTCGATGTTTTTAGCATTCGACGAATTGATAATTCGACGTTTTGAACATTCGTCATATTGACGATTCGATATTTTTAACATTTGACGAATTGATAATTCGACGTTTTGAACATTCGACGTATTGACAATTCGATGTTTTAAGCATTCGACTAAATGCCGATTCGATGTTTTTAGCATTCGACGTTTTGTCCATTCGATTACTTGGCATTCGACTATTTGATCATTCGACGACTTGGCGATTAGGGGATATGCATGCGTCTCGCTTTCAGGTTGAGTTCACAATAGCACCTTGAACGGAACGTAATAGTAAAGTCCAACGCACAATAGGTTCGCGAGAGTCGTTCGCGAACGAGACACATGAGATAGACAAGGACACAAATATATCTCTGTCCTTTTCTAACTCATGCTTTGCGTTCGCGAACCTATTGTGCTATTGTGTCATTTAGTCGAATGATAAAAACATCGAATCGTCAATTCTTTGAATGCTAAAAACATCGAATTGTTAATTCATCGAATGCTTAAATCATCGAATTTTCCATTCGTCGAATGTTCAAAACGTCGAATGATCAAAACGTAGAATGCTAAAAACATCGAATTCTCAAATCGTCGAATGCTCAAATAGTCGAAACGCCATCTGTTCGAAATGTCAAGTAGTAGAATGGTAAAGTAGTCGAAACGCCATCTGTTCGAATTGCCAAGTAGTAGAATGGTAAAGTAGTCGAATGTTCAAAACGTCGAATGCTCAGAACATCGAACTGTTAATTCGTCGAATGCTCAAAACGTCGAATGATAAAAACGTCGAATGCTAAAAACATCGAATCGTCAAAAGTTCGAAAAAGTTCTTTGTTTTAAGTTAATGTCTACTGAAGACAAAGAACTTTTTCGAACTTTTGACGATTCGATGTTTTTAGCATTCGACGTTTTTATCATTCGACGTTTTGAGCATTCGATGAATTAACAGTTCGATGTTCTGAGCATTCGACATTTTTATCATTCGACGTTTTGAACATTCGACTACTTTACCATTCTACTACTTGGCAATTCGAACAGATGGCGTTTCGACTACTTTACCATTCTACTACTTGACATTTCGAACAGATGGCGTTTCGACTATTTGAGCATTCGACGATTTGAGAATTCGATCTTTTTAGCATTCGACGTTTTGATCATTCGACGTTTTGAACATTCGACGAATGGAAAATTCGATGATTTAAGCATTCGATTAATTAACAATTCGATGTTTTGAGCATTCGACAAATTGATAATTCGACGTTTTGAACATTCGACATGTTGACGATTCGATGTTTTTAGCATTCGACTAAATGACGATTCGATGTTTTGAACATTTGACAAATTTACCATTCTACTACTTGATAATTCGAACAGATGGCGTTTCGAGTATTTGAGCATTCGACGAATGGACTATTCGATGGTTTTACCATTCGACTAAATGACGATTCGACGTTTTGAGCATTCGACGTTTTAAACATTCGACGAATTGAGAATTCGATGTTTTTAGCATTCGATTAAATGAAGATTCGATGTTTTTAGCATTCGACTAAATGACGATTCGATGTTTTTAGCATTTGACATTTTTATCATTCGACGTTTTGAACATTCGACGTTTTGAACATTCGACGAATTGAGAATTCGTCGTATTGACGATTCGATGTTTTTAACATTCGACAAATTGATAATTCGACGTTTTGAACATTCGACGTATTGACAATTCGATGTTTTTAGCATTCGACGTTTTGTCCATTCGATTACTTGGCATTCGACTATTTGATCATTCGACGACTTGGCGATTAGGGGATATGCATGCGTCTCGAATACATATGGATACTTGAGTCACATTCACATTTTGTTTTGGTCTGAAGGGGCTCGTATACCTCCTCCGTTCTAAGGCTGCGGTTACACCTCTGCAGGCAGCCTGCCTGCCTGCAGGTTGTCATGGTAACGTACAAGAGTAAGAGAGTCAGTGACTTCAAACTTCTCCCTTACTCTCGTTGCTCCTGCCTGCGCAGGCAGGCAGCCTGCAGAGGTGTAACCGCAGCCTAAGTATATCAGAAACGTCCAGCGTTTTGATTGGCTATGCTCATAGAGAATTTCCAAAAAATTTAATGTTTTGGAATTTCTCTATGAGCATAGCCAATCAAAACGCTGGACGTTTCTGAATATACTCAGAACGGAGGAGGTATACAAGCCCCTTAAGAAATATTATCTGAAAAAAAGTGAAGACCGTAGTTTTTTCTTTGCTATTTGATTAATGTATAACTCAATCGAATTGTAAATTTAGAAATTAAAAGTACAAGGCATTAACATTGATTTGCATTAAATTTGAATTGAAAATGAATGAAATTAATAAAGTGGTTGATATTCTGAAAATACAACTGAGTACAAACAAATCGCAGACACGTGTAAGTAACAACATAAAAAAAAAAATGTGTTTTTTGCTTTTATTTAAAGATTATGTAAAATAGTGAAAAGATTGCTATTTGCATTAAATGAAAGTAATATGTAAGTTGTTTAATAGATAATATGAAGATCATTATTTTTAAGAAGGAAATTTCAAGTAACTCTTATTTGACTTTTTATTTATGTATTTAATTTTTTCCATAAATCTAATTTCTCATTTCATTAACATTTCTTTATTATTTACATTTAATGTGAGTCAGTGAAATTGATATTTCAGTACACCAAAGTTTTTTTAATACTTTATGTTCTAATTTTGAAAATTGATTCTTAAATTTATATTTTTCAGGCACAAATAATTTTCTATTTATTAGAGGTTTTACGTGAAAATAACAGTGAAGAATTAGTTACTCAATTAGTTTACAATGGAATTATTAGCGATTTGTTACAAAACGTAAACCTCTTATCCAGCAGGTATAAAAATATTTCACTATTTTCTATTTAAATGTTTCCAAATAATTTTTAATTTTCCTAATTAAATATAATTACTTACTAATTTTATCTAGAATTCTTCAAATTTTTCAGGGATTTTCTCGAATGTCTGTTAATAATTGTCGGAAAAAATGCATTTTATACAAATGGATTAATAGATGAAACTATTCAAGGCATCACAAAATATCATCTTATAGATTCAATAGAACTGTCATCGTTAGCTGTGAATCTTATAGTATCAATAGTAACCAAGTACGATTTTTCACTTTACTTTTCTTAAAGTTATCGTAATTTTGTCCCCATTTTTGTTTATTTATTTATTTAATACGTTTACAATTATCACAAACATTCTTGAATATTTTTTCCATCTTTGAATCATGAAACAATATTTTTATTTAATTAAAATTAAATTAGCAGAAAATGTCAATTTATTCTACTATTCTCAGTTCCTTCATAAATTTTCATCATTATTATTTACTGTTCAAGTTCAATATTTATATGTGTACGTCCACATGAATATGAAAAACGGTCGCTTTGTCGATTTTATTTCAGAAGACAATCGCAATTTTCTAAAAATGTTCCATATATGTGACCGCGTCTGAGAAAAGGGACCTTATGCCGAAAAAATCGATTTTCAGATTTAGACAGTTTTTTACACTTTAAGGTCCTTAAAATAAAATGCAATTAGTCCCGGGTTAAACAATTTTTTTGGTCATAAGGTCCCTTTTCTCAGACGCAGTCACATATTTTTCATCATTAAAAACTAAACTCTTAAGTGTCTTATTACTTTTCAATAATCAGAGTTGTCACAAGTCAAGGAAGTTTGGAAAAAAAATTAAATTAGTCAGGAAGTTAGGGAATTATAGGAGTTTTTTATGAAAAGTATTGGAATAATATTAAATGCCTAGAATTACCACAAACATTTTGATTTTTGACAAACTTAAAAACCTTGAATTCTCCTCCCTACATTTTCTTCCACCTTTTGAAATTTTGAATCAATGAATTTTTAAATAATACCACCAGGGCTCGAACTAGGTCCGTATAAATCCCGTAAAAGTCCGCAACTTTGCTTGAAGTTCGTAAAAGTACGTTTTTTGAAAAAAGGTCCTTAATTTTAATTGAAAAAGGATGAAAAATTCGTAAATTGTACGATATAATTTAGATAATTTTACAGAAATTACAAATGATTGCAGAAATTCAATTATTTTCAAAAGTAAATTCTTATCGCACAAATTTAATTATGTTCAAAATTATTTTTAAATTCTCGTCAAAATTTCAATTATTTTCAAAAATTGTATTAAAAAATTTTAATAACATTCGTGGATTTTTTTTTGAAATCATTTGAACATTTTATTTTCTAATACATATTTAATTGAAGAATTTACGAATAATTGAAATTTTGTAAAATTGAATTGTAAACAAATGAATTTGTAAATTCTCATTGAACTTTTTCAAAAATTATTAAAAATAATGGATTTATAGAAGAATTTTAGTTAAAAACACGAAAAAAAGTTTATAATTATGTACTATATTTAAATAAAACAAACCGCAATTCCAAAACTATTTCCTTATATGAAAAAAAATTCCCCAACTTCATGAATCAACAAGGGAAAACCCCGAGATCGAAACGAGTGTCACAAAAATATTCGTAAAGAAATTAGTCTGCCTTTACATGGTTGCTACAAAATGAGAAATATAAAATTCCCAGGCTTTTTCCATGGTTTCCAGGTCAATACTTATAAAATTCCAGTCAAAAATTAAAAAAATTTCTGGCCTAATAACACAGCATTAGCTCTATCAATTTTTTTTAACCCTTTAACGCCCAAATCTGCTGATTTTTAACTTCTGTTTCAAGCTCATAATATTAAAAGAAAAAAATTATTAAAAATTCTACAAGGACACATCCATACGTTTTTGGGGTCGCTCTTTCGAATGTCATGGTCAAAATTTCCAAAAAGTGACGTTTAACCATTATTTTTTCAAAAATACTGAAAAAATACAAGATTATGGAAAGTAATTTTTTTTCACATCCAATTTTAGTTGTAATATTGATTTTTCCAAATCATCTAAGGTATAAAAAACGTGTTCTTAATAGTTTTAGTTTGAAAATATGTTTTGTGTTTTAAGATTTTTGGTATTTTTTTATTCAAAATGGCACCTGAAAAAAAACAATTTTCCAAAATTCAACACAGGATGGATACAATTTTCAAAAGTTCATGAAATCAATTGAAAGTTATTCGGGAGTTTTCAGGGTCGCTGATTATGAATCTAAAGTCAAATTTTAAAAATTCAAAATGGCGGATCCAATATGGCGGACAACAATATTAAAAATTTATCGTATTGGCTTCAAATTTGTTACTCGGAAGTTTTTGGGGTCGCTGATTACGAATCTGCAGACAGATTTTAAAAATTCATAATGGTGGCTCCAATATGTCGGACGACAATATTAAAACTTTATATATTGGCTTCAAATTTGTTAGTCGGGGGTTTTCGGGGTCGCTGATTACAAATCTAAAGTCATATTTTCAAAATTCAAAATGGCGGACGACAACATTAAAAGTTTATTAACTCTTTGCCGTACATAAAGGGGCTTGTATACCTCCTCCGTTCTGAGTATATTCAGAAACGTCCAGCGTTTATGCTCATAGAGAATTTCCAAAACATTAAATTTTTTGGAAATTCTCTATGAGCATAGCCAATCAAAACGCTGGACGTTTCTGATATACTTAGAACGGAGGAGGTATACAAGCCCCTTAAGTTTTCCCCACCTCAGAAACAAGCAGTTTGACAGTTGAATCACGTGGACAATATCAGGGCCGGATGTTAGTTTGATTTTGAGGTTATGTTTACATAGGATATTTATGTTTGATAAAAGTCTTTAACAATCAAATTTACCAAAATGTGAATTTTCGATTTTGTATGTGTAATCAAGTTTTCTATATTATTTAATGTTCTAAAAAATCGAAAGGAATAGTGGTTATAACATTGTAAATATTTTTTTTAATGGCAGACAGTTTTTTGGCAGAATATGATCACTATTGTTTGGTTTTCGTTCAACTTTATTTTTTTAAATAAATGAACTTTTTTATTTTTTTGTGTAAATATTAATATGCGTTTATATAAATAAATATTAATTCTCTTGCGTGGACAACAAACTTTTTTTTGTTTTTATACAAAAAATGAGTGAAGATTGGTTACGGTACTTCGGGACAGTAGGGGACATTTGAAAAAGAAACAGTATATAAAAAATAACAAATATTATATTAAGAATATCTATACTATATTCATATAAATAACTTCTTATCATATAAAACTAAGTTCCTGTTTTTTATACGTTGAATTTAAAAACTCTTACCTACATAATAAGAATAAAGCTATTATAGGGTACATTTAATACACGGGGACAGTAGGGGACATTTTGCTCTTTTCTTGATTCACAACTTAAGTATGTTATTTAGACAGCAACGCAGAAGCTGTCAGATTTCTTAAGGAATATTGAAACTTTTTGCTAATAATTGAGTTATAAGAGATTCAAAGTATTTACTTACCATTTTACAGACGGGACAGCAGTGGACAACTATGTTACAACCGTTAATCAATTATTTTAATTTCTGCTCCACTATATAATTTGTAGGATGGAGACCAGAACATTCTAATCGCTTTGATGTTTTGAGGTTATTCATTTATTATTGTAGCATCGGTAAAACAGTGAGTGTAAGCGCGTAACCTATTCGTAGTGAGTGTGCAAAAATGAATTCATTTTGGCAGAATATAAAATATGAAAATAAGTAACATGTTTTTAATCATTTCTTAAAATGATATTCTTGAATTTTATATGAAGTTTATAAAGAATTATAAAGAATTTTTGTATAAATCTAATACAAAAAAATGTATATAATAATTATTAGAGGCAATGTAGTGCAAGTGCCTCGAGGACAGGGACAGTAGGGGACATTTAGTCTACTTTTTAGTCTGTCATTTCGTTTTAAAGCACCTCAAAGTTCTTCTATAAGTTAGTAAAAAATTGGAGTATGTTAGATATTAATCAAATAAACCAAACAATATTCATTTGCTAACTAAAAACTTTTTTTTTTACCAAGAGACATAGATTTTACATTTTAAATGAAATGAGCCATAAATGGGTTCCAATTTTGAGAAGGTACGATCCTGCAAATTTAGACACTTACATTCTCACACATAACTAACTTATCAACATAAGCATAAACGCCTCTTCTCATTGGCTGTTGCCCCAAAAAGGACTCTAGACGACATTTCGTAACATATTGTGGTGTATTCGAGTGTCTTATCATCGAATGTGATTTTTCGGTACATTACGAGACACCTTTCGTCTTTCAAGTGGACCTATATTTCATTTCATTTTCACACGCACGCACATATGTTTTTCCCCTCTTTATATATATTTGTATTCACGAAGTTGTGCGTTGCTACGACAATCGCGCATGACTTAGATTCTTCCAGGCGCGAAGTGACGCCGAGTTCAGGCTTTATAAAGATTGGCCGAGCATTGGTCAACATTGATTGAGCATGAGTGAATCAGCGAGAGCAGGAATGATCGAAGCTTTAATGTAACACCGATTCCAGACTGCAGCGCGAGCCTTGATTCAGCATTGGACATCAATGCTCAATCAATGCTGCGGACGCCTAACGCAGGACTGAAACAAGACTGCTTCCACTGTTCCCAAATTTACTCGTTTCTCAAGTTTATTCAATATAATGTGAATATATGAATTATTAATAATAATAATAAATATTATTGTTATTATTTTAATTCATGTATGTGTGTATATATACATTTAATGACAATAAGTTATTATTTGTAATAATTATAATATTATTTTCATATAAATAAGAATATATTACTAACAATAAATATCATTTGAATAGTAATTTTAAAAAAATAATTTTAGAAAGACAATTTTTCTGTTAATCGTTACATTTTTTTCTTGATTTTTCGCTCGCATGTGGGATCGAAACTCACGCACCCCGCCCCCCTAACGCATACCGGAAGTTCTCAACGCACGCATTTAAACCGCTCGGCCACAGAAGGCTGGAAGGTTTCTCGCCTAATCTACTATATCAATGCCAGTGCCGTCACTCAACATGGGATACCAATGTTCGTCCCATACTCGTTTCAAGTCTCAGTAATCTTGTTACAATATTCAGTTCCTTTATTGCCGTGTGCACTGTACAATATTGAATATAAATATTTATAAATTATTTAACATTAAAATATTTTTTCTGATAATTTTATAAGTTAAATTATATATTATTTTTTTTCTCGCACAGTGTCAAATTATTATTTCAAAGTTCAAGAGTTTCGTTTATCTGAAAAATTTTCAGTGAAAAAAATGTTCATTAGGTAGTAATAAATATTTATGCCTAGTAGTTTTACACTAGGATTAACTGTTTACTGAATATTATCAAAAATATATTTTTCGTCAAACGCGCGCGACTAAACACAAATACCACCATCCCATCTACTCAATGCTTTCCCCGCCTGTGACGTCATGAGGGGAAAGCATTGAGTAGATGGGATGGTGGGAACACGACAATCGCAACGTCGCGCTGTAAAGTCTCAAGGTTATTTGTGTTTAGTAGCGCGCGTTTGACGAAAAATATATTTTTGATAATATTCAGTAAACAGTTAAACCTAGTGTAAAACTACTAGGCATAAATATTTATTACTACCTAATGAACATTTTTTTCACTGAAAATTTTTCAGATAAACGAAACTCTTGAACTTTGAAATAATAATTTTACACTGTGCAAGAAAAAAAAATAATATATAATAATTTAACTTTATTGATATGAATCTTATATAATTAATATAAATATTATACACTAAATAAATATTAATATTTATTTACCAATTGATATCTTAATAACAATAATAATAATACTTAATATTAATAATACTTAATAATTATACTTAATAATTAATAATAATAATAATAATAATAATAATTTTTAAATAGTATAAAAAATTACTAAAAATTATCAGAAATAATATTTTAATATTAAATAATTTATAAATATTTATATCTAATATTGTTAAGTGCACACGGTATAATAAATAAACTATCAAGATTGATTCAAGCTTGAATAAAGACTGGATGTTGAAGCTCCTCTCACGAAGATTGACCGAGTGTTAAATCGAGCATGGGACGAACATTGGTGTCCCATGCTGAACCAATATTGAGTGACAATGATATAAAGACTGCTTCAACTCTGGGTTACCCACGCTGGGCGTACAAGACTCAGTCAAGTTTCAACCCATCGTCAGCACTGGTCTTTCGCGCCTGGATCTTCCTTCGAAAGATTGTTCGTTTTACTACGATTTCTTAATTCGAATTTATCAAGAATTATATATCTGTAATTATCAGTGAAATATTAATTAATCCGAAATTAATTATTCAATAAAATTAAATTGTTTATTTTATTGATTATTGAAGTTTTAAATAAATTCTATTATTATGTTATTAATTTGGAGTTATCCTTTAAAGAATTAAAAGCACATGTTCGTTAAAACCTAACCCCACAATATGAACGGCAAAGGGTTAATTGGCTTCAAATGTGTTACTCGGGGGGTTTTTGGAGTCGCTGATTACGAATCTGAAGTTAGATATTAAAAATTTTAAATTACGGACGACAAAATATATCAATGCTAACATAATTTCATCCGCTAATAATTCTGGCGAATCTTACTTGCATGATGGCGTTGCTGAATCTGAGTATAAGTCCGATGACATTTTTTCTGAGGCAGATCATGATTTTAATTCCTTGTTAAGAAAACATGAGCAGTTGTAAAATTCCATTAAAAAAGACTATTTTTAAGTACCATTTTCTCAACTCCAAATAATTTTTTTTTATCACACTTTGTTCTTATGATTTAATATACAAATAGGGTTGTAAAGTTTCATGAAACTTTGGAAAATGAAATGTTTCATGAAAGTTTCATTGCTTCATGAAACATTTCAAAGTTTCAAGTTTTAAGCGGGAAATTTCAAATTCAATGCAAGAAAGTATAATAATTAACGCATATTTTGTTGTCAAAAACATGAAGTATTATTATTTACTTTAATATCTTTCTTTAATTTTTATAAATAAAATAAATAATTAAAAAATATATTAATAATTTAATTTTAAGTCACTCGTTTGAGGTAATATTTCAGGTAATTTTTAGTTAATATTAACATAACTACTCTCGTGTTTTCAGATGTAAACAAAAAATTTTCATAAAACTGTTTCGAACTAACCTAAAATTTCTAGAGATTATCTAACCTAAACTGACAACTGCGCATGTGCATATAAAGCTTAATTATTGGTTCTTCAATGTTTCATGAAAGTAATGAAACTTTCGCTTATGAAACATTGAAATACTTTCAAATGAAAGTTTCATTGTTTCAATGAAACGTTTCATCACTCACAACCCTATATACAAAGGACTAAAATCTGATCGTTCGATAAAGACAAATATTTATTTTTGAATTTTCCGTGCCATTTTGAAAAAATAATTACCCGTTTTCTTGATTTTTTTGTTAAATAAGCAAACAACTTTAAATAAACTAATTTATTTGTAAAACCGAAAGACCACATAACAGTTCATTGATGTACAAGTATTTTAAAAAAACCATATCCGTGAAGTGGTTTTCGAGAAATTAGTACCTAAGTGATCCGACATTTTAAAGTTTTAAAATCTGACTTCAGATTCATAATCAGCAATACCAAAAACCCCCGAGCAACAAATTTGAAGCTAATATATGAAGTTTTAATATTGTCGTCCGCCATATTAGATCCGCCATATTGAATTTTGAAAATATGACTTTAGATTCGTAATCAGCGACCCCGAAAACCCCCAAGTAACAAATTTGAAGCCAATATATGAAGTTTTAATATTGTCGTCCGCCATATTGGAGCCGCCATTTTGAATTTTTAAAATCTGTCTTCAGATTTGTAATCAGTGACCCCGAAAACCCCCGAGTAACAAATTTGAAGCCAATACGATAAATTTTTAATATTGTCGTCCGCCATATTGCATCCGCCATTTTGAATTTTTAAAATTTGACTTTTGATTCGTAATCAACGACCTTGAAAACCCCCGAGTAACAAGTTTCAAGCGGTTTCATGAACTTTTGAAAATTGTATCCATCCTGTGTTGAATTTTGGAAAATTGTTTTTTTTTCAGGCGCCATTTTGAATCAAAAAATACCAAAAATCTTAAAACTCAAAACATATTTTCAAACTAAAACTATCGGGAACACGTTTTTATACCTTAGATGATTTGGAAAAATCAATATGAAAACTAAAATTGAATCCAAATGGGAAATGCCAGTGTAGTGCCGATGTTCACCACTGGCTTAGTACTCAGACGATTGTTCGGCGTAGTCTAGCCGAGCCTCGACAATTAGTGCTGGCGCAGTATAGAATTTTTGTTTCGCCAAAGCTTGGACAAGCCACGGCGGCAAGTGCTGGCTGAGTATAGAAAAATTGTTCACAACGCTCTTTGCCAACATTGCTTTTCTGACATAAACTTAAAAAAAATTATAAAAAAAGTTTATGAATGTTTATAAATATAAATTTATTAAAAAAAATTAATATTTTACTGTTTAGTTGTTCATTTTTTATTTTTATTAAATTTAATAATAACAATTTAACATATGTTACGTCCTATGGATTAAACATATCCAGGTGCGAATTTAGGTTGGCCGCCAGAGTTTGAAGGTTGGCCCAAGGTTGGCCTAACTTTGGCAAGCAAAGTTTTGGTTGCCAGAGTTTGCCCAACTTTGGCAAGTACTTGTGCCCACAGTTGGCCCGACTTTGCAAGCCAACCATTAAATGCAGAGTTTAACCAACCGTCGGGCCAACTTTGGCGACAAAGGTTGGCACAACTTATCCAAACGTAGTTTAAAAGACTTTCAGTTTCGATTGGCCGAACTCTGGGCAACGGTTGGCCCAACGGTTGGCAAAACTCTGTGAAACGCAGTTTAATTGACTTGATTTTTCTTGGTTGGCCGAACTCTGGGCAACGGTTGGCCCAACGGTTGGCAAAACTCTAGAAACGCAGTTTAAATGACTTAAACTTTCTTGGTTGGCCGAACTCTGGGCCACGGTTGGCCCAACGGTTGGCAAAACTCTGTGAAACGCAGTTTAATTGACTTAAACTTTCTTGGTTGGCAAAACTCTGTGAAACGCAGTTTAATTGACTTAAACTTTCTTGGTTGGCCGAACTCTGGGCAACGGTTGGCCCAACGGTTGGCAAAACTCTGTGAAACGCAGTTTAATTGACTTGATTTTTCTTGGTTGGCCCAACGGTTAACAAAACTCTAGAAACGCAGTTTAAATGACTTAAACTTTCTTGGTTGGCCGAACTCTGGCCCAACGGTTGGCAAAACTATGTGAAACACAGTTTAATTGACTTAAACTTTCTTGGTTGGCCGAACTTTGGGCCACGGTTGGCCCGACGGTGGGCAAAACTTTGTGAAAGACAGTTTAATTGACTTAAACTTTCTTGGTTGTCCGAACTCTGGGCCACGGTTGGCCCAACGGTTGGCAAAACTCTAGAAACGCAGTTTCATTGACTTAAACTTTCTTGGTCGGCCGAACTTTGGGCCACGGTTGGCCCGACGGTGGGCAGAACTTTGTGAAACGCAGTTTAATTGACTTGATTTTTCTTGGTTGGCCGAACTCTGGGCCACGGTTGGCCCAACGGTTGGCGAAACTTTGTCAAATGCGGTTTAAATGACTTAAACTTTCTTGGTTGGCCGAACTCTGGGCCACGGTTGGCCCAACGGTTGGCAAAACTATGTGAAACACAGTTTAATTGACTTAAACTTTCTTGGTTGGCCGAACTTTGGGCCACGGTTGGCCCGACGGTGGGCAAAACTTTGTGAAACGCAGTTTAATTGACTTGATTTTTCTTGGTTGGCCGAACTCTGGGCCACGGTTGGCCCAACGGTTGTCAAAACTTTGTCAAATGCGGTTTAAATGACTTAAACTTTCTTGGTCGGCCGAACTCTGGGCCACGGTTGGCCCGACTGTTGCAGCTTAAATATACATTTTGCGTTATGCACTCCCATGTGAGCGTAGCGTAGTGGTCAGTGTATAAGTCTTCGGTGCGTTAGGTTAGGGGTTCGATCCCAGCGAGCGATAGATATTTTCGAAAATGTATGTATGAGATTGTGTTTAATAATAATAGCAGGCCTCGAACTAGGTCCGTAAATCCCGTAAAAGTCCGTAACTTTGCTTGAAGTCCGTAAAAGTCCGTTTTTTTGAAAAAAGGTCCGTAAAGTCCGTAATTCGATTGAAAAAGGTCCGTAAAGTACGTAAGTTATACGATATAATTCGGATAATTTTAGAGAAATTACAAATGATTGAAGGAATTCAATTATTTTCAAAAGTAATAAAATTCTTCGCAAAAATTCAATTATGTTCAAAAATTTTTTTAAATTCTCGTCAAAATTTTAGAGATAATTAAATTCTTCTCCGCAATATCAATTATTTTCAAAAATTTTAATAAAATTCTTGGAAAAATTTCAATTATTTTCAAAAATTTTCCCTAATTTAATTATTTTTAATATCTACTATTTTAATAAAATTTTGCAAAAGAATTCAAATTATTTGAAAATTGATAGATACAATTCTTTAAAAGAATTCAATTTTAAGAAACATATGTAAATATTCAATAAATTTTCAATAAATTGTTTTTTTTGTATTTAAATAATGAAATTCTCGTAGAATTTTTTATAAAAATTGATTTATAAATGGATTTCAGTTAAAATTTTAGATTATAATTGAATATTAAAAGTATTAGAGCGTAAAGTTTTAGAAATAATTAAATTTTGAAAAGGTTTCAGATACAAATCTTTGAAAATTTGAATTTTTCATATTTTTAACTAACAATTCTGTGGAATTAATTTTTTTTTTTGAAAAAGTTTAATTGCTGATTTTTTTATATTATTTAAAGTTTTTATTTTCTAATATACATATTTAATTGAAGAATTTACAAATAATTGAAATTTCGTAAAATTGAATATTGTAAACAAATGGATTTGAAAATTGTCAAAGAACTTTTTCGAAAATTATTAAAAATAATCGATTTTCAGAAGAATTTTAGTTAAAAATTCTTGAAAATAATAATTGAATTGATAATGATTTTATCACTCTATCTTTAATTATTATAAAACATGAAGTAATCGATTGCTTATCGATATCTTCATGTTATTTAGTTATGAAAAAATCTAATTTATAGTTTTAAGAAAAATGTACTCATATATTTTTGTCAGTAATTGGTCCGTAAATGGTCCGTAATTTTTCATTTTTGGTCCGTAAAGTCCGTATTTTTAAATACTTTCACTGGTTCGAGCCCTGTAATAGGTAAAGGTTATATCTGATGTTCCCGCTAATAATAACGTGTTAATTGTTTAAATAATGTAGTTTTTTAATAATTTTTTACCTTTGGCTGTTGAAGTTGGCCAAACTTTGAAAATTGTGGTTGGCCCAACTTACGCATCTAAAGTTGTGCCAACTTTGGCGTCAGTCTTTGGACCAACCATTGAAATGTATAGTTGGCACAACATATGCATTTGAAGTTAGGCCAACTTCCTTATGAGTTGTCGGGCCAACCATCGTCGCCGTTAGACGGTCGCCGTTATCATCTGTATGGTTGGCCCAACCTCTGGCACGAGAAGTTGGACCGACTTTGTAAAAGTTGGCCCAACTATGGGCCGACCAAAAAATCGCACCTGGGATTTTTTTTTTTCAGTGTAGATTTTCATTAATTCATAGAATATTCTACGAATTACGTATTCAGTGACATAAAATAAAAACTAAGCAATAATGTTAGCATTAAATTTTAGATATTTCTACCTTTTGAGTAAATAATAATTATAAAGTTTAAAATTCCATGAAATAACAATTATATAGAGTTAAATTTGGGGAGAGTCATACGTCTCTAAATATTGACAATTTAAGGAATTAAAAATTTGTAATAATAATTTTTTTGTGCGCTATATTTAACAAAATTCCCGGTTTTTTCACGACTTTGTCCTAATTATTTCCGGTTTTTTTCTCATCAAATTTAAATTTATTTGATTTCAAATATAAATAAATCTACAAATGGCTTCAAAAATTTTTATTAGAATTTTTATGAATGATAAATAATTCTTTTGGCGAGTTTCTTAAAATTTTTTGAAAATAATGTTTTTTTAATCATTTTAATTGAAAATTTGATTATTTAATTTTATTAAAATGTTATTGATAATAATTGAATTTCTGCAAAGAATTTTTTAAAAAATGAATTGTACAGAACAATTTAATTATTTATAAAAATAATTAAAATTTTGATAAGAATTTAAACAAATTTTTAAATATAATTGAATTTCTGCGAAGAATTTTATTACATTTGAAAATAATTGAGTTGTTCTTTAGAATTTTACAGAAATTTATGAAAATAGCTGAATTCTAGTAAAGGATTCTTTTTAAAAATAGTATTCAAAAGAATTTAGTAAATCTAAAGAATTTTGCAACTTATAGAAATAATTAAATTCTTGAGAAAAATTTTTTACTGTTTCTAGAAATAATTGAATTCTTTCCACGAATTTTAATAAAATTTTTAAGAATAATTACATTTTTCCAGGAATGTGATTAAAATTGTCTTAAAAATAATTGAAATTCTGCAATGAGTTTTACTATTTATGAAAATAATTGAATATATTGTGAAGAAATTTAAAAAAATAAAATTATAATTATGGTGACTAACTTCCCCTGATTATTTTCAAAAAATTTAAATAAAATTCTTTAAAAGAATTTTAAACATATCGATATTATAATCGATATGTTTTAATTTGTAAAAGGAACACAGAAAAATGTTGTCTCACAAAAATCGAAAATTTATTCTGATCAGAAAGTTTCCATTAAATTCATTATAATTTTTATCGAAAACTCTTAGCACACGGAAAACATTTTTTCAGTCAAAGTTCCCGAACTGTACCTGAACGGTGGATATGAGAAAAAGTTAAGGTCTAATTCTGCATTACACTAAAGATGTCCCTGAATTTTTTAAAAATCTGCCGTGAACTTCGAGAATTTCTCGTGCTCTACACAGTAGATTCCTGAAAAGTTCAAGAATTTCTTTAGTGTAATGCAGGATTAGACCTCAACTTTTTCTCACTGTTCAGGTGTTCAGGTACAGTTCGAGAACTTTCCCTGAAAAATTTTTTCCGTACATTTTCAACCTACGGTTTTGTAGGATTTTCAAAAATTCTTCCGTATTCATAGTTCTAAAATATATTCTTCATTTTATTAATCATGAACATTTTCCCGTATGTACTTTTTCTGTGGTAAGACAGGCAGGTAAATTGCTACCGTGATAATTCTTGAAATCATTTACGCGCGCATCGCGCGCGTAGGATTTTGCTAGTTAATAATAATTTTACAATATTTGTTATAGCGTAGTTTAATTGTTTATAATTTTTAAATGTATGTAGGTTTTTGAATTTTAATTTTATCGTAATTTTTAACGTAATTGTCGCATTATTCAATTATTTATTTTGATTTTATGATCATTTATTTTTTACAAATTGTTATTAATAATTTGTGAATTATTATTGGATTATTATTCATAATTATTCTTTGTGGATATTTATTTGTTATTAATTATTTTATAAACAATAAATATTTATTTTCACACATTATTGATAATGTTAAAATATTAATTATTTATCATTTTTATTTATTGTTTTATTTATTATTCATTTGCAAATGAAAATTAACGTTTCTATTATTTAAACACATTTTAGAATGTGTATATGTATGCACTCTCGACCGTACCTTTAAAAAGGCCGTTCCTTAGACATCTGCACGCTAAAAAAAAAGTTTTACTTTCAGCCTCTTTTTGAGGCTGAATTTAAGATGTAAACGGAGTCAGCCCCGTTAAACAAGGACAGACTTATGTGAAATACATGGGCTGAATTTAAGGTGTAAACGGAGTCAGACTTTTTTTTTCCTGTGTGGTCATAGCAATTACAATATTACAATTTATGGTTTCCTTTAACATTTGGAAACACTTTGACTTTTGTTCGGAAAAAGTATTTTTTCTAGAAGGTTAACTGTTAAGAAGGATGAAATTTGAACTGCCTTTTTCACGGTACAATCTGTGAGCGATAAAAATGTTGTTTGAACGAATTTTCTAGGGAAAAGATAATTTTGAAATGTTTGTCTGGTCTGTTTAGTGTAACTCTTATAGGGCCCATTTTAAGTTATTTGAAAAATATAATTTGAAAAATAAAAGTGAAAAATATACAGGATGTAACACATAATTGTCTAATTTTGTAAATAATAAATTATTTAAACAAATTAAAATTATAAACAATATTTAAACTTTAATCTCAATAATAATTTGGTTCCTATTAAAATACTATTATACTTCTTACTATGAATAAAAAATTATTAAAAAATTACGTAAAATGTTAAATGCAATAAGTAAAGTAATTTAATTTAATTATTAAAAATTTATTTTAATTTATTTTATTTCAATTTATTATTTCTAATGTATCCCTATTTTTTTCTCATCTTTGACTCAATAATTGTATGTCTGAATGATACTGAGATATTAATACTTTACTGTACACATGTGTCTTTAGCATAGTGGTTAGAGCGTTAGTCTGTTAGTCCGTAGGTTCGATTCCCCTCGTCAGCAATTTTGTTTATTTTCATAGGTTTGCGATATTTCTAGATTCCATTCGTTAGGTACTAAAATATGAAAATCTAATGCACATTTACTGTAATTGAAGGGCTACATAAAATAAGGGGACGAACGCGTGGTTGAAAGGGATAATATCAGTCAGGTAGCAGCGAGCGGCTCAAGGCTTGTCACTGCTACCCGACTGGTACTATCCCTTCCAAGCCTCGCGTTCGTCTCCTTATTTTATGTAGCCCTTCAATTGTTTATTATTTAATTTTTAAATGTTATAAAAAATTTTTTTCTACTTCATTTACTATATCCATTGTTAGTCTCCATCTTTAATACAATTTCTTTAAGAAGAGGAATATTTTATGAATAATAACTATTTATTAATATTATTTACCATTTTGTTGTTAAATTATTTATAATTATGAATTTACGACTAATTAATAACAATACGGCATTTATTGCGGCAATATTCTCAGCCAGCACTGGTCCAGTGCTGCGCCAGCGCTGTCTGGCAGCACTGGCAGGCAGTACTTCGCCAGCGTTAGACAGCGTTATCATCCCAGAGTTATGCCAGTGCTGTCTGTCAGCGTAGCTGCAAGTACTGACAGTGCTGGTGCAGTACTCCGCCAGTTATAAATTTCCCATTGGGATATGAAAAAAAATTACTTTCCAAAATTTTGTATTTTTTGAGTATTTTTGAAAAAATAAGGGTTAAACGTAACTTTTTGGAAATTTGGACCATGCCATTCGAAAAAGCGACCCTAAAAACGTATGGATATGTCCTTGTAGAATTTTTAATAATTTTTTCCTT
Source organism: Leptopilina heterotoma (assembly GCF_015476425.1). Lineage (NCBI taxonomy): Eukaryota > Metazoa > Arthropoda > Insecta > Hymenoptera > Figitidae > Leptopilina > Leptopilina heterotoma. The sequence continues at coordinate 778,359 of NW_025110970.1, read as the reverse complement.
TTAATATTATGAGCTTGAAACCGAAGTTAAAAATCAGCATATTTGGGCGTTAAAGGGTTAAATTTCCAAATTCCAAAAACATAATAAGAATTAAAAACCAAAAATTTTTCTTCCGTAGAGTTTTTTATATTTAATTATATTTATTTATTTAATTTACTTAGGGTCAGTTGGGGTAAATAGAAACAGATTTGCTAAGTTTCACCAATAACATAAGTTTTTTTTTAAATCGGAATACTTTCGGTTTTCTTGTGTATATATTGAGTTATTATTACACTTCCGTGGAACAATTTTATGGCGAAGTAAAAAATATGGGTATCATTAAATCGCAATAATCAACTGTTTCTATTTATTCCTAAATTTTTCAACTTTGCAAAAATTTAGGGGTAAATAGAAACAGTTGATTATTTCTTACAAAATTTAAGAAAAAATCAAGTCATTTTCCTAGAGACAGGAGGAAAAACTTCGGTAGTGGGGGTATGGCAATGCTGAGTCGCTCAGCTGATGTATGGTCAGGCGTTTACTTTCAAAAAAAGTTTTCGCCGCAATAGACCACACGGACTTCTGCGCAGCTACACAGGTAAACACGGGAAAATATATTCTATACAAATACAATATGAAATATAAGTGTTTATATTTTCAAACATCTTTTAGTTATTAAAAAAAAAGTTTTAAAAACAAAAAAATGTGTAAACTATAGCATGAAGTGTATTAAAAGTTAACAAAAAGTAATAGTCATAGTGCTGTGTTTATCTTTCTTCTTGTTTCAACTTTTCACACAGCACGTTTTCGGAATTTTTAATTATTTGAATAACACTCAATTTAATAATCACTCACATTATTTCTATATATATATATCCGTTATGACACACATTGTGTCTCGATTGCACTTTAAAGTTAACCTCAAATTAAAATCATATCATACACATGTGAAACACACGGTATACCAGAATTTGAATGTGTGAGTGATGTGCAGAAGCACCGCGCCGGCGACTTTTCGAAACGAAATACGCCTGGTTAAAGAAAAGTTCTTGACTCATCCCCACTACCGAAGTTTCACCTCCTGTCTCTACCTCTGTCTATAGATACCATAGAAACCATAGATCTTTTGCTACTCCAACAATATACAGCCAGCCATAGAATATGGATGCAGCAACCTTAACTATGGATATCCCGTATTTTTCAATATAATATGGCTGTGATATCCATGTATCTGGATGTGTCAACTATTCCTTTTTCTCCGTGTAGAAAACGTCGTATTATTACAAAAATATTATTGGGTCAGTCCATTATATTTCACCTGAAGCCGTTGCAGCCTATTTTTAAAAAAATCTCATAATTTGTAAAAATGATGTTTAATATCCATAGAATACATTTTTGAGAATTCTTTTATAAAATTTTTTGAATTAAACTTAGAATTTTAATTTTTAAGTTGAGTTGCACAGTAGAAAGGTTAGATTGACAGTTCTGAAAATTTAATAAAAAAGCATGGAAATAATTTAGATAATACAAATTTCTTGATTGATATTTGTTAAAAATGAGCTAATTTACTTGTATAAATAGATTATTATGTAAACATACCTAAAATAATAGATAAAAATTGATTTTAAAATTTACCTATGAAATGTCAAAAGTCACTACATTTTATTTACACTTTTCTAAAAAGTTTATAAATATTAATAAATTTATTACTATTTAATGTAAAGTATTTTTAATGTACTTTCATAATATGTGCTAACTTTTTAATGTTATAATATAGAAATATAAAAAATTTTACCTTTAATATTGAATGTTTTATGATTTTCAGTGATTTTAATCACTTATTTCTTCTTAGGTGCAAGACCAAAAAATCCCATTTTTGTCTTAATATTTAAGTTTGACCTTCTTTTCCATTCTATTAAATTTTGGTGATGGAGAACGAGCTACTTTGTAGTTTTATTCATGTTTAAAAAATCTGCTTCCAAAAGCGAGTTTGTTGGTTAAAATGCAGGTAATTTTATAACACTGAAGTTGGCTATCTCAATAGTTTTGCAAAAATCTACTTGCATTTTAACCAACAAATTCGTTTTTTCAGCAGATTTTTTAAACTGAAAAGTAATTTGTTCTCCATCACCAAAATTTAATAGAATGGAAAAGAAGATCAAACTTTAATATTAAGACAAAAATGGGATTTTTTGGTCTTGCACCTGAGAAGAAATAAGTGATTAAAATCACTGAAAATCATGAAACACTCAATATTAAACGTAACATTTTTTATATTTCTATATTATAAAATTAAAAAGTTAGCACATATTATGAAAGTACATTAAAAATACTTTACATTAAATAGTAATAAATTTATTAATATTTATAAACTTTTTAGAAAAGTGTAAATAAAATGTAGTGACTTTTGACATTTCATAGGTAAATTTTAAAATCAATTTTTATCTATTATTTTAGGTATGTTTACATAATAATCTATTTATACAAGTAAATTAGCTCATTTTTAACAAATATCAATCAAGAAATTTGTATTATCTAAATTATTTCCATGCTTTTTTATTAAATTTTCATAACTGTCAATCTAACCTTTTTACTGTGCAACTCAACTTAAAAATAAAAATTCTAAGTTTAATTCAAAAAATTTTATAAAAGAATTCTGAAAAATTAATTCTATGGATAATAAACATCATTTTTACAAATTATGAGATTTTTTTAAAAATAGGCCGCAACGGCTTCAGGTGAAATATAATGGACTGACCCTGTTTGTTTATTTAAAATTTAGCAATACTTTTAGCCCTGATAGAAATACTGATGCCAGCTTTGTATGTGTTTTTTCAGATTAGAAAACTCAAAAATGCCAAAACCAAAGAGATTTAAGTTCAGTAAGATGGTAGTTATCGTCTGAACTGGAATTACAGTCAAACCTGGATAAGTGACAGTAATTTCCAGCTCCCGTCATTTTTACATGTAAAAACCACTTTAAGTGATAATCTGTAAGTGATTTTCAAACCTCACGGAAAGAAAAAGTCTGGAAGAGATATCCATAAAAATATTGTTGAGCAGAATATTGTTGTGTTATCCAATTCAATGGAAGAGACAACTTTCAGGATGGAAGCACTTTCAATATTCAATGAATGAGGGAGCCATATTATACTGTTGAATCAAATATGGATGTGACATCCATAGTCATGGTTGGGCTTACAATTCATACTATGGATTTTCACATATGGCTGCCTCATCCATATAAACTTTGGTTGGGAGATCCAGTTAGTTCAAAATTTCGATACTTGTTGCGCGCAATTCATTATCATGGCATCCTTTTTAAAAATGGTCGTCTCAATTTGTCCATCGCGTCGGTCTCCTGTCGCGTCTATATAATCGCGTTGTGAGTTTATTGCGTATAAATAATGTTATAATTGTTTATTATTTATTATTGTTATTGTCTATTAGTTTTTATGTAAATTCATTTTCATGAAATAAGTGTATAGTATATAAGGAACATTATATGCTAGCCTTAACTGTGGATATCCCGTATTTTTCAATATATTAACATGGCTGTGATATCCATGTATCTGGATGTGTCTACTATTCCTTTCTCTCCGTGCTCTATAAGGGAGAATCTTTTCCGTATTATTTCCGAAAAGTCTACAGATATCAATAAACAATAATTAAAATTTTAATAGATGTATAGGGGGGTGTCTATAAATTACGTAAGACATTTTTCAGCAAAATTTGACCCCCCCCCCTCCTCCCTAAATGCCTTACGTAATTTATGGACGACCTCCAGGAACAAAGACCGCTTTTATTTAAACTCTAATTAATACATATATGTCATACACAGAAAAATGTAGTTTCAAATCTAATTTAAGGGGAGGTTCTCATTGCGGGGGCCAAAATAAACACAAACTTTGACAATTTTTTGCGAGGAACGGCTATGACTTAACGATGTAATTTTTTTTTCTAAATAAAGATACATTCTTGAACTTTTAAAATATATATTTCATTTTCAAAAAAATGCAAAATGGCGGCCAATATGGCGCATCTAGAAAATAATGTTTTTTTAAATAGGGAAAACGGTGGGCATTCTACACTGCGCAATTTTTAGTCTAAAACAAAAACTCAAAATTTTTTATAAAGGTGACATCCTAAAGAATAGGTTATACCTATAAAATAGTTAAAAAGTTATTAAATGACAAAATGGCGGACACATTTTTAAAAAAACTGCGTTTTCGCATTATTTTTCCATATTTGATCTCTTGTAAAAATCTCTATTGTTAACAATTTTATCATATTATAGGTATAACCCCAGTAGAATTTAGTTACCTTTAATTATCCGCAAACCCGAAGTTGATTGATTAAATAGTTTAGACGCTACGATGCCCACCAGTTTTAAAATCTTGTTTCGAGTAAAACGCGTTTAAGGTTTCAGAAACATTTTTGTGCAATAATTGTATTCTTTGCAATTCTTTGTTCAATTTGCGTATATGATAAATATCTATAGGTATTTAGGGTCGCTCTTTACGATTCTGAGGTCAGATTTGCAAAATTTTTAAAAATTGATTCGATTTGCCTGACATTTGTTACTCAGTGCTCGGGACGGCGGTGAGTTCAAGACTTCATAAAAACGAAAATATTCTTCGGATCAAAAAATCGCTATACACACATATTCTACATATATATAGCTTTAAAAAAATACAATAAAAAAGAAATCAATTTTTTTGACTCCCGCAATGGGAACCTCCCCTTAACAAGAAGCGTTTGCTTTTAAGAGTTTAATACAAAAGTTTTCAATTCTTTGAAAAGTCGAAATGCCTTCGCGAAAACATTTATACATTTATAAGTGAGAACCTGTGGATATATGTAAGAAACTTATGTAAGTGAGATAAAATTCTCGGTCCCTTGAATTCTCACTTATCCAGGTTTAACTGTATTAATTTTTATGAAAAAAATAAAAAAAATTGGAGTCAGTTTAAAGAAAGTTGTTCGACAAACGGTTTTTTTAAAATAGTTCTTCGGTTAAAAAATAATAAAAATTAATATTTTTAATTAATTCTAATTCCGGCGGTACCCACACATGTGACGAAGAAGTGGTAAAAATGTCATTCTATAATGATGAATTGAAAGTTCGATTTAAGAAATTTAAAATGACGGATAAAAAATTATATAACTTTATGAGGCTAAATTTTTATTTCTAGAGTTTTCGTTGATTTTACCGAATCTCAAGGAATTCAATTAATTCAAAAACATGAAGAAAGCTTACTAAGTTTTCTTGAACGAACAATTTTCGATTCACATTCAGTATTGTCTGCAGCAAAGTTGTTCAATTTTCTAATAGAATACAGTACAGAGAGCTTTAAATATATTCACCTTAAAATTATTACATTTCTATACGGCAATGTAATAAAACTTATTGAAGCAAATAATATTTCCGATTTAGAGAAATTTCAAAACATCTGCTGCACTTCATTTACTTTAGCCAAGTAAGTATTGGTGGATTTCATGCCTATAATAGAGACATTTGCTAGTGACAATCTGGTTTTAATATTAAAAATAATATAATAGTATTTAATATTATTTGCTATTTAATTGATTATTTATATATTTTTAATTATATGATATAATATTTTTTGCATTTTTACATTAATGCTTTTACAGTTATTGTAATGAAATAACCGTACAAGATGTTGAAAACAAATTCAGTGGTTCTTCTTCAGCAACTACAATGTTGGATATTCCAGAATCAAAGAAAATTCTAATTGAAACAATAAGACGAGTAACATTAGAGTTTTTACTTCCTTCTCCAATGGCATGCATTGAGTTATCGATCATTTCGATATCTTCATATTACAAAAATCTCTTTCACATTGGTCATCTAAACTAATTATCCAAGTTTAAATAACAATATCTTGTAAAATTATTGAAATTTGGCAAAACTATTTGCACAACTTATAAACTATCCCTGAGACAACAAAATGGCGAAGTATGAAAAAAATCTGAGATTCAAAGTTTGCCCTGCTCTTGGAACATGGAACGCCCCAAAATATGAAATTTTGTTGTTTAACACGTGTATTCTGGTAACTTCTTCCCTTGTGTAAAGTGCATCATTTTCGTCGACCAAAGTAAAAGGGGATATTTTTAGCATGAAGGTATCGATATATATTTGACTTGGTTCATAAGAATAGCATAGTAATAAATAAAATTATTGATTTTCAGAACACGGTGAAGGATTTTGACACTGTTAATGCACTGATTGAATTTTTAAATACTGTGATAAAACTTTATACAATAAAGGACGAAACGTTATGCATTGAAATGTTATCCAGAGGATATTTAAAATATTTACTCGAGTTATCAGTTTTGTACTATGAAAAGTAATATTTTATTTAAATAGACGTATTATTTTGACTAAATCCATTTCAATCTTAATTGTCTTCTATTCTATTCTAATATGATAAAATTATTCAATAAGGTTGCGTGTATTATAACTCAACTCAACAGTAAAAATTAAGAAAATTATTCAAAATGAAAAACGAAGTCGAAAATATGTTTATTTTTTGTTTCCAATAAGATTTTTTGATTAAAATCCTATTAGACATAATGACCGAAAGTTCTTTCCTATATTATATCCAATGCTTGAAAGAAAATTCTATCAAAACTGATTATGTGTGTGTGTGTAAACATCACATTTTTACCCCTTATTGAACACATTTTGGTTATTTTATTCTAAGTTATTAACATTTTAAAAAACTAAACTTAAAATTTTTTTTGGTAATAAATTTACATTTAATTGTTTTTTGTTTTCGTTTTTCGTTTTCATAAAATGAACACAAAAGGGCCGACACGGACACAAAAAAAAACAAAAATTCGTGTCGTGCCCGTGCCGTGCCTTGGCACGACACGAAAAACGTTTTGTAATTCGTGCCGTGCCTAGGCACGACACAAAGTATACCTTTGGTAATTCGTGCCGTGCCAAGGCACGACACAAATAAAATTTTTGAAATGTGTTGTGCCAAGGCACGTTTTAAAGGCACGCATGGAATATTGTGTAGAATCTCAAAAGCAATATTTAAGGCACGACACGATTTAGTAAGTGTAATTCGTGTCGTGCCTTGGCACGGGCACGAATTACCAAGCAAACTTCGTGTCGTGCCTAGGCACGGCACGAATTACCAAGCGAACTTTGTGTCGTGCCTTGGCACGGCACAAATTACAAATCGTACTTCGTGTCGTGCCAAGGCACGGCACGGGCACGACACGAATTTTTCGTGAAAGTCCCTGACACAAATACATATCATCTCATTTTTTCGATTTCGTTTTTGAAAGCGTTAGAAACTTCAGCCTTATACAATTTTTACTTTCAAAGGATAGTTAGTTTGTCTATAATAACCCGTGTAGAAATTACCCTACTAGGGCCATAGTGAAACGCCATAATGAAAACGCCGCGCCCGATCAGGGCCAGATCAGGGCGACAAGAAAATGTGGATTTCCTGATCAGGGCCACATCGGGCGCGGCGTTTTTCATTCCCTAATAGGTCGGCCCTATTCGGCCCTGATCAGGGCCCCAGCGAAATTTCTACACGGGAAATTAAAATGGATTCGGTTTACCTACTGTATTGTTATCAGGTCTAAAATCACTTTCTTTTTCAGTAATCTTTTCAGAAATAAAGTTTGCAGTCTCATGTCTGAAATAATAGTAATATTGAAAGATTATTTAAAATTACCTATAGACAGTTGGCAAGGAGGTTCATCTGCATTTCAAATATTTCTTCGCACTGGTTTTGAAACACTAACGGTTGACTGCCAACAATGGGAAAATCTTTTGAAAATGCACACTTGTCAAGCTGATTCATTGATGCTTTTAATTTACTGTCATTATATAGGAACTACAGAGTGAGTTCATAATTTTATTTAAATTAATTAAATATATTTTTGAATACCGTCAAACAGGGCTCTTTTGTGCATCAATAGTTTGTTTCACTCAAGGATTCATTCATTAAAATTCAGAATTTAAAAAAATCAACTATTGATATAATATATACTGTTGTAGTGGTTGTAGTCATGGACAATCTTGCCTCTCCCAGGGAGCTAACAAATTCTAAAATAAGATACTAAGATTTTACTAAAATCTGGATTTATTACAAAATAACTTATTTAAATTATATATTACCTAGATATTAAGTGTGTCGCCCGAAAGTTAAACCACATATAAAATTTGTACAGATGTTTTCATTGGTCCCTGATGCCTGAAAAATTAATCTAAAAAATACAAGTTTCAGTTTAATTTTTTTTCTGTTTTCAAAAGATAAATTTGGCTAAAATTTATGTTTCAAACATTGATTTTTAGATGTTAGAAGCCAATGAAAACGACCGAACAAATTTTATATATCGTTTTACTTCCCGGCGACTCAAGTGACATTTCTTTAAAACCCAGGCGGAAATTTCCAACCGGCGCGGATCCTAGCCCGTACTGACGCCGGTGTAACTGTACTGGCTCGGAACCGCCTGCCAACCGAATGTGAACGGGCATTCTACCGAATAGTGACTAGGCCAGGAGCGCGCTGGCAACCGGCTCGGAACTGGCATTCTACCGCCCGCTGACCGGCCGGGAGAAGCCGTTCCGTGTATAATTCAACCGGCTGGGACCTGGCACTCTACCGACCGTGGATTTTTCATTTAATAGCCAGCCGAGCGCTGGCATTCTACCAACTGACAACCGGATCGGATCCAAATGATAATTTCAACAAATATCAATACAAAAATAATAATTAATTGCAAAAGATAAATACTGATGACAATTCATTGACAGTTCACTTTACACATTTTTTTTATTTTTTTATACACTTAAACGCAATTTTTTATTACATAGACATTTGAAAAATCCTAACGCTTGGGGGTACGGAACCTACGCCTAACCGAATATTTACGCACCGAAATCTCGCACGCTAACCACTATGCTACGCTCGCATGGGACTCTCAAATCTTAAATACTCTCAAGTGTCACTAGCTCAAATAAAACTTGCAGAATTACTACGCGTCAATGATACCGCTATATTTTCAATACTTTATTGAATGTATATTTAGGACTATTTCAATATTTCGTTAAAAAGAAACTTGTTATATTTTTATTATTATATAATACATATTATATTGAATAATTGTTTTTCAATATAATAATATTGAACGTAATAATATTAATAATTTTAATTAACATCTCAATAATAATAAATTTATTATTATTAAGATATTATTAATTAACATTAATATTGTTGAGAATTAATAATAAATTATCAATATTAATATTAATTAATAATATATCAATAACAATAAATTTATTATTATTAAGATATTAATTAAAATTATTAATATCATTACCTTCAATATTATTATATTGAGAAACAATTATTTAATTATTATTGAGATATTATTAATTAATAATATATAATATTAATTAATAACGAATTTTTCTAATTATTTAATTTTTAAAAAAGTCTCAATAAATAATTACTTAATATATTGATTAGATTCATTTATTAATAATTATTTTCTAAAATAATGCAATTACTTGTAATAATTATTTAATTTATAATGTGACAATAAATGACGAGATCCGCAGTCGGATCCGCCTCAGTACCGAGCCAGTACAGACTCAACATATCCGTCATTCTTCCGATGCCGCAGAAGAATAAGATCCGCCGGCGGAAGAAATTCAGTACCGAGCCAGTACTGACAATAGTGGGAAGACGGTTCCGACAGTCGGAGCATAATCTGTACCGCGCCGGTTGCTTTTTCAGATCCGAATCGGTACAGACCGTCGGTACTTGCGGTCTGTACGGGCCCGGATCCCAGCCGGTTGTTAACTCCGACGTTCGTCCGACTTTTCCGCCTGGGTAAATAGCAAATTCAAACAATTTATTATAAAGATTTTCTCCATTAAAATCCTTCCTTGCGCTCACAAAGTAGCACCTAGGTGCAGCAAACAGCCTCGCATGACGGTATTATTAAATTCTAATATTGTGTAATTTAAAAATATTTTAACAATGTTTTTTCTCTCAGAATATTTATCATCACTCAAAAGGCCTTAACAGTAAAATTGACTAGTGTTATCGAAAAGTACTCAGAAGTCATATTTCTAAAAGCTATTTGGTTACTATTTTCGGTAAGTTTTTATTCTTTTAGTAATAAAACAATTATAATTAATTTGATACTTTCATGTAAAAAAACAGCTTTTAAGTTGGTTTTCTTCCTAGTAAGAATGCTGAACAGAAATTGATAAAAAAAACCATTTAATCCTAATAGATATAGTTAAGGTTTTTATGATTTCTAACTAGAATTATATTTATTAAGTTCGATGTTAGTTTTAGTTGTGACCAAAATGGATAATTTATATTAGGGGCCATCCATAAACTACGTCACGCTGTTTTTAAAGCTGAGTCTTCAATAGGTGCCAATGTAGGTCCAAGTGCCAGTGCCAGTGCCAATCCCCAATACATTTTAAATGGGTTTGGCACTGGCACTGGCACTTGCACATGCATATAAGGCTATTCAAGTTCGGTAGGGGGAAATTCAATATGGATGCTAACTGGTGCACCAACATTGTATAGAAAGTGTATGGGATAGAGTCTAATTTTTTAAATATCTCGCTTAAACGAAATTTTTAACCATAAGTTCATTAGGATTTTATGTTTCATTTTTAAAGAACTATTTTTTGCAATAATAAAAATCGATTTTATTTTTTTATTGATTTTATTATTGCAAAAAATAGCTCTTTAAAAATAAAACATAAAATCCTAATAAACTTATGGTTAAAAATTTCGTTTAAGCGAGATATTTAAAAAATTAGACTCTATCCCATACACTTTCTATACAATGTTTGTGCACCAGTTAGCATCCATCTTGAATTTTCCCCCACCCAACTTGAATAGCCTTATTGGCACCTATTGGAGACTCAGCTTAACATTATTTCCACCCCCCTCTCTTTAGATCACCAATCGTCACAAAGTTCTTTCCCTTTTTAAATGATTTTAAAGAATCATTTAAGTGATTAAATGTGCAGTTAAGGGGCCATCCATAAATTACGTAACACGTTTTTAGTGAAATTTTAAACCCCCCATCCCCCTATGTAACAAGTTGTAACAAAATCGTTTTACACCCCCCCCCCCCTATCATTTTTACGTAATTTTTAAAAATATTTTTTTACTAACGTTTTTCGAAACAAATTTGTTTATTACTGTTATTTTTAGTATTTATATCGTACAATACACTGAGAAAACTGTAGAGTCAAATTCAGAGGTTCAAAAAGTGTATGTTTCCTTTGCTTATGAAGAGAGTTAAATAGTCCTTCTAAAATAAATTTTGAATTGATAATGGAAATCTATAGTCCAGGCGCCCTATCAATAGTATGTGACATAAATCCTATCCAATAGGCAAAAATGTTTTTTGATAGATTAGTAGCATAGAAACAAAAGCCAACAGTTTGCACCAACCTACACTAAGCGCGTTTATTGTTAAAAAACTTTTAAGATGACAAAATCAGTTTTTTTGTAGTTTTTTGAGGATTGTTCTTCGCAGTGAAATTTTAGAGAAAAAAGTTGTTATTAAAAGTTGTAGAGCATAAGAATACCTAAAGAATGAGAGGTCGCACGATATATTTCACCAATTTGTTTACGAGTTACAGAATTAAAACCATAAAAGTCAAACGATTTTTAAATATTTTATAATTCATTTAATTCTTATTTAATCAATCTTTCCCTTGGCAAAATTATTGCTTTTGAGGCCCTTAATAAGCATAAAAAATTTTGACCCAATCGGATTAATAGTTTTTCCATAATTTGATTGTTAATTAACAAACTTTTTTTTGCATAGAACGTCAAATTTGTGAATAGTTAAAAAAATTTTTTTTTCAAGTTGCATTTTACTCTTAAGGGTTTCAGATATTCATCTATATTAATATATATCTATATTAATCAATATAGATTTTTGATAACATGTATTGCGGAATAAAAAAAGAAATTTTTATTGCTAAAAAATAAATTTTTAAAAATGGTCAATTTTTTCACTATAAACAATGAAGCATATCTCAGTCAAATTTTATTTTAGAAAATCGGGATAAAAACATCTTTATTCCTTGTATCTTCCTACAACTTTTAAGACCAAAGTGATTAATCTAGCTCGAACGGTATTAGAAATAATTATTTTTTTCAAAAAAATCCAGACAATTTATTTATTAATCATTTTTAATTTTTTTCGTATACAGATTTGAAGACTACAATCTGCAGTTTAATATAAAAAATCGTGAAATTTATCCATTCATTATTAATAATTAAAAGAGGACATTAAAATCAAAGTAAGAATTTATCTTGATGTAGCGCGTGGAGTTTACTATTTAACTCGCTCGCGATGGTGGAGATGGTGTAGTTTCCTTAGTTCAAGTCGCGGCTACTCCCGAGAATTGGCGCCACCTCCTTGACCACTGACACATAGATTCACTTGTCTGTGGGCTCGCCAACATATTGTCCTAAACTTTTACCAAAAATTCAACTTTTCAACGTTCTTTTTCAATACTTTTTTCGAAAATTACTTGCAAATTTCGAGAATACTCTTCATCAGCACGAATTCCTTTAATTATCCTGATAAATCCGAACGAGATATAAAAACTTTGGTACACATTAACAAATTTCGATCATTCTTTTTTTAAACTGGGCTAACTTTTTCTCAGGATTTCAAATCTTTTATTACCTTCTTAAAAAAATTATAAATAATATGAGAAAAATAATTTTAATTTTTTTGAAATTTTTATTTTCCTAAAAAAATTATTTTCTATTACAATGTAAAATATTATAAGTAACTAACATAATTATTTTTTCAAAAAAAGTTTCAAAAATATACGATTTTCTTTTGTTAAATTAATTTCTAAATTGAATTTAATGAATTTAAAAGGTTTAGGAAAGAATTATTTTATTTTACAATAAATTATTAGAGAAAATAAAAATTTAAAAAAAATGAATATTAATTTAGAGATAGAAATTTTATTTTTTTTTGAAAAAAGAATATTAAATTTGAATAGCTGAGTAAAAAACACCCTAGTTTAAAAAAAGAAAGATCAAAATCGGTCAATTTGTTCTAAAGTTACAGCAACTTTTGCGAATTTAAATGCTGCCCGAATTCAATATTCTGATGCGAGCGGCTGCAACGCGCCGCTGGACTCCATCCCCCACTCCACGCGCTACATCAAGATAAATTCTTACTTTGATTTTAATGTCCTCTTTTAATTATTAATAATGAATGGATAAATTTCACGATTTTTTATATTAAACTGCAGATTGTAATCTTCAAATCTGTACGAAAAAAATTAAAAAATATTAATAAACAAATTGTCTGGATTTTATTGAAAAAAAAAAATTATTTCTAATACCGTTTGAGCTAGATTAATCACTTTGGTCTTAAAAGTTGTAGAAAGATACAAGGAATAAAGATGTTTCTATCCCGATTTTCTAAAATAAAATTTGATTGAGATATGCTTCATTGTTTATAGTGAAAAAATTGACCATTTTTAAAAATTTGTTTTTTAGCAATAAAAATTTCTTTTTTTATTCTGCAATACATGTTATAAAAAATATAGACCCTTAAGAGTAAAATGCAACTTGAAAAAAATTTTTTTTTAACGATTCACAAATTTGACATTCAATGCAAAAAAAAAGTTTGTTAATTAACAATCAGATTATGGAAAAACTATTAATCCGATTGGGTCAAAATTTTTTATGCTTATTAAGGGCCTCAAAAGCAATCATTTTGCCAAAGGAAAGTTTGATTAAATAAGAATTAAATGAATTATAAAATATTTAAAAATCGTTTGACTTTTATGGTTTTAATTCTGTAACTCGTAAACAAATTGGTGAAATATATCGTGCGACCTCTCATTCTTTAGGTATTCTTATGCTCTACAACTTTTAATAACAACTTTTTTCTCTAAAATTTCACTGCGAAGAACAATCCTCAAAAAACTACAAAAAACTGATTTTGTCATCTTAAAAGTTTTTTAACAATAAACGCGCTTAGTGTAGGTTGGTGCAAACTGTTAGCCTTTGTTTCTATGCTACGAATCTATCAAAAAACATTTTTGCCTATTGGATAGGATTTATGTCACAAAATCGACCTTTTTTTGACAGGGCGCCTGGACTACTACTTGTATATTCTCTCCCATTATATCTGAGGGTTAAAAGTTGCGCAGAAAATGTGTACGATCTGATGCGCGCGAAATTATTTTTCTGACATTTTATGTATTTAATTTAGGGGTTAGGTTACCATATTTATTCATTTCGCGCCGGATAAGGAAGGGATTTCTCAAGATGGTTAATTTGTCCCTCTGTTAGAGAAATGGCACGAATATCTGTCAATGGTGAATTTGAACATTTAGATTGTTATCCAATAGCTAACTCTCAAACATGAACGATTTGTCCCTCCAGATGTTTAGTCCAATACTCCAGTTTTCTCAGTGCAGCAATACAAAATTAAGTTAAATATAAAAAACATTTAGAGGAATAATTTTATTAATCATACTGAACAACCAAAAATACAACATTGATTTTTTAACAATAATTTTATATTATTCCCAAGAATCGATTCGCGAAATGATTCGATTTTTACTTATATTGAAGTGGCGGCAAGGGACAGCTTTTCAAAAATTTATCCATTATAAAGAGATTAAGTTCCTTATAAATATTACGTAACAATGATGATTGACCCCCCCTCCCAAGTAACATTATAACATTTTCTCGAACCCCCCCTCCCCCTTAAACGTGTTACGTAATTTATGGACGGCCCCTAATCGGTGGACAAGATTCCGGCTAGACCGTTTAATCTAAATAAAAAATTCAAAGTTTTCTGAATCGGTGATAGATTTAGTTTTAGAGTACGTAGGATATTTTAAAAATATTAATTTTTGTGTATTTGGCAGCTGTTTGAAAAAAAGTCAATTATTAGGGCGAAATGGTTTCCAAAAATCTATTGCCAAAAAAAAACAAACAAACAAAAATTCGGCTACGTTGGAAGCATTAGCAAATGACGAACAAAAAAAACTTTGGCCGAAGTCAATCCGATCAAAACTGTTCAAGTCAAACTGTTCACCGTTTTGAAAAATTTCATTTCGAGAAAAACGCATTTATAACGGAAAAAGTTGAAAATAATAAAGCACAATACATCGTTTTTGCTTTGTCATATATTTCATACTAAACTTTTTCAACAAATGTTAAAAATATGCCTCGAGAGAATATTTATTTATTGAATATTTATTCAGTGCACAAATATTTTTTTAAATCAGCTGTTGAGGGGAAAAATAATGAATTGACAATAAAAGCGACATGTATTTATTGCAAATGGATTTCAGTAAACAGTACAACGCGATTAACTAAACATATCAAAATGTACTTAAAGTGCCCTCCTGAAATGAAAGATTCAGCAAGTATGGGCAACTACTATCGGTTCAAAAAGTATAGTCAGTTGACTTTGAAGGCTTGTAACTTGAATAAAAAAAATCGCACAATATTGAAACTGTATGGAATCAGTAAGTAATTTATTTCTACATTAATGTAAAAAATTAAAAACAAATAAAAATTTTTTTCTTAAAGTTATTAATTTTTGAAGGGAAAAAGAACATGTTTTTTGACACTATTTTCAATAAGGCCTACTTTGGTAACATGTAACTCGTTTAATGAGAGTCCTATGATATTCCTGATTTTTTTCTATGTTCCTTAAATCTTTCTGAATAATGTTATTTAAACAAATAACCGTTATTATAATAACTTTTTGAGATTATTAAACGAAACCGTAGTTGTGTTATCTTTGTTGGAAATTAAGGTACGAAGATGAGACAAAGTACACGTTACGGAGAATACGACACTTATTACGATTCATCAACAAAAGTTTGGAAAAAAAATTATTTTAAGTAATTATTTGCAAAAGTATTTTCAGTTTTTTGCTTTATTGCACCATTAGCAGTCAGGTGCATACTACTGTAAGTCTTTTTGTCCGAGACTCCAAGCTTAGCACTACTACCCTTTTTTTGGTCATTTTTTTCTGTGGTTAAAACTGATTTATAACTTTAAAGATCTGGTTTCTAAGGATGTACAGAGGTGTAAACACCCAAAATATTTTTCCTGTCTTAAGAAATTCAAAATTGTATGTAGGTTTGGGTAGAAGTGACCTGAAGCCCTCACTTACCTGCTCATGTCTACAATAATACAGTTTATCGCATTTAAAATGTTGACGCCTATGGGAAATGGTTTATGATGGTGTGCACCTTACCGCTAATGGTGCAATAAAGCAAAAAACTGAATATAGTTTTGCAAATAACTTCTTGATATAATTTTTTTTTCCAAACTTTTGTTGATGAATCGTAATAAGTGTCGTATTCTCCGTAACGTGTACTTTGTCTCATCTTCGTACCTTAATTTCCAACAAAGATAACATGACTACTATTTCGTTTAAATATCTCAAAAAGTTATTATAATAACGGTTATTTGTTTAAATAACATTATTCAGAAAGATTTAACCCTTAAACCGCACACTTCCGAATCCATCCTTAAACCGCACACTGGGTGTGCGACACCCGGGGACTTTAATGTGTGTTCTCCAAGCTGGAAAAGGATATTATGGTTCAGAAAAATTATCTTCTGTAGCTCAGTACATCTATTTTGAAGGAAAATAAGTTTCATAATGATTTATTTAATCTTAATAATTAAAAAAATGTTTTTTAAAACTATTGAAATCACCTTAAACCGAAAACTGGGTATCAGCCACCCATAAATTTTTCGCTGTTAATTCCATAAAGTTATCAAATACACAAAGACACTTTGAAGACTAATGTCCCTCACGAAACATAAAGTTAAGTACAAAATGTGTCATTCAATAGCGACATATGATCAACTTTTACGACTTTAAACGAAATATTAGAGTAAAAAGCTAGAATATGGGTGTCGCACACCCAGGGTGCGGTTTAAGGGTTAAGGAACATAGAAAAAAATCAGGAATATCATAGGACTCTCATTAAACGAGTTACATGTTACCAAAGTAGGCCTTATTGAAAATAGTGTCAAAAAACATGTTCTTTTTCCCTTCAAAAATTAATAACTTTCGAAATAATTTTTTTGTATTTCCTTCATTTTCTACAGTAACGTAGAAATGTTGTAGCTACTGATTCCAAGTTGTTTCAATATTATGCGATTTTTATTACTCAAGATATAAGCGGTCAAAGCCAACTGACTTTACATTTTACACCGATAGTAGGTGCCACTAAAAACAAGGAAACATTTGAAAATGTTGAAAATGATTCTTCCTCTGGAGACTCTCGAGATTCAATTCATATTGACGGTCCAGTAACAAAAAATATAAAATTGAATCAATCAATTGAAAATTTCATAAGTTGAGATAAAACAGTAAATGAGGTGCAACAAGTAAGTGTACATTATTTAATTTATTTGTAAAAATAAAGTAATTTTGTATAAGCGTCATTTGTCTATATCCATATACTTGTCAATTTAGAAAGAATTGGTCACTCTTCTCGCAAGAACAGTTTATTGTTCCAGCACTCCTCTTTCTATTGTTAAAAATAATCATTGGATACAGTTCTTTCAAAAATTAAAATCTTCTTTCAAAATTCCATCTCGTTACGAATTATCAAATGATTTGTTAAATACAGATTATTCTAGAGTACCGGTGGAAAATTACGAACGACTCCGTGGCTTGCGAGGTTAAGCAACGTCTAGTGCGGTTAGTACTTGGATGGATGACCGCGCTTCGACTCTCGCTATAGCCCGGCGTTTTTCTTACTTACCCAGGCGGAAATTTCCAACCGGCGCGGATCCTAGCCCGTACTGACGCCGGTGTAACTGTACTGGCTCGGAACCGCCTGCCAACCGAATGTGAACGGGCATTCTACCGAATAGTGACTAGGCCAGGAGCGCGCTGGCAACCGGCTCGGAACTGGCATTCTACCGCCCGCTGACCGGCCGGGAGAAGCCGTTCCGTGTATAATTCAACCGGCTGGGACCTGGCACTCTACCGACCGTGGATTTTTCATTTAATAGCCAGCCGAGCGCTGGCATTCTACCAACTGACAACCGGATCGGATCCAAATGATAATTTCAACAAATATCAATAAAAAAATAATAATTAATTGCAAAAGATAAATACTGATGACAATTCATTGACAGTTCACTTTACACATTTTTTTTATTTTTTTATACACTTAAACGCAATTTTTTATTACATAGACATTTGAAAAATCCTAACGCTTGGGGGTACGGAACCTACGCCTAACCGAATATTTACGCACCGAAATCTCGCACGCTAACCACTATGCTACGCTCGCATGGGACTCTCAAATCTTAAATACTCTCAAGTGTCACTAGCTCAAATAAAACTTGCAGAATTACTACGCGTCAATGATACCGCTATATTTTCAATACTTTATTGAATGTATATTTAGGACTATTTCAATATTTCGTTAAAAAAGAAACTTGTTATATTTTTATTATTATATAATACATATTATATTGAATAATTGTTTTTCAATATAATAATATTGAACGTAATAATATTAATAATTTTAATTAACATCTCAATAATAATAAATTTATTATTATTAAGATATTATTAATTAACATTAATATTATTGAGAATTAATAATAAATTATCAATATTAATATTAATTAATAATATATCAATAACAATAAATTTATTATTATTAAGATATTAATTAAAATTATTAATATCATTACCTTCAATATTATTATATTGAGAAACAATTATTCAATTATTATTGAGATATTATTAATTAATAATATATAGGGTAGAGTGGGGTAAAAAAGCCATGGTGTAAAAAAGCCATTTGAGTTTTATTTAAAAACTATTAAGCCGATTTATCAGCTGTTTAGAATATAAATACTATTAGGTAATACGCAACTTTTGAATCTAATTTGAATGTTGTAGGGTAGGGTGGGGCATTACTATTCGCGGGGCGTAACTATTCTTTAGTCCTGGAGAGAAAACTATTCATCCGATTAAAGTTTTTTTTACAGTGTATACTTGTCATGTGAAATAAACATTGTATGCCAAATTTGAGCTTCTGGCGCCATCTATCATAGGAGTTAGGTACCCAAATGTGATTTTGACACACTCGCTTACTTGTTTTCACTCATTTAGTCTGCCATTGTTAATAGTGATAAACGGTGGGAAAAAATTTCGGGTAAGTGTTTTCTAAAGTCAAATTTAGTGCTGAACACGAATATCATAATGGATTTTCGATATTCTATTGTTCAAAAATTTTACAAGTGTTTTTTCAAAAAATGGTCCGGTGGGGCGTAACTATTCTTTCACTGACGACAGCGAAAACTACAAAACAGTGTATGTTTTTTGTGTGTTTGTTTTTAGGTTAGAATGGTAAGACATTGGAAAAGAAAAAATCCTCCAATTAACAAAGAAGATTTGGAAAAAGCAATTAAGGAAGTATCAAAAGGTAAAACAATAAAAGAAACAGCAAAAGAATTTGGTTTATGCTATGGGACTTTACGTTTTCATTGCATCAATATTCCAACTTGTGTAAGCAAACGACCAAGAGTTTTATCACCAGTTCTGCAAGAAGCATTGTCTGAGATAAAGGAAGGAATGAGTATAAATAAAGCGTCGAAAAATTTTGAATTAAACTACGAAACACTGCGTATTGCAGCGAAAAAAGAAAATGTTGAAATAAATAAATTTAGACAGGTTAGTATGAACGTTCTATTACTTTTTATTTTGGCAACAACTGATTCATTATTTTATTTTCAAATGACCTTTTTTTTAAAGGTTTTCACAAATGAGCAAGAAAATGCATTAATGGTTCACTTACTAAAGTCTTCTGAAATATTTTACGGTCTGACAACTGGAAATGTCCGTTCGCTTGCATACGATTTGGCCAAAAAACTTAACATCTTCATGCCAGAAAGTTGGAAAATAAATAAGATGGCCGGCAAAGATTGGTTGCAAAGTTTCATGAAACGTCATCCTAATTTATCACTTAGAAAACCACAATCCACAAGCTTAGCTAGAGCATCGGCATTTAATCGACACAATGTTGATTCATTTTTTCTCAACTTAAATAAAGTGATGGATGAGGTGCGGTTCGATCCTGGAAATATATGGAATATGGATGAGACTGGCTTATCCACAGTTCATCAGCCTGGTCGTGTTGTGGCACAGCGAGGCGCCAAACAAGTTAGCAAAATGACATCAGGCGAACGTGGCACTTCAATTACAATTGCGGTTGCAGTATCAGCTACGGGAAATAAGACACCGCCATTTTTCATTTTTCCACGTGTTCGCAATAAGCCGGAATTTTTGCGTAATGCACCGAATGGTTCTCGCTCAGCTGCAAATGGTTCTGGATGGATGACAAAATCCACATTTCTCGATTTTTTGAATCATTTCCAGAAAACTGCTCATTCATCTCCGCAGAACCCAACTCTGTTATTGTTCGACAATCACGAATCGCACATTTCAAGCGAAGCGATGCAGTTTTGCATCGACAATGGGATTCATGTAGTGTCATTTCCACCACATTGCACGCACAAGATGCAACCACTAGATCGCAGTGTTTTTGGACCATTTAAAAAGGCCATTACTGTAGCTTGCGATGATTGGATGCGACGCTATGTTACAAACATTACCATCCACAACTTAGCAGAAATTATAAAAGAACCATTTATTCGAGCATTCACACATTCAAATATCGAAGAAGGGTTTCGCTGCACCGGTATCTATCCGCCAAATTCAAACATTTTCTTTGATAGCGATTTTGCACCATCTAGTGTCACTGACCGACCACTAATAAATGTGACTGACATTGCAGCAGAATGTGATATTGAAGACGATTTGCAAGAAAGAGAAATAGATGGAGCGAATTTAATCGAATTAGACTCTCTAAATTTGGACGAAACTATTCAAAACATCATGCCGTTTCCGAAAGCACCAGCTCGAAAAGAAACTGCACGTGGTCGCAGACGTGGTAGAACCCAAATATTAACCAGCCCCGAAGTTATGGGAGAAATTCGAAGAAAAGAAGCGGAAATTATAGCGAAAAAACGTGAAATTGGACGAGGACGACCTCGTGGGCGACCTCGTGGAAGTGGGCGAAATATAAATTCAACTGCTGGCTGCAATTCAAATATAAGCCCTGAAATTGTAGAAGTAATTCTAAACGAAGAAGTGGAAATTACGGCGCAAAATCGTGGAACTGGACGAGGACGACCTAGTGGACGACCTTGTGGGCGACCTCGTGGGCGACCTCGTGGAAGTGGGCGAAATATAAATTCAACTGCTGGCTGCAATTCAAATATCAACCCTGAAATTGTAGAAGTAATTCTAAACGAAGAAGTGGAAATTACGGCGCAAAATCGTGGAACTGGACGAGGACGACCTAGTGGACGACCTCGTGGACGACCTTGTGGAAGTATGCGAAATATTAGCCCAATTGCTGGGCCCAGTTCAAATATCAGCTGCGAAATTGGACGGGGACGACCTCGTGGTCGACCACGTGGAAGTGGACGTTCAAAAAAAATACCTTCATCTTCTGAGAGTGATTTGGATTTGAGTATGGAGGATAAGTGCTGCGTGTGCAATAAATCCATTTCTTTAGGACTTTCCTATCAAACATGCGTATCGTGTTTGGAAAAGGCACACGTTACATGTTCAAGAATTGAGTTAAACTGGGCTTGCGTCAATTGTGTCTTAAGCGACGAAGAAATGGACATATAAGAAAATTTTTTTAATATTTTATGTTTTCTTATTTCTTGATATATTTTATACAATAATAAATTTTATTACTGTTGGTAGTAGTTTTTAATATATTGTATAACTACAGATAAAAATTTGATTTAATTTGGATAATAAAAACAATATTTATTGTATTTTTTAGTATTATATCAGTAATAGCTGAAAGAATAGTTACGCCCCTCGTTTTCTTCGACATCAAAAAAAATTTTTTTTCGTAAAATCGCTGTAGTTCGCAACAGAATTGAGCTACAGCAAAATAATACATGGCAAAATTGTAGCTAAGAAGTCAAGCTTTCAAACGGTTCTACTCATTATTTTTTTTTTTTTTAAATAAATTTTGTAGACTCAAAAATCCAAACAAGAATAGTAATGCCCCACCCTACCCTACCTACATTAATATTGTTTTATTGTAATTTTAATTTTTTGTTGCTTTTTTGAAAACATTTTGGTGAACTTTTCAAACATATTACAATCTGATTAAGTGAACGAATAGTAAAAGTAAATGTTTGTACATAAGGAGAAAAGTATACCGAAAACGTATACAATGTTAATTTTTAGAAATTGAACTGAATTAACAATTTATTTTTGCTTTTTTAGGGTTCCGTACACCTACGGTGTATCGGCGGAACCCTATTGGTGAGACTCTGTTGTCCGTAGCCAAATCGTGTCCCCCCCTCTAGCGGCTAAACTATTTGACCTAAAGAGCTCAAATTTGGTCCAGATATGTATTTTCACTCGTAGATTACAGGAAAAATATAGCGAATGTGATTGGACGTGATGGGCATAGCGTTGTCAAGGAAATAACAAGATTTTTGGCCAAAAATGCATAAAAAGTGACCATTCCCCCCCTTAACTTCTAAACTATTCGACATGGAGAGCTGAAATTTTGCATGCTGGTGTATTTTTACTCGAATATTACAGGAAAAATATAGAGAACTTGATATGTAATGATGGCCATAGCGTTGTCAAGGAAAAACTAAAAAATTTTTTTAAAAAAAATTTTTTTTCCTAACTTTTACATTATTTTACCTAATGAGCTGAAAATTGGTATCCTAGTGTATTATTACAGTCTGACGACAAAAAATTTATTTAAGAAACTTTTTGAAAAAAAATCAAAAAAAAATTTTTTTTAATTTTTTTTAGTTTAAACACGTGGCATTAAATATTTTAAGGAAGAGAGTGAAATTTGAAGAGAATAAATGAGAGATTGTTTTCTGACTTTAATTTCTTAACTAAAAATAAAAAAAAATTGGACAAGTGCGAGTTGTACTCGCACTGCAATGGCGGGTTCCGCACACAAATATTAAAACAATACTTGCAACATTGATCGGTAATTGGTAGAATTAAAATAAACAATTATAAAAATATATTAAAATCATTTTATAAAAAAAATAACTAAAAAAATTAAAGTATTGTATATATCTAATATTGTAAACAATAATAAGCAGAGGAACAAAATTTTCAAAATTTATTATAGTTCCTCTGCTTATTATTGTTTACAATATTAGATATGGGTGATTCTCCTGAAAGGGACCCTTTTTTGGTTGAATTTCCAAAAAATCAAATTATTCTTTTTTTCTTACTTTTCTTTCATAAATAAGTTTAGAAAATGTTTAAAGATAAAAATATAAGTTGCGCAAAATTAATTTTCAGAAATAAGACCTCCAGGAACATTTTACTATCATGTGTTCTAGAGGTTAAGTATAATTAATTATAACTTTTAAATTAATTATTTTGTAAAAAAAACTCGGTAGGAATATTTTTTTTAAATAATAAATTGTTATGTTTTAATTTATTGCACTTTTTGCTTGTATATTTTATTTTTATTAAATTAATAATTTAATTTGAGGGTTAAATATTTCAAAACAATGATTAAAAAATTAAAAACAAAAGAAAACGCCTATCAAATATAAAAAAGGCTTCGGAGATGAATTGATAATTTAATGAAAAAATTCTCATTTTTTCTAATTTTAAAAATATTACAATTTTTTAAACAATATTTTTAGTTTTAATCATCAAATATTTTCACATCGATTACATATTATGTTTAAAACGTTAAAAAATATGATGTTATTATATAGAAAATGAGGCTTCGGAGATGAATTTAATTTTTACTCTCATTGATAATACTATTTTAATTAATAATTTAAATAACTTTTTTTACCTTATTTTAAACAAATGTAAGTAAAAAATAATCCTTATATTCTAAACTTTAATTTGATATATATCATAAATATGTTGAAATTGTTTAAATACGTTAAAATATAATTATAAAATATACATTCTGTTTAACCAAAATTCGATGACAAAATTAAATATGTTTTTTAAATAGGAAGAAATTTAAATATAAGCAATAGAAGATTATATACACGGAGAAAAATAAATAGTAATAATTATACTATTTTCGATGAAAAATTACTACTTTTAAGTAGTAATTTTGAAACTGCTCGAAAAATAGTAACTTTTGCTTCGTATTCAAACGATTTTTACTTTTTTGAAAAAGTATAATTTACTTCAAGGAATCTCAATTTTATTAAAAGCCGAGTAATATTTAAAATGTCCCGAGCAATTAATACTCTGAGCGAAGCAACTTTTATTACGAATCAGAGCAATTATTACTATTTCGGTAAAGATTTTTACTCGTAAAAGTAGTAATCCGTACCCACACAATGACGCGCCTCACACCGACGGGCGAAACGAATGCCGGCGCGCCTGCGCGTCTGTCCACGCCGTGACGAAAAAAAATGCTGGTGTAGAGAGCTATATTGTCTCGTTTTATTTTAATATAAATTAAAATAAAATTATCAGTGCGTTCAAAAAATATTTTTTCAAGTAATTAACACCCTGCATGTGTATTATTATTCATAAGTTTTACTTTTTTTCACATTCTTACTTACAATTAACAACTTAACATATCGGAAAATCTTAACATCTATACAGTTTCGAACCCTACCTAACTTATATCTAACGCAACCTAAAATCGCACGCATTTATACTAAGCCTCTCGGCTACGCAATCGCTATGAAGGAAATTTCATGTTACCCGCATATATCTCTTTTCGATAAAGTGAATCATAAATTATATTTATTTAGATAAGTTACTGAATTAAAATATAAACATTTATAATAATAATAATAATAAACAGTATTATTAATTTAAAATTACTTATTTTAATTATTAAATTATTAGATTATAATGTTAATGATTTTATTTATTTATATATTTTTTATTAATTAATTAGTAATTTATAAAAAATTAATTAACTAATTATTAAGTGATTATACATGAATTGCATACTTTGGAAATTGATAAATAATTAAAATGCATATAGCAATTAATGATCGCACCACTGATATAAACAAAATTGTCCAAAGAACTGAACCGTGCTACACGTGCTTCTTGTAACCTAGAAATGTTGGATCACTTTGACGTCAGGTTACGGTCGCTGCGCATGACAGTAGTGACGTGATCACACACATAGGTGTGTAACAGTAGTGGTACGGATTACTACTTTTACAAGTAAAAAGTTTGTTCTGCAATAGTAAAAGTTGCTTCTTGCAGAAGCAATCTTTATTTTCTGCAGTATTAATTATTAGAATTTCTACAAGTAATATTTACAACATATCGAATGTAAAAAGTAATACAAAATTTAATAAAATTTACAATGACGATGTAAAAATTAAAATTCTTAAAGCAATTTTTAAACGCGACTACTGTAATAATTACTATTAGTAATTTTTACTACCAGAAATAGTAATTTTTACTTCATGCGAAGTACATTTTACTATGAATAGTAATTTTTAATATAAAAGTAGAATTATTACTATTCCATAGGAACTTTAACTAGAAACTCAGCACCATTTTTCTCCGTGTAAAGATAGATAAATCTTCGTAGATTATAAATAAATTTTTCAAAAAATTTAAACTTGATAAAATATTAATGAAAAATTAATTTAAATAATGAACCTCATGTTGGAGACACGTGAAGTGGTCCCTTTCAGGAGAATCACCCATATATACAATACTTTAATTTTTTTAGTTATTTTTTTTATCAAATGATTTTAATATATTTTTATAATTGTTTATTTTAATTCTACCAATTACCGATCAATGTTGCAAGTATTGTTTTAATATTTGTGTGCGGAACCCGCCATTGCAGTGCGAGTACAACTCGCACTTGTCCAATTTTTTAATAACTGGTCTTGGGTGCAAAAAAGCCAGGGCAAAAAATCCATTGAATATTTTGTGAAATTCACTTGTTTTCTATTTAAACTAACCTTCTTATTTTACAAAATTTCTCGTGTTTATTTAATAAAATAAATTAAACACGACGAAAAAGTAGTTCAAAGTGCATTTAAAAAATAAACAATGAATAAACGGTTGCAACGAAATATGTTATCTGTGGTAAAACTTAAAGAGAACTTCTAAAAAAGGTACGAAAAATTGGCAGTGCAAATCGAAAACAGGTAAACTTAATATAATTTTCAATTTTGCTTGCTAAAAACTCTTTCATAATTATTAAAATATTTTTCAAATAAGACTATTTGTCATATAAATAAAGGAAAAATATAAAAATACATAAATTGATAACGTGTTTTGCTAAAATCGTAGGGTGGCTTTTTCACCCCACCAGGTGGTGCAAAAAAGCCACTTGCAGTGCTTTCGTAAAACTCTTATAACTTAGTCCTTTCATGAGATAAAAAATATTTCCGTCAAGAATTTTCAAGCTTAATAACTAAACTTTCAATAACAATTGGAAATTTGAGAAAAAAATTTTAAATACAGATTTTACAGCATCAAAAGTAAAAATGTGGCTTTTTTACCCCACTCTACCCTAATATTAATTAATAACGAATTTTTCTAATTATTTAATTTTTAAAAAAGTCTTAATAAATAATTACTTAATATATTGATTAGATTCATTTATTAATAATTATTTTCTAAAATAATGCAATTACTTGTAATAATTATTTAATTTATAATGTGACAATAAATGACGAGATCCGCAGTCGGATCCGCCCCAGTACCGAGCCAGTACAGACTCAACATATCCGTCATTCTTCCGACGCTGCAGAAGAATAAGATCCGCCGGCGGAAGAAATCCAGTACCGAGCCAGTACTGACAATAGTAGGAAGACGGTTCCGACAGTCGGAGCATAATCTGTACCGCGCCGGTTGCTTTTTCAGATCCGAATCGGTACAGACCGTCGGTACTTGCGGTCTGTACGGGCCCGGATCCCAGCCGGTTGTAAACTCCGACGTTCGTCCGACTTTTCCGCCTGGGTACTTTCGTAATTTATCAAGCGGGAGGTTTGACGTCGAGGTATAATGATGTGCACTGTCGATTATTGTCCGGTACACACCATTAGAACCGGTTGTACCCAGGAGAGGTTTTCTACAGTTTCCCTCTCCTTTGTCGAGAAAACACATGAGACGGGTGGTCCAGGTAAATGCGAGTACTCCTAATTTAAAGACGTTCTGTAGACGCAAAATGTATATATATAATAAGGATGTATTGTAAGAAATATTGTAAAGAGAATTGTACAATATAAAACACTTGTATTGCTAGATAAGCTTAAACCGAGTGTATATAAACAAATACATATAGAGTATTCTAGAGTCAAAAAAATTGTACATGAAAAATCTGAAGAAAAAAAATCTGAAAAATCTGACTGTCAACAATATGACACCATATTTATGGTAAAAATCATGTTGTATTGGAAAATCTCTTCGAGCGAGAGAGCAGAACAACTTGCTTGTATCAAGCAAAATATGATTTTCCTAAATCCCAAAAATAAACCAACCATAATGATCTCGAAAATGAGTTAATTGAACTAATAACTGAAGATAAAGAAGATTTTTTTCAAAACTAAACTCAGCAGTGCATAATTTACGTGTTTATATATATTTACATATTTATTTTGTTGTTAAACTCTCAAAGATAATTATTATTACCTATCTTATGCATAATTTTGTTTGCAAAATGTAGTTTTTTTATTCACAATTAAGTTGATTTTGAAGAAAAATTGTTTAATTTACAGAAAATTTAATTGTAAAATACCAAAGTGAATTTACTTTCTTTATAATAATAGTACATTTTGCAACAATGGAGGTAAGTTACCTCCCATGTTGCACACAGTTGGTCAATAAAGTGTCCATTATTGCCCTAGGGTAATAATGAGTACTTTATAGCGACCTGTGAGCAGTAGTGAATAAAGTACACTTTATTGCCCTACCCTGTCAGATTTGGATTTACTATATGTCCACTTTTAAAGTGGACAAATGGTAGACATATAGTAGACTTACGGTAAAAGTGGAAATAAACTATTTAGAAGGTGTTTGATAGCAAAAAAAAAGTGTTAAATATGTAAAATGGATGTTTAGAGAATAGTTTTTGGCAATTATTGCAATAAATAAATCTCTAAATAATTAATGATTACTTGAAATTCCTGACAGATTCGATAAACATAAATGTATAGGTGGTTAGACTTTAAATAGTAGAAAAAAGTTCATCAAAAAAACTAAAAATGTTAGAAAAAGCTCTTATAATTAATAAATTATCTATTCTACAGTCGATTTATCCATTATTTAAGTTGAATAAAATCGTAAATTGTTCAATTATTAATGATAAATATGCGAACTGTGAGACCTGTCAATGTATTGGTAACATGCGTGATACTTGTAGCAGACTACGATTCCCCAATGGGAAATGCCAGTGTAGTGCCGATGTTCACCACTGGCTTAGTACTCAGACGATTGTTCGGCGTAGTCTAGCCGAGCCTCCACAATTAGTGCTAGCGCAGTACAGAATTTTTGTTTTGCCAAAGCTTGGACAAGCCACGGCGGCAAGTGCTGGCTGAGTATAGAAAAATTGTTCATGACGCTCTTTGCCAACATTGCTTTTTTGACATAAACTTGAAAAAAATTATAAAAAAAGTTTATGAATGTTGATAAATATAAATTTATTGAAAAAAATTAATATTTTACTTTTCAGTTGTTCATTTTTTATTCTTATTAAATTTAATAATAATAATTTAACATAATTGTCTAATTTTGTAAATAATAAATTATTTAAACAAATTAAAATTATAAACAAAATTTAAACTTTAATCTCAATAATAATTTGGTTCCTATTAAAATACTATTATACTTCTTACTATGAATAAAATATTATTAAAAAATTACCACGTAATTTAAGAATTACGTAAAATGTTAAATGCAATAAGTAAAGTAATTTAATTTAATTATTAAAAATTTAGTTTAATTTATTTTATTTCAATTTATTATTTCTAACGTGTCCCAATTTTTTTCTCATCTTTGACTCAATAATTGTATGTCTGAATGATACTGAGATATTAATACTTTACTGTACACATGTGTCGTTAGCATAGTGGTTAGAGCGTTAGTCTGTTAGTCCGTAGGTCGTCGGTTCGATTCCCCTCGTCAGCAATTTTGTTTATTTTCATAGGTTTGCGATGTTTCTAGATTCCAATCGTTAGGTACTAAAATATGAAAATCTAATGCACACTTACTGTAATTGTTTATTGTTTAATTTTTAAATGTTATAAACAATTTTTTTCTACTTCATTTACTATATCCATTGTTAGTCTCCATCTTTAATACAATTTCTTTAAGAAGAGAAATATTTTATGAATAATAACTATTTATAAATATTATTTACCATTTTGTTGTTGAATTATTTATAATTATTAATTTTCGACTAATTAATAACAATACGGAATTTATTGCGGCAATATTCTCAGCCAGCGCTGTCTGGCAGCACTGACAGACAGTACTTCGGCAGCGCCAGACGGCGTTATCATCCCAGTGCCATGCCAGTGCTGGCTCTCAGCCTTGCCGCCAGTGCTGCCAGTGCTGGCGCAGTACTACGCCAGTTGTAAATTTCCCATTGGGTCACTACGATCATATTCTGAACGGCGGAACGAAAGGAACTGATTTGGATAAACGCGCGAAGTTTCAAAATGATAGTAAACATTGAAAAAAATTTCTTTCTTTGATTTAAGAGATATTACTAATAAATCATATCTTTTACCTATAGAAAACGTTTTTTTACAACAATGTAATCAAAAATTAGAAATTTATAAAACCTAAAACCTCCTAAAACTTTTTCGATTAATAAAATAAATATATTTATTTAAATAAATATTATTCAAAGCTAAAAATCAGTATTTTACTTAGAAAAATAAATTTGAATAAAAATTTTTTAAACAATTTCATGTAAAAAAAATCTGTCCGCGCTTCGCGCGGGGGCTCGCAAGTTTCAGCGCGCCTCAGGGCGCGCGAATATTAATCGTCGCGCTTCGCGCTCCGTGTGTTGTTGCGCGCAAATGGCTCGCTTCGCTCGCGGTGTTCTGCAATTATTGTGCATTATTATATTGTGTTCTTGTTCTTGTTTCCTATTATATGTTTCGTAAAACATTTTTTTTTCTTAAAGTTACTACGACTTTAAGGATTACATTCTCATCACATGTTTTTTTTGCTGATGATTGCGAGATTAAAAGCATTTAAATGTATATTTTTGGTCTTGATGATTAAAATTGTGAAGTTATTTTCAATTCTACTAACTCTCTTAGCAGAAACTTGATTTGCAGAAGCAGCTAAAATATTCTTAAAGTATTAGTATTCTTATAAGTTTTTTGTGTAGTGTAGACCGGAGCGTAATGGCTAACTTTTCACTCTTTGTTGATTTACTCGGACATCTCCTAGAAAAGATACTCTGGTATCTCAGCTTTATTTAAAAAAAACGATTTTTTTAAGAGAACGTCCACTGAGATTAGACAAAAAGTCAAAAATTCGAAAAAACTTTTTAAAAAAATTAAGTTTTTCAAAAGTTATCGTCGGAACAAAGTTTTTGTCTACGGACAGACAGGCTTACAGACAGACGTAATCGCCGGACCATGTTCTTTGAGCTGTCCAACGAACTCAGGCTTCATTTTAATGGACTAAAAAAGCACCCCAAATTGCAAGTCGATTCATTAAAATTTATTCGAGTTATCGTCGAGACAAAATTTTCTACAGACAGACAGACAGACACTTCTCTAAAAACCATTTTTTTGGAATCAGGGGGTCATGAAACGTGAAGATTTATCAAAATTAGATATTTCTCAAAATCGCACAAATCCAAGACTTTCACATTTTTGACGAGAATGTAAAAAACAAATATTACGAAAAAATTAAAAAACAGCAAAATTTTCGGATATTTTGAGTTCTTTTTTGTTCCTAATTTTTTATATTTACCTAAATTTGGCATCTAAAAGAAAAAAATGAAAGTTTTGACATTTTTTTAATGTTTTTTAATGTTTCGGCTAATGCTTCACTCACTATAAATCTCAATTTTTTGCACTTTTTGGAAAAAAAATTCATATCTTTTTTGTTTTTTGTTGTACAAAAAAGTATCTTAAAGAAAAGTTGTTTGTTTTTGTACAAATTTTAAGAAAAAAATTAGAAAAAAATATTTTTTTGAAAATTGTCAAAAATTCAAAATTTTGAAAATTTAAAAATTTAAAAAAAATTGTTAACTTTTTTGTTTTTTGTTATCCAAAAAAGTGTCTAAAGGAAAAGTTGTTTGTTTTTGTACAAATTTTAAGGAAAAAATTAGAAAAAAATATTTTTTTGAAAATTGTAAATAATACAAAATTTTGAAAATTTAAAAGTTTTGTATTTTTGTCGTTTTTTGACGAAATGAGCTGTCCAACGAACTCAGGCTTCATTTTAATGGACTAAAAAAGCACCCCAAATTGCAAGTCGATTCATTAAAATTTATTCGAGTTATCGTCGAGACAAAATTTTCTACAGACAGACAGACAGACAGACACTTCTCTAAAAACCATTTTTTTGGAATCAGGGGGTCATGAAACGTGAAGATTTATCGAAATTAGAAATTTCTCAAAATCGCAGAAATCCAAGACTTTCTCATTTTTGATGAGAATGTAATAAATAACATGAACAATTAATTTTGATTAAAAATTAATTATTATTATATTTAGTAGAATATAAAAAATAAAAAAGCAGAAAACAAATAGAATTAATGCTACAATCAATTATACTAAGAAAAATAAAATAGACAATATTTTCCCGTTTTTCTAAAATAATTAGAAAATTTACTTTTCAGACCAATTAAAATGAGATTCTAACTCCTCCTACTTTAAGAAAGCAATTTTTTTATTCCTTGGTTCAACAGTACAAAAAGGGAGAAAATATTTAATTTTTAAATAGTTACATTTAGTCTTAACTCATTAAGAAAAAAAAGACTTCTGGCCAATAAAAATAAGCTCCTCCTATTTTCAAAGTGCAATTTTTTATTTGTTGGTTGAGTTAAAGAAAATGGAGAAAGTAATTAATATTTGAAAAATAACACATATATTACCAACCCCCAAAGAAAAAATGGATGATTTAGACCAATAAAAATAATAAACAAACTCCTCTTATTTTCAAAATCAATTTTTCTATTTGTTGGTTGAGTTAAACAAAATGGAGAAAAAATTAATATTTAAAAAATAAATCATATAATTCCAACCCCTAAAAAGAAAAATGGATTCAAATACAATTTAAACTCCTCCTTCTTAAAGAAAAATATGTTTTATTTGTGGCTTCAATAGAACAAAATGGAGAAATTATTAATATTTAAAAAATATAAAATTTAGTCCCAACCCCCAAAAGATAAAATGGATGTTTAAGACCAATTTAATTAAAATTTAAACTCCTCCCTTTTAATAAAAACTATTTTTCATTCGTAGGTTCAAAAGAACGAAATGGAGAAAATAAAAACTTAAATTTAAACTTTAAAAAATATAAGTCTCAACCCCTCACGAAAAAAAACTGCTATTAGCCAATAAAAAATCAAACTCCTCCTAAATTTTTATTTCGTTCTTTTGAACCCACGAATGAAAAATAATTTTTATTAAAAGGGAGGAGTTTAAATTTTAATTTAATTGGTCTTAAACATCCATTTTATCTCATGGGGGTTGGGACTAAATTTTATATTTTTTAAATATTAATATTTTCTCCATTTTTTTTATTGAAGCCACAAATAGAAAAAAGGTTTCTTTAAGAAGGAGGAGTTTAAATTTTATTTTAATTGGTCCAGGACATCCATTTTTTCTTTTGGGGGTTGGAATAGTATGTTTTAAATTTAAATATTTAATTTTTTCTCCATGTTGTTTAGCTCAACCAACAAATAGAAAAAAAGCTTTGATTAAGAAGGAGGAGTTTAAATTTTATTTTACTTGGTCTAGAACATCCGTTTTTTCTTTTGGGGGTTGGAATTATATGTTTTACTTCTTAAATAACAAATTTTTCTCCATTTTGTTTAACTGAACCAATGAATAAAAATGTAGGAGGAGTTTGATTTTTTTATTGGCTAATAGCAGTTTTTTTCGTGAGGGGTTGAGACTTATATTTTTTAAAGTTTGATATTTTCTCTATTTTGTTCTATTGAACACATGAATAAAAAATTGCTTTTATTAAGAGGGAGGAGTTTAAATTTTAATTTAATTGGTCTTAAACATCAATTTTATTTTTTGGGGGTTGGGACTAAATTTTATCTTTTTTAAATATTATTATTTTCACCATTTTGTTCTATTGAAGCCACAAATAAGAAATGTTTTTCTTTAAGAAGGAGGAGTTTTAATTTTATTTTAATTGGTCTAGAACATCCATTTTTTCTTTTGGGGGTTGGAATTATAAATTTAAATATAATTTTTTTCTTCATTTTGTTTAACTCAACCAACAGATAGAAAAAGTGATTTTAAAAATGGGAGGAGTTGGCTGTTTATTATTTTTATTGGTCTAAATCATTCATTTTTTCTTTTCTTTCTATAACACATATGTGACTGTCCACGAGAAAACAGGGCTTAGCTCCCAAACGTGAATTTCACAGGGCGAGCGATTGAAGTACTACGATTGAAGTTAACTACGCTTGAAATACACTTCGCGCGTTTATCCAAATCAGTTCCTTTCGTTCCGCCGTTCAGAATATGATCGTAGTGAATCGTAGTCTGCTACAAGTATCACGCATGTTACCAATACATTGACAGGTCTCACAGTTCGCATATTTATCATTAATAATTGAACAATTTACGATTTTATTCAACTTAAATAATGGATAAATCGACTGTAGAATAGATAATTTATTAATTATAAGAGCTTTTTCTAACATTTTTAGTTTTTTTGATGAACTTTTTTCTACTATTTAAAGTCTAACCACCTATGTACATTTATGTTTATCGAATCTGTCAGGAATTTCAAGTAATTATTAATTATTTAGAGATTTATTTATTGCAATAATTGCCAAAAACTATTCTCTAAACATCCATTTTACATATTTAACACTTTTTTTTTGCTATCAAACACCTTCTAAATAGTTTATTTCCACCTTTACCGTATGTCTACTATATGTCTACCATTTGTCCACTTTAAAAGTGGACATATAGTAAATCCAAATCTGGCAGGGTAGGGCAATAATGGAAACTTTATTGACCGCTAGGTTATAAGGGGGAACTCAGTATGCGCCTGTACAGGTAGATTACATCCGTATTTATCAAGACGGCATGAGAGCCGCTTACCCTTATTACTAAAAAGTTTAAATTTTGTTTCCTTAACAAATTTGAGAGTATTAAATTACTTTTACATTTTAATTGTATTAATTGCATTGCGGTTAAATATAAACTTTATATTAAGTAAATTGGTTTAATATTTTTATTTTTAAAGGCTACAGTTTTGGCGTCAAATATTTCAACTAAAAATGATCGTTCCTGTTTGAAAGCTGTTAAAAGCCTTGCAATGTTATTGCAAAAGAAAAATAAAATTGAAATGGCATATACACATAATGAAGATATTCTTCTTTATGCAATCGCAGAAACTGACTTTCCAGAAAGATTCAGAATTAAAACTGTAAGCTTGTGGTTGGATAATAGCAAAATCGATAGAGATTTGAATGTATTGATAAAAAAATGTCTGCTCGAAGGTTATACCGAATTAAAAATTGTTAAACTTCTAGTGGTAAAAATATTGATTTCATATTTTATTTATTTGGTACTTTATACTTAATCCCAGTAAAAAAGGATTGGAGCTCTCTGGGCTTTATGTCTAACATCAATAAGAAGAAAACTTCTTTTTTCTTTTAACGTAAAATGATTATTATTTGTCAAATGCATTCAGAGCGTATATTTAATTATAATTATAATTATCTGAAAAACCTTTTTAATAAAACTCCCAATTATATTATTTGTGTTTGAACCAATAAATTTTTATTAATTAACTTGCAAACCAGACGACACATTCAGTTTAAAGGGTTAACGCATAGACCATGCAACCCAATCCGTGATTTTCACGATTACGCATTGGTTGTATGCAATGCCAATTTGAGTAACACTTAGAGTTCCACTACCTTTTTAGCTGTGATTATATTCACTGTGTTTTAAGTTTTGACATATATTTTTTATTCTTCTACACAGGCCATAATTCATGAAAATGATGTAAAAGATCTGAATACAGTATTAAATGCATATGTGTCACTCTTACATTCAGAAAACGTCATTCCAGATAATGTGATTGAATTTGTTTGGAAAACACTGGCAGATAATTTACCGCATTATTCGTCAAATAATGGTAAGTTATAATATTATATAAAATGAACTTAAATTAAAACTTTTTAAAATATCTACACCTCACTTTGCTGATTTTCTACTATAAGTTTACCACTTATTTCAACCCGCGTATTCTTTGACGAATCAGAGAATTTAAATTGTCGTTTTTAGCCTCAACCTAAAGTTAAAGTATCAAGTTGCGATTCTGACATTGAAACCAATTTTTTTTAAATAGTTGAATGTATTAAATAAACGAAATTCATAGTGGTCACGAAATTAGAGTCATATGATGATAGACACTTTCCCAGGCGCGAAGTGACGCCGAGTTCAGGCTTTATAAAGATTGGCCGAGCATTGGTCAACATTGATTGAGCATGAGTGAATCAGCGAGAGCAGGAATGATCGAAGCTTTAATGTAACACCGATTCCAGACTGCAGCGCGAGCCTTGATTCAGCATTGGACATCAATGCTCAATCAATGCTGCGGACGCCTAACGCAGGACTGAAACAAGACTGCTTCCACTGTTCCCAAATTTACTCGTTTCTCAAGTTTATTCAATATAATGTGAATATATGAATTATTAATAATAATAATAAATATTATTGTTATTATTTTAATTCATGTATGTGTGTATATATACATTTAATGACAATAAGTTATTATTTGTAATAATTATAATATTATTTTCATATAAATAAGAATATATTACTAACAATAAATATCATTTGAATAGTAATTTTAAAAAAATAATTTTAGAAAGACAATTTTTCTGTTAATCGTTACATTTTTTTCTTGATTTTTCGCTCGCATGTGGGATCGAAACTCACGCACCCCGCCCCCCTAACGCATACCGGAAGTTCTCAACGCACGCATTTAAACCGCTCGGTCACAGAAGGCTGGAAGGCTTCTCGCCTAATCTACTATATCAATGCCAGTGCCGTCACTCAATATTTGTTAGAATAATGGCTCTGAAAAAAGCGCGTCAGGAAGTGAACACGAGGCGAATTCTTATATAAAACGCTGATTTATTTTTAATCAACAATTTGGCTCCAATCCATACACAAAATCATCACATATTAAAGTAAAAAAAAGAGATTAATTCAATTTCCAACATCCTGCCCGGTCGAGCCGATAAGCTCGAAATTAGTTAGTAAAGGACACAAGCGTTGAACTGCTCTGGTATAGGTTCCATGTGCTGTCCTAATTGTAGCATTGCGTACAAGACCGTCCTTGCCAGGATAAATTGTTTCCACTCTCCCAAGCCGCCATTGAGTAGGTGGAAGGTTCTCATGACGAACGAGAACCACATCTCCGACCTGTAGATTGGTGATACGATTTTTCCACTTGCCCCGTAATTGTAAGGTTGCCAGATATTCATCGTGCCAACGCTTCCAAAATTGCTGTTGCAGTTGTCTCAGCCATTGCCATTGTTTTAGATGATTTACAGGGAGATTCGTGACATCAGGTTCTGGAACTGCAAGGAGTGGTCTGCCAATAAGAAAGTCGCCGGGACTTAATGCGATTCTGTCTTCCGGATCATCGGTCAAGGGAGTGATTGGGCGAGAATTAAGACAGGCTTCAATTCGCGCCGCTAGGGTTTGCCACTGCTCAAAGCGGAGTACCTGATTTCCAATAAGTTTTATTAAATGTTTCTTGGCAGATTTCACCGCCGCTTCCCACAAGCCACCCTGGTGTGGTGAACCAGGTGAGATAAACTGCCAAGTTGTTCCAAGATTCGCCAATTTTTGTTGATTCTGCTCAGACTGCCATTGCGCTAAATCCTCCTGAAGTATGCGGTTAGCACCGACGAATGTGGTAGCGTTATCACTAAATAACTTGCGCGGAATACCTCTTCGACTAGTAAAGCGAGTGAATGCGTCCAGAAAGGCTTGCGATGACAGATCCAAGACGACCTCGATGTGGGTCGCTTTGGTTGTCATGCAAACAAAAATTGCCAGGTACTCTCTAAATCTGAATATGTGAAATTTCACTTATTGTACGTTATAAGTCGTCCTCTCGATCAATAAGTGCATATACACTTATAAATAAGTGAATTTTTCACTTATTCTGAGTGAAATTTCACTTATTACCAGTGTATATGCACTTATTGATCGAGAAGACGACTTATAACGTACAAATATGTGAATTTTCACATATTCAGATTTAGAGAGTAAGTTTTGCTCGTAATCTTGGATCGCGGACCACCCACGCGTAATGTAAACGGTCCACAGTAATCGAGTCCTGATGCGAAAAAGGGCTGGAGCTGCGATCCATCCTCACCCACTCGAACTCCTGGAAGTGGGGCCATTTGTTGAGTGATTGTTTGACCTCGAAATCGTCGACAAATTATACACTGATTAATACACCTTTTTGCTGCTTGACGAGCTTGTAAAATCCAGTATCGTGAACGTAGATTTTGAAGCATAAGTTGTGCTCCACCATGCAATGTGTCAATGTGGGATTGTTGAATGAGAAGTTTAGCCAATAATCCGTCCTTTGGAAGAATGATCGGGAATCTGCTGCCGACTGGAAGCGAGGCGTTGCGAATTCTACCACCAAGGCGTAAAATTCTTGTATCATCCACATACGGATTAAGCGAAGCCAATCGACTAGTAGAGGGAAGAGGAAGATTTTTTCGTAAGGCATTAAGTTCCACACTGAATGCCTGGCTCTGTTCAACTCGAATCAAATGATCCAATGCCGTATCCAATTCTCTTGCGCTGATAATCGACTGATGTAAAAGATGTTTTCGGGATGGGCTCCAACGCCGCACCAATGCCATTGTTCCCAAAAGGCGTCGTAAATTACTGAATCGTGTGATGAGTGGAATTAGCTCTCCGTCCAATTGACGAGTCGTGATTGATAGGGTGTGTGAATGTGTGACTGCCATCAGCACAGAAATCCTTTCCTCTTCTTGAACATCGATAAGATCGGACACAGAAGGTTGTGTAGATTCTTCTTGCTCCAGAAAACCACTGTTCAGCCACTGAGGACCTTGCCACCATAATTTATGTTTCAGGAGATCTGTTGCTTTCAGTCCTCGGCTGGCGCAGTCTGCTGGGTTCTCAGTTGTGCGAACATGATGCCACTGTGATGGAGTTGTCAATGACTGTATTTGCCGTACTCTATTAGCGACATACGGCTTGAGTTGGGAAGGCTGCTTATTCAGCCAACAAAGAACAATCCTAGAATCGGACCATAAAAAGCAAGATGTATCCTGTATGCGCAAAGATGTACGCACGTTGTCCCAAGTTGATGCCAATAGCTGAGCTGCGCAGAGTTCTAATCGTGGAATAGTTGCTCCCTTCTTTGGAGCCACTTTCGTTTTTGCTGTTAACAATCCAATTTTGACTTGTCCATTTTCGTCAACAGTGCGAGTGTAAATCACTGCTGCGTAAGCGCGAGTACTAGCGTCACAAAAACCATAAAACATAGTTTGTTCTGTTTCTTCCATTCCCACCCACCTTGGAACACGCAGATGTTGTAGTTCAGAAAGTCCATTGCAAAAAATGTTCCACTCCTTTGCCAAATCTTCTGGAAGGGGAGTGTCCCAATCAATACCCGATAACCACAAGCTCTGGATGAAGATTTTTGCAGTGATAATGACAGGTGCCACCAATCCTGTTGGATCGAATAATCGCGCTATTGCACTGAGGACACGTCGTTTCGTTGGTTGATCGTTGCACTGTGGAAAGTCTATACTGTAGAGAAGCTCATCCGTTACAGGATCCCAGAGTAAGCCAAGAACTGAAGTGCAAACACTGTTGACTGTCAAAGGCACAGGTGATGCAGCTTCTCCAGTGATTTGTTCAATTACCGCAGGGTCATTGGAATTCCACTTGCGCAGATTCAATTGTCCAACAGAAAGAATCGTTGACACATCTTTAGACAACTGTACGGCAAGTGTCGTCGTTCTGGCACTGGTCAGGAAGTCGTCTACATAAAATGAATCGAGAATAGCTTGTCTAGCAATTTCTGCCCGGATGGGATCAGCCACTTGATGAAAGTTGTCATTTGCACATTGATTCAAAGCACGCACTGCTAAGTAGGGACTACTGGCCATTCCGTATGTCACGGTTTTCAGACGATAGATTCCAATTGGTTCCTCGGGAGACTCTCGCCAAACGATGCGTTGAAAATCTCGATGCTCAGGTGTTATAAGTGTTTGCCTAAACATTTTCTCGATGTCTGCGTTGAGTGCGATTCTGTAGCGTCGAAATCGAAAAATGATGTTTAGAAGCGACTCCTGGAGCGTTGGTCCAACAAGCTGAATATCATTGAGGGATACGCCAGTTGTAGTTCGCGCGGAAGCGTTGAATACCACTCGAAATTTAACTGTCACAGCATGATGTGGGATATAATAACAATTTTCATGATCTCCAGGTTGATCACAGGGTTCCATATGATCCAAGGCCAAATACTCCCTCATAAAGGACAGATAATTTGCACGAAACTCCTCATCAGTCGTCATGCGTCGTTCCATTGAATAAAATTGTCGTAAAGCTTGCCGATAAGATCCTCCCAAGGCCAAGGCATCACTGCGGAAAGGAATGTTGACACAGTACCTTCCATTTGAAGTTCGTTTGAAAGTAGTTGAGAATAAAAGCTCGCAATCATTATCGTTGACGTGGTTTCCCTCAGGTACCTCCTCCAATTTCCAAAAGGCTTGAAGCAAGTCACTTAGATTGTCATCATCCTCTTTGACATAAACATTGAAAGTTTTTTGAGTACTATGATTCGCTGAGATTTGTGAAGTGGGACCAAATACCACCCAACCAAATTTAGTTCGTTGAGCAAAGGGTTCCTCATTCGATTTTCCTCGGATTAAATCGGCCTCGACAATGAGACCCCACGAATCTGCTCCGAGAAGGATGTCAATACCACTAGGTATTCCAAAATTTGGATCAGCCAGGTTTAAATTCGTAAGGTGTTTCCATTGCTTGCAATTGACGCGCAGAGTCGGAGTAATTGACGTTATTGTCGGAATAACTAAAGCAATCAAAGTCATTGAAAAATCGTGATGAGTAGAATGAAGTTGCACACTTACAAGACCCTTTGTCCGCGTGTTTACAGAAGCACCAACACCTTCCACTTCCACTTCGCACCGTGTCCTTCGTAGGTGTAGAGAATTTGCCAAACGTTCTGTTATCAAACTGATCTGCGAACCAGGATCACATAAAACTCTCGCTACATGTTGTTCCAAATTATCACTTGTTGCCATCACGATCGCTGTTGCCAATAAAACCATTGAAGAATTCTGAATAGTCATTGTCTTCACAGTCTGTTGTTGTCAAGATCTTGGAGGGCCCCTCGAAACAGCTTGTGCAAAACCTTGGCCTTCTGGTAATGACAAATTGCTCTCTGCCTGTTTATTGCCGTCTGTAATCATGGGCGATTGCGAATCCCTACAAAACATAGTATGATGTCTCTTACCACACACTCGACATCCTCCAGATCCACAATCCCTGGAGGAGTGACCCGGTTTAAGACAATTAAAGCAGAGATTGGAATTCTTGAGCTCGCTGAACCTCTGACTGGGTGACATTGTTGATAGTTTTGAGCATCGGGTAATCCTATGTGGTCCGTGACAATAGGGACAACCGAGTTCATCCTTTACCACTAAATTTGTCCTCACCAAACGCTGCCCGGGTTGTCCTGTTTGTCTCTGTTGCGCTGAATTTTGAGGGGCAACCGGTCGTTTTATTCCCTGTACTGCCTGGGAAGATAGACTATGTGCTCTTTTCTCCAAGAATTTAAGTAAGTCCTGTAATTTTGGAATTTCATTTGACGAACATGCCATTCCCCACTCGCGTTGCGTCAAAGAAGGTAATTTCGAAATTACTATCGGAACTGTTAATGCATCCCACTGATCTACCGGAAGTTCCATTACACGAAGCGCTCGCAATGATTCTTGCACTGTATCCACAACTAATAATAGTGCTTTCGAAGTTTCCTCACTAACCATCTTCATGTTTAAAAATCTCGAAACATGAATTTCCGCCAACTGTTTCGGACTGTCATAACGATCACATATTGCCTTCCACACTTCCGCGTAACCCCCTGTATATAAACCACCAATAAGCGGCACTGTCTCGACACTCACTGTTTGACGAAGTTTGCCAAGTTTGTATGCCTCGGGGTAGTCCACATTATGCACTAATGTCGTAAATGCATCCTTAAAGGCTAGCCAATTGTGAAGTGAACCGTCAAATTTGGGTATCACTAGTGGATCCAATTTTAAATCAACTCGAGGATGCTCTGCTTGCACTTCCGGTGTAGGGTTAGTTGCATTCCTTGCAAGTAATCGACGAATCGCTGCTTTCGCACTGATAAAGTGAGCCTCTGATTGTTCAAAGAATTGTTCGTGAGCTACTATCGCCGCTTCGTCTGTAGAAATTGACACTAAGTGTGTGTGCGCTGTCCTGAAATTATTCCAATGTTGTTCGATAGCTGGGAGCAATTCTTCCAACTCAAACCTGTCAAGTTCAAATTCTTCCTCGGTAACACGCTCGAAAAAACGTCGCAATCCACGTCGCGCGGTTTCGCGAATGTTAAGTTCAGCCATAATTTCCAAAAAGTCAAAATTAACCGAAAGCAAAATTATTTGAATAAATTGTCTGTTTGAAAGCGAATAATAATAAGCGAATTGTAATAATAATAATGATAGTCGCGCGCACGTACACTCTCCTCAGCTGTCGAGTAGTTCGGAAACCGAAGTGCGACGGAAACTCCCGAAATCTCCACGACTTTACAACACAAAAACGTTCGAAAATTCTAACCTCGAAAAAAATAGGACGCCGTACTAAATACGTCGTGCATACACAAAATGAGGAAATACACTTCTCCTATCCAAGTTGTCAAAACAAAGAAAGTGAGATCCAATGCCAGTAGTCCACCTTCAATTTACAGGCGCCACTCACAACCGAAACACTGCTGTATTCAAAGCTCCACTGAAACATCCGCGCGCGTCCACAGGCAAAAGTTCAAGTGCAAAATTCACGAAATTCGAGTTTTCACTGTCCTAAACGCACCACAAGTCACAAAAGGTCTTGTGAAGTCAAAATACCTCACAGGTGGCACCAAAATGTTAGAATAATGGCTCTGAAAAAAGCGCGTCAGGAAGTGAACACGAGGCGAATTCTTATATAAAACGCTGATTTATTTTTAATCAACAATTTGGCTCCAATCCATACACAAAATCATCACATATTAAAGTAAAAAAAAGAGATTAAACACGAAAGAAGTCCGAGTCCATAAAGTTCACATTTTCCACTTAAAATTGAATTAAAACATTGTTAGACCATAAACCACCATGAGAGCAAACAAAAAAAAACTGAGCTCCCCCTACACTGCGAGGAACACACAATCTCCGTAAACGACCGAATACTTTCGAAGTCCACCGAGTTCCAAATCGCGGGTAATTCAATTTCCAACAATATTGGTTCAGCATGGGACACCAATGTTCGTCCCATGCTCGATTCAAGACTCGGTCAATCTTGTTACAATATTCAGTTTCTTTATTGCCGTGTGCACTGTACAATATTAAATATAAATATTTATAAATTATTTAATATTAAAATATTTTTTCTGATAATTTTATAAGTTAAATTATATATTATTTTTTTTCTCGCACAGTGTCAAATTATTATTTTCAAAGTTCAAGAGTTTCGTTTATCTGTAAAATTTTCAGTGACAAAAATGTTCATTAGGTAGTAGTAAATATTTATGCCTAGTTGTTTTACACTAGGATTAACTGTTTACTGAATATTATCAAAAATATATTTTTCGTCAAACGCGCGCGACTAAACACAAATAACCTTGAGACGTTGCGATTGTCGTGCTCCCACCATCCCATCTACTCAATGCTTTCCCCTCATGACGTCACAGGCGGGGAGTGTATTGAGTAGATGGGATGGTGGGAGCACGACAATCGCAACGTCACGCTGTAAAGTCTCAAGGTTATTTGTGTTTAGTCGCGCGCGTTTGACGAAAAATATATTTTTGATAATATTCAGTAAACAGTTAATCCTAGTGTAAAACTACTAGGCATAAATATTTACTACTACCTAATGAGCATTTTTTTCACTGAAAATTTTTCAGATAAACAAAACTCTTGAACTTTGAAATAATAATTTGACTCTGTGCAAGAAAAAAAATAATATATAATAATTTAACATTATTGATATGAATCTTATGTAATTAATATAAATATTATACACTAAATAAATATTAATATTTATTTACCAATTGATATCTTAATAACAATAATAATAATACTTATTATATTATTTAATAATAATTAATAATAATAATTTTTAAATAGTATAAAAAATTACTAAAAATTATCAGAAATAATATTTTAATATTAAATAATTTATAAATATTTATATCTAATATTGGTAAGTGCACACGGTAATAAATAAACTATCAAGATTGATTCAAGATTGAATAAAGACTGGATGTTGAAGCTCCACTCACGAAGATTGACCGAGTCTTGAATCGAGCATGGGACGAACATTGGTGTCCCATGCTGAACCAATATTGAGTGACAATGATATAAAGACTGCTTCAACTCTGGGTTACCCACGCTGGGCGTTCAAGACTCAGTCAAGTTTCAACCCATCGTCAGCACTGGTCTTTCGCGCCTGGGTTTCGTCAAAATTCGTCAAACTTTTTAAAGATTTTTTTCTGCAAATTTCCCTTAAAATAATTATTAATCTGTTAGAAACAAGTATTATTTCGTTACTTTTTCAATTACGGAACTCCAACCAAACATAAATTCCACTATAAGGTTATGTTTGATAAAAAAAAACTTTTTAAAAACTAAGCAAAATCTAGAATCCGCATTTGAACTATTCTGAGCAGTGCAGTTTACATCTTCTTGACCAGATGTTTTGTTTTCTTTGAGGTCCTTAAGTGAAACAAAACAATAAGGGTACAGGAATGTTGCTGAAGCTGTCTGCTGTCCATTTATGATGAGCAGCAATTTAAAATTCTTTTCAAATTTTTGCTATAACAACTGCCTTTTTTCTTATTGTCACATTCAAATACGAATTTATCTTTTTTATAAATGTCTTTCAGAAGTTTCGATTGTTCTGACATGTGTTTTAAGCAATTAACCGGTACTGATTTTCACCCAATTTTTGCTCTTCAAAAGTTAGTAATGCTTTTCATTTTATTACTGGATACGCAAAGATTCACTCGCAAATTATCCAAACGCTCTTCACTTACTGCTCTCTAAATATGAATCAGTGGAATTCCACTGAAAATCAGTGAAATTTGACTGAGCATCAGTGACTCTATTCTCGCGATTTAAATCAGTGGAATTTCACTGAAAATCAGTAAAAAATAACTTAAATTTCAGTCATTTTCCACTGATTCGTCAATTAAAAAACTACTGAAAATTTCTTTCACACATATATTGAAAATTTCAGTTATTTTTTAATTGGCCAATCAGTGAAAAATGACTGAAATTTCAATCATTTTTA
Organism: Leptopilina heterotoma; assembly: GCF_015476425.1. NCBI lineage: Eukaryota > Metazoa > Arthropoda > Insecta > Hymenoptera > Figitidae > Leptopilina > Leptopilina heterotoma. The sequence continues at coordinate 733,480 of NW_025110970.1, read as the reverse complement.
ACTGATCTTCAGTGAAATTTCACTGATTCAAATCGCGAGAATAGTCACTGATTGTCAGTCAAATTTCACTGATTCAGTTTTAGAGAGTGAAATAGTTTTTTTTCATCGAGATTCACTGCAACTTTCATTTTTGAGCCCATCGTACATAACTCGATTTCTCTATTCTTAATATATGACGATTTAGATTGTCTTTAGAATCGATTTTTGTTCTAATAATACTATAGACGCAATTTTTTCTTGTGTTAACTCAAGAAAATCTTCAAGCATATATTAAAGATGTTGCTTTGAACATTCTTGGATGTTTCTTACCCCCAAGCAAAAATTGACAACTGGCGCAGTATTGCGCAAGTACTTTACTGCCCAGTACTGGCGGAGTACTGGCCGCCATGGCTGAACCAGTACTGGCATTTGACCGAAATGATAACGCTTTTCAGTACTGGTTTGATGTTACTGGCGCAGTACTGGTTCAGTACTGGTTTAGTACCCGTGTAGAAAAATCTTTTGGCGCTGGCCTGAATCAGACCAGACCGACTATTTTCCAATCTAGTGAAAAATTTATTTAAATTCAATGTTAATATAATAAAAAAAATTAATTTATTTTTGCTAACATGTAATAATCCTCAACTTTTAACTTTTAATCAAATTAATGTTCACAAAGCAGAATAAACGAAAACCTGTAACGAAATAAAATTTGACACTGCGAGGAATCGAACCTACGACCTACGGACTTCTAGCCTAACACTCTAACCACTATCCTATCGAAGCTACAGGAAAATAAATTTTAATTTTCGACATCTTTTACACTTACAATTAATAAAGAGCGTTTAACTGTGTAATTTAGTTAAATTATTATTTAATTGAACTAAATTTAAAAAAATCAAATTAGTAAATTACCTAATAAATTTCCATAAATTACCTCTAAAATATCCATAAATTACCGACGTTAAATTTTTAGGTCTAATTTGTGTTTTACATATTTTAATAAACTATCGTCAAAATGTTTATAAATTATGGCATAAATTTTCATAAATTACCAACGTTAAATTTTTTAGTTAAAAATTTATCGTCAAAATTTTTATAAATTTCCATAAATTACCGCGAAAATTTCCATAAATTTCTGATGTTAATTTTTTTAGTTCTCGTTTGTGTTTTACATAGTTTTATAAACTATCGTCAAAATGTTTATAGATTACCGCAAAATTTCCATAAATGACTGAAATCCAAAATATTAATGATGATTTTTGCTTTACATATTTTTACGAATTATTGCGAAAATTTCTATAAATTTCCATAAATTACCGTAAAAATTTCCATAAATTGCAAAAATAAAAATTTTTAATTGTAACTTATGTGGAACATATTTTTATGAATTATTGCGAAAATTTATATTAATTACTGCATAAATTTCCATTAATTAGTTCCTAACTGACTATTGTCAGTTTACCCTCCCAGCACGGGATATCCCGCGATTATCCCATTTCCATCCCGTGATATCCCTAGGATATCTCAGGGAGATTCCATGAGATATCTCACGGGACGGAAATTTGGATATCTCAAGGACATCCACTGGATATCCCTAGGATATCCATGGGATATGCAAAGTTTTCTTTCGTGGGTCATCCCGTGTGGGATATCCCGCGTGGGATATGTCAGCGCATGCGCAGGAAACGAAATGCAATCGTTCCAAGTGTCAAAGAGTGTGTGTCAAAGAGCTGTGAAATTATATTTAACGCATTTAAATTAGAAAAAATTTTTTTTAATATTTGTTGCATTAAATTAACGAAAGTGAAAAATAAATATATTTATAAACTTAGCTTAAAGTGTACGATTTTTTAGTTACTTTTTTGGTAGATAATATATATTAAATTATTTAAATATTTATTCTAACTACATTCTAAACAAATAATGCATGAATTCCTAGATTAATTACTGAAAATCCAGTAGGTATATTTTTCCCTTTAAACAAGAAGAAATAAAATTTTATATGTATATGTACTCATATAATCTTACACGCGCAGGCGTCGACCTACCCAGCTGTTGAGTGTCATGGCGACCATGGCGTCGCGTCATTAGATCAGAAGCGTGTGTTTTGCAGTGCGCGATTATAAGTGTTGCTGTTTAATATGTTTAACTTTCACATTTTTTTAGTTTCTTGTAAATATCTTTAACCAATAAATATTTATCAGTAATAGACAAAATGAATTGACCAAAATTAGTTTAAACCCACACACAATAAATTTTTAGCGTTAAAAAGACATTTTATTGAATTCAACTAATGTTTATTAAATCACAAAAAAATAACTTTGATATTAGTAAAATAATCTTTTATTTTTGAAATAATTTTTTTCTCATTCTGGTTATAATTTAATAATGGTTTTTCAACTCTTTAAAGCTCTAATTATTTTTCAATATATTACTATTTCTCACGTAGCATATCCCGTGTAGAGAATATTTGGATATCCCGCGCGAGTCTCCCATGGGATGGAAATTTGGATATCCCAGGGATATCTCTGAGATGTCACAAATATCCCAGGGATCTCCCTGGGATATCTCTAGGATATCCTTTTGCTCAGAGGGTACCGTGTTAGCAATACTGGCTCAGTACTGGCGTAGTACTGGTTTGCCAGTGTTGTTTTTGCAATACTGGCATAGTACTGGCATACCAGTCTTAAAGGGCAGTATTGGCGTAGTACAGAAATTTTATTGAAGCCAGTACTGGCAAGCCAACTGCTGGCATGCCAGTACTAATGCAATACTGCGCCTGTTGTGAATACTAGCATTTGACAGAAATTTTTGCTTGGGCCTTTTCCTATTTCTTGTAATGGTCGCTTCCTATTCGGATCCTGACAGGGTGGCCACACTATTGAAAATCCCCATATGGAAAACCACATGGGATCCTATGTCAAAAACCATGTAAAACCCTACTTCCATGAAGGAAACCACGTGGTTTACCATGTGGTTTCCCATGTCAAACCATATGGGAAATTGAGACAGGATTTTAGTTAGGAATAGACATGGGGAATTTGAACAGTTCATCTATGCATAAAACCATATCAAATCCCACATGTTTTTCCCAGTCAAATCCTAAACCGAATCCCATGTGAAAAACAGTATCATTTATTTATAATTATTTTCCCAAGTCAATCCCCAAGTGAAAAACAGTATCATTTATTTATAATTATTTCCCCATGTTAAATCCTAAACCAAATCCCATGTGAAAAACATTATCCGCCTTATTGAATATCCCTACATGGGAATCCACTTGGAATTTTACAAGGGATTTCACATAGGATTTTATATGGGAATTGACATAGGATTTAATGCAAGATTTCACCTAGGATTTAATGAGACATCACATAGTATTTTATTAAAGATCCAATGAAGAAATTTTCAAAGGATTAAAAATTATTTAATAAAAAATTAAATAATAAATAGTATTAGTGTTACAAGTCATCAAAAAGTAAAAAAACGATCATTTGAAACACGTCCTCTCTGCTACAGGTTCTCAGCTTTTATATACTTCCAGAGTCGTCTCAACAGCGAGAGAAGTCACTTTCGCCACCTAGCGGTGAAAGTATAGGAGCGACAGTAATCTTTAACATTACTAAGGAAATCATGTGGAATACCACGTAGGATTCCATGTGGTTTCCTACGTGGGGATTTACATGGGATTTTACTTAGGAATTCATTTGGGAATTTATTTCTACTTACATTCCTAAGTAAAATCCCATGTAAATCCCCACGTAGGAAACCACATGGAATCCTACGTGGTATTCCACATGGTTTCCTTAGTAATGATAAAGATTACTGTCGCTCCTATACTTTCACCGCTAGGTGGCGAAAGTGTCTTCTCTCGCTGTTGAGACGATTCTGGAAGTATATAAAAGCAGGTTCTCACCTGTAGCAGAGAGGACGTGTTTCAAATGATCGTTTTTTTACTTTTTTGTCGACTTGTAACACTAATACTATTTATTATTTAATTTTTTATTAAATAATTTTTAATCCTTTGAAAATTTCTTCATTGGATCTTTAATAAAATACTATGTGATGTCTCATTAAATCCTAGGTGAAATCTTGCATTAAATCCTATGTCAATTCCCATATAAAATCCTATGTGAAATCCCTTGTAAAATTCCAAGTGGATTCCCATGTAGGGATATTCAATAAGGCGGATAATGTTTTTCACATGGGATTTGGTTTAGGATTTGACATGGGAAAATAATTATAAATAAATGATAGGGGAGTGTAAGGTATGGTGGCGGACACTTTCTTTTTTGCGTCTCTCTCTCTCAAAAAACAATATTTTTCAAAATTTCAAAAGCAGGCAGTTGCTGACATCTATTAAGCATATTTCTGTCAGAAGCGGCTGTTAAAATTTAAATTCAGTGAAATTTTACAGCTCTTGGCGCAAAAAACTGATTTTTTTTATTTTTGAAAGTTGTAAGGTATGGTGGCGCATTTGGTGTATTTAACTAAAATATTATGTAGATGTTAAAATTATTTTTTAAAACTACTAGAAATGATGAAAAATAACAAAAGTAGAGAAAACTGATGATTTTACATTATAGAAAAAAAAGTTTCACTTCAGTTCAAGAAGACTAGAGACAGGAGGACTAACTGCAGTAGTGGGGGTAGGACAAATATAGGGGGATTATGAAGGCGTGGTTAGATTGCGCCAAGTATCGTGTTTTGATTCTGCACTTCCACTCACACACGCGTGTCACGTATTCAAATATATATGTAAGAGTGTTGAGATGTGCAGAACCGAAAACAAGATATTTGGCGCAATCTAACTACGCCTTCAGAACCCCACTAATACTGACTCACTACTGTGAGTGAGAAAACAGCCGAGTTAGCCCTCCTGTCTCTAGTCTTCTTGCTTCAGTTATGGTTACAATTTTGGACATGTGAAGTAGCTGGTGGCTGTTTTAACGCAACTAGAATAAGAGAAGACCGCAAGTGTCACATATTCGAGAATTGTTGCGTTGGAGCACATGAGGCATTAGTACACAAAAAATGCAAAGACAATTGAAACTCGTGCAAAAAATGATCCGCCACTGTACGTTGCAAAAATTGCGCCATCATACCTTACAAGCTATTGATGAAAATATGATGGTGTTACTTTCATACAGCGCGAATTGAGAAAAATGTAAAATACAAAAAACTGTTGTCCAAGGTCTAAACAATACGTTCCATACATTTACCAGACTCAATTTTCAAAAAATCTTCACTCTGGCACTGTTAACACACATATCCAATAAAACTTTTTTTCTTTTTTTCACTACTTTTTTATTCAAAATCACTTAAAGTACAAAGCACGCGTTTGATCATTAATACTACTGCATATAAAATGTCATCACGATAAAAGACATCGACCATAGTGATAAGGCGCTTCAGATGTGACGTTACATGCCAGATTTGACAAGTGCGCCACCATATCTTACACTCCCCTACTGTTTTTCACTTGGGGATTGACTTGGGAAAATAATTATAAATAAATGATACTGTTTTTCACATGGGATTCGGTTTAGGATTTGACTGGGAAAAACATGTTGGATTTGATATGGTTTTATGCATAGATGAACTGTTCAAATTCCCCATGTCTATTCCTAACTAAAATCCTGTCTCAATTTCCCATGTGGTTTGACATGGGAAACCACGTGGTTTCTTCATGGAAGTAGGGTTTTACATGGTTTTTGACATAGGATCCCATGTGGTTTCCCATATGGGGATTTTCAATAGGGCACTGACCGGGAAAACCGGGAATTAGCCTATAATTTTATACACCGGGAAAAAGTCTGGAAAAAGCCGGGATTTTTAATAAAAACCGGGAATTATGACATTTACAGACAAAATCGCTAAATCTATTATATAAAGACACTAAAAAACGTGTTTTTGAAGGTTTTTAGTATTTTTTTTCATTAACCTGACGTTCTAGAAACTTCTACATAGTCTTAAATTAAGGGGGATTATTCATGAGAAAAAAATTTTTCTTCGAATTTTTTTTCTTGCTTTTTTAAAATCCTTACTATCTCTAGAATAAAGGTTTCACATTTTATGACGAAATTTAGCTCCTATCAAAAGTTATAGTACATCACACTACCGTCAGAGTGGCTTCACGCGCATGGCCCAAAACATACCAATCTAAATCATGATATTCCTGTAAAAACTAATGTCAGAAACTTAACAAATCTACTGTTTGAAAGCTCATAATATTCTATGTTAAATTATATACAATTCGAAATTTTAAGAAATTACACAAAGATTTTAGCAATCGACAAATTTTAAAAAGAAAATTAAAAAATTAAAGTTTTTTTGACAATTTTTTAAACTCTGGCATATTTTTTAAAAATTGTAGACAAAATTTAAAACTTATATAGATGTGATTCTTTAAGTCTTATCTTTAATTTAAGACCAAAAACGTTAATAAATCTTATTCGGTTCGCGAGATATCATTATAAATATCAGTTCATGTTTTTGGACAAATACATTGAATTACTCAATTTTGTATGGTTTTTGACAATAAAAAGGCTCGCGACGAACATGAAAAGGCTTATCAGGAAGCTTATAACTTACTTTATTGACCTAGGATAGCAAATTAAAATTTGGTAAGCTTTTATAAGAACCAATTAACAATAAATCTGAAAAAATCGTACTTAAATTTTAACTGCGTTTTTCTCAAAACGCTGTTTTTTAAATCGGTTGCAGGGATTCTGAGTAAACGGATGAATGTTTCATTCTAATTTTTTTGCATATTGTTAAAAAAATATATTCTTTAATGAGTATACCTAAAAGATTTAAAAAAGAAAATTTTTTAATACTTTTTTTAATAAAAAATGTGGAGAAAAAAAAGTAATTTTTTAATTTTTTTGTTAAAAGTAGTGTCATTTTTTTTAATTTTGATTTCTTAAGGTAATTTTAGTTATAATCACTAGATTAGTATCTCAACTGATTGGGCGGTATTCATAGTCCCGACTTAAGCAAGGACTTAAGCACTTAATACAAGAAATGACTACCAGAATGATGAAAAATTGAAATATTCCTATTCCTCACGAAATATTATATTTAGATTCTAAATTTTTCAGTATTAAAAAATAGAAAAAATTATATTAACTATTATTTTCTAAAAAAAATATTGAGTCAGAATCAGTGAAATTTTACAAAAAAAAGGAGTATTTTTATAATCGAAATGAAAAAAAGTATTTTTATTTGGCCATTGTCTCTAACAAACAAACGACAGAAAAAATTTTGTTTAAAAAAAGTTATTGTAAAATGAATTTTTTTGCAACTTTTTATAAAAAAATCTTATTTTTCCTATAACAATGAACCAAGAGTGCATACAAAAGGGGTGAAACAATTAACTTTCATTTGGAACTACAAAATTTTTAAAAATAGTATTTTTTAATAATTATTTAATATTAACAGTTTTATTTCCTCATAGGGTGTCGATTTTCTTAGAATCAATTATTTTTACAAATTTTCAAGTATAGCGTATATAAATATTTCAACATGGGGAACAAATTCTCCGGATGTATGTGTGTGGATGCATATCGAAATGTTTTTTCAACATTTCGATGAAAAAAAATACTTTTTATTTCTCGTGAAAATTTTATAAATTTTGAACCTTTTTTCTAAATTATTAAATATTATTAAATTGTTTTTAACAAAAAATCTTTTCATTTTTATTATAAATATTTATAAAAAGACAATAAGTAATTGCTTAAGTCATGTAAAACGTTGACTTAAAATCATAACCTCAATTCGTTTAAATAAGTTCACCAGCAATGTCTTCTTCTTCTTCTTCTTAAATGACTTGTGGCATTGCCGACTGTCAGAACACTAAACATATAAGAAGAGAGAAAATCAGATTGGTAGTCAAAAATGTGTGTAGATCCATGTTGCGTGATTGAATATGATGAACCAGAGGGCAGACTAGTTGTGCTGGTGATAGACAATTTAAGCTTCGTTCGCAATCGGTTGGAGTCCAATTTTTGATGTAAGTCGTTTAAGGAGGGAGATTTGAAAGGAATCAAGCTGTATTAAGGAAATCTTTACTTTAAATATAATAGCGATTGTAAGTTAGGAAGCCAGCCAATTCTCTGACCACTAGTTCATTTGGAGAAAATACCAGTTGATCGATCCCAGCCTGTCCAGGAACAGAACCCGGAAATCTGCTCTCCAAAAATGTCAGGAATCTCGCTCTAACCGGTGCAAGTTCGGGACATATAATTATATAAAATATGATTTAACGTACGTCGTTCCGCTCCACATCGACAGCGAGCCGCCCCCGTCCAGTTAATCCTTTCTAAGTGTTCCCATGTCAACACGTGCCCCGTTCTAAGCCTAGTGATAACATTAATCCATCTCCTCGGCAAAGATAGATCCCGAAACCATGGTCTGTCAGACTTGTAAGCAATTTTTGTAAAGTATCTGTGAGTTGTTAAGTCTCGGTTTGAATATGCCCAGAGGCGCGAAAGCCAGGCTTTTCTGTCCGGAACACAAATTGTAGATCTTATATCGTTTAGAGGATTGTCTATATATACTCTATTGTTATTGGTGTTTATTTCCCGACAGATTGCGTCTATGTATTCATTGCCTTCGATGTTATTATGTGAAGGAATCCATAAGAATTTGATGGACAAGGAGGGATTATTTTGTGATGTATTATTCATGATATGGAGTATTTCATAAATCAGATGTGGGTTGTCATTATAAAGTAGGCAATTTTCAAGTCGTTTAAGGGAATAGAGGAGTCAGTAATTATCAGGGAGCGAGGTTTGCGACTATTGATTACATAGTTGATAGCCGAGTGAATGGAATATAATTCTGCTGTCAGAATGGTTGTGAACGGTTGAAGTGGAGTGCCCTGGATATACCGTGTTTCTTCGTCATAGAAAGCTGCAGCCGCCATACCTGAATTGGGGTTAAGGGTAGCGTCAGTATATATAGGGCAGTATCCCTCAAAGTCATTATTTAGGATTTCTCTGAAGTAAGATTCAGGGGTCGAATGGTCCTTGAGAAGAATACCGGATGTGGTATCACAAAACGGAGCCAACGTAATAGAGGACCATGGCCAGTCGTATATGTGTGGTTTTTTTGTCCTGAAGCTATATTTCAATATAGGTTTCAGCAAAGCGTAGGTAGAAATCAGAGGTAATTTATTCGAATTTATATTGCATTTTGTCGTTTTAATTTTATTATATAATAAATGTAATAGTTGTATAAAAGGATTTTCTTTCCAAGAATAATTGCGTTGTATAAAAGAATTAGACAGAAAGACTCTTCTAAGATTAAGGGGAGGCTCATTTGACTCAGCCAGAAGAACAGGTATAGGAGTGGACTTCATACACCCCGAGGCCACTCTAAGTGCCGCTGACTGGATTCTACCCAAGACGTTCAAAGTAGTTGGAGATGAGTTTGCAAAAAGTTAAATGTTTAATTTAAAGTTTAATTTAATGATAGTAAAGGCGAAACCCCCCAGGTGTTGCGCGATACTATCTTGAGGATAGCGATGGCTTTAGATGCTTTATCAGCAATCATCCTGATATGTGGGGTCCATAAAAGTTTCCGGTCAAGAAGGATCCCCAAGTGTTTCATCGTAGATTCACAAGGGATCATAGAATTCCCTATTTTTATCTGAATATCATCAAATTTGGCTCTCGATCGCGAAAAGACACAACAAATTGTTTTCTGGGGTGCAATGTCCATATCCAGAGTTTGCAACCAGTCTGATAAGCTTTCCAAGGCAGCGGACAGATCTTGACCCAAATTACGAGTTGAGTCAAACTTGCAGTAAAGAAGCAGGTCGTCAGCGTACATAACTGCTTTGACATTGTGAGGGAGGTATTGTTCTAGATCACGAAGGTACAGATTGAAGAGTAGGGGTGATAGAACACCCCCCCTGTGGAACACCCACTCCACAAGGTTTCGGATCCGATCCGTCTGCATTGAATGTTACCAGTCTTTTTGCAGTCATATGACTGATGAAATTTATTAAGCAAGGATGGATTTTCAAGTTACGCAGCATAGTATTCAGGATGTTCGGGCGAACGTTATTAAATGCGCCCTTGATGTCTATTGAGATAGCTATAGTATGCTTTGATTCAGTGAAGCCGATTACAGTATCCGTAATAAAAGAGGCTACACAGTCGATAGCCGACCTCCTCTTTCTGAAACCATATTGATAGGAGGGGATTAGGCCTCTAGATTCGACCTCGTGTTCCAATCTACTCTGAATAAGCTTTTCGAAGATCTTTGAGAGGACTGATGTGAGGGCGATAGGTCGGAAACCCTTTCCACCTGGTTTTGGAAGGGTAATGACCCTAGTATGGAGCCATGATTCAGGAAAAGATGACGACAGAAGCATTCTGTTAAATAGAATTAGCAGAAATTCACGAGCGATAGGTCCCAGTGTCTTGATCATGTCCCCAGTTATACCATCAAGGCCAGGGGCAGATTTTGATTTACATGTGGACAAGGCAAATCGGAGTTCATTTTTGGAAAAAGGTCTCAGACCACCATCAATACGATTAGGAGAAGGGGTAAATGGAATATTTCTTGGTGGTATATCATCCCTAATCAAGTCATTTCGGAATTTCCTCAATTCTGGAGTATCAGGATCCATGAAAATGTTTGTGTTGAGTCTGACAGATCTGGATGAGAGAGCTCTAATGGTTCTCCAGAGTGTAGACATACCTCTGGAAGGTGAGATAGTTTCACAGAATTCCTTAAACGCCAAGGACTTCTGTTCCTTGAGGGCTTTTTTAATTTCATCATCCCTGCGTCTAAACTCCATTCTATTTAAAATTGTCTGTTTTGCCTGGTACCACCTATAGTTGTCCTTACGGTTAGTTAACAAAGTGTCACATTTATTATTCCACCAAAGTGGTTTAGAAGTAGCTTTACGGGAGTTACTCGAGGGGACAAAGGCACTATTCTCCAAGAGACCACGTTTAATTAAGATTACAAAAGAGTCATATACCTCTGATGGAGGAAGTCCGGAAGCTAGTTGAGTTGAAATTTCTAGAGTATGTTGTTCCATAAATTCTTGGTACTTCGGCCAGTCCATATTCTTCATACAAAATCTATTACTAGGGGACATTGAGTGACTTGGAGAAATGTCAGCCTGAAGAAGAACCGGGTAATGGTCGGAACTAAAGCTATTCCTTAAGACTTTAACAGAGGATGACTGAATTATTTATCGATGCTGAACAAAATATCAAGTCCAAATTACTACCATGCACATTGGCATCACAAAATCTAGTCGGGGAGGTGTCATTGGTAATATAAAGATCTGAATCCAAGGTAAATGTTTCCAAGGACGAACCTCTAAGGTTAGTGTTATCATCGCCCCAGCCCGTATGGTGGGCATTGAAATCTCCACAAAAAATGTGGTTTGTGTGCTCGGGTAATGCCCCACATATATTTGCCCAGTCATTAGGGGTTATGTCACCACCTGGTGGGGCGTATTCAGTGGTGATTTGTGTCTTTCCAAAAAGTGTATGGACAGCTATTGAAGCTATATCTATTTGTAAAGTATTTACTTGGTATATAAAAGTGTTAGTTATAAGAAATTTAATGTCCTTACGGATGAGGAGTAGGACTCCCCCTCCTCTTCCCCTGATACGATCCTGTCTGACAGAGACAAACCCCGGCACCTCGAACACCGATTCCGGGGAGAGCCAGGACTCAGTGATACAAAGTACATCAGGGTTGTGCCGCCAGAGAAGAATATCCAAATCTGGACGTTTGGGAAGAATACTTCTTGAGTTCCAAAGGATGAGAGTTAAAGATTTATGTATGTGAGAAGCTGGGTGCATTTTATCCAGAATAAATTATGTCCAAGTGTAAAGTATAAAAGGAAGCCTAAGTATTGTCATACGATCATTCAAGTCAGTATAAGTCCTGTAAGATCTTGCAAAATTATATATGTTTTGATAAAAGTGTATCAGTCAATTTAATAAAATTTACAATATATATAAAATTAGAATATGCTTGATTCGTTTATCAAAGAATCCTGTTACCAATGCAAAATCACCAATGTTAATGATTAAAATTCTAAAATTCTGTAACCAGCGTTCAACAATAAACGAAAAACAAAAAATACAAAAAACAAAGACTAAACAATTAAACGTGTAAACTTCAAAATAGTAATGTATTTTCTCCTAAGTGTAATATATCAATTTAATTTAATCAATTCAATTCAATAAGTTCAATTCAATTTCAATTTAATTCAGCAATGTCTACCAACATGGTGTTAACCTCGTCATCTGGGGGAGGCATAATCGTCATCAGGTCATTGGGAGCTATTGGGTGAGCTGGAAGATCTAAAGGTTCAGTGATTTTAGGTTGATTAGAGTCCAATATTTGCTCCGAAATTATTTCATATCCTGGGCGAGAAATTCCTTGGAATAGTAAGTAAGATTCTGCCTCCTCATAGTCTATGTTCAGTTCTAGTCTGCATTTCATGATGGTATATTAAAATTTATAAAACTCACAATCTTTAGATGAAGCTAAATGTTGACCGTGACAATTGGAACAGCGGGCATTACGTAATAGATTGTGACATTTTTTTTATGATGTGGTTCAGAGCAGTTTTCACACGTAAAGTGTGTAGAACGGCATTGTGGAAGGAGATGTCTATACCTTTGACACTTATAGCATCTTTTTGGTGGAGTAACTATTAATGACAACTTAAAGACAGCCCCAGAAATCGAAATTGTATCAGGAATAGACACACCTGAAATAACGAATTCAACAAGACCTGAAATTTCAGCCTCATTTTTTGTTCTACGCCGTATAGAAATAATATAAGACAAAGTGTCCCGCGACAACCTGGTGCTGATCATAAGAGGAGACAGATTCAGATCAACAGCATGGGCCAGGGCCTTTCTACTGACTAAAGATGTCGGGATGTATGATTTATAACCTTTTTCGCGAAGTGAATTTGAATCCAACAGATCATTTGCTAAAGAGTCACTGGAGGATGTGACGCGCAACTGATTTAAACAGTTAGAAACTATAGTTCTTTCCGAGTCACTTACGAGAGACTCCAGATAATCGGCAAAGGCAATCCTGTTATATTTGCCAATTTTTCTCTCTGGAATAGTGGATTCAATAAGGATTGTATATGGAGGGGGGAGTTTTCTATGAATCTTGCATCGTTTGTAAAATCCTTATTTATCTACAAGAGTTCGTAAGAGATCGGAGCTGAGTCCAGAGAAAAATCTTGGAAAGTATTTTGTTTGGATTTTTGATTTTGGTTGGAATTTTGATTTTGAAGATGTTTATTATTATTAGGGGGGGGAGGAGGATGTGGAAGGATTTGAGTCGGATGAAGAGGAAAGATTATGTGTGTTAGATTTCTCTGAAGTAGGTGAAGGGAGTGAACTGGGTTTAGTCGGATCCCCAATACTTTCATTATCCCCAATACTGTTGTCATTGTTGTTATTGTTATCGTCTAAGGATTTTTCTATGGCTTTTTCTGTCGGAAGTAGGGGTGAAGAGATTTTAGTTATAAGGTCAGTGTTAGTGATGCTAGGCCCGTGGGTTTTAGATATCAAGGGTGAATTCGTTGTCAAGTCTTTCATAATTGCTGCTGCCAAACCACCCCGGTGGCATTGATGAGTTGAAAGTGTACCAACTGTTGAAAGTTGACACCGATGGCGCCAGCTATGCACAGGCCCTGTTTCAATTAAAATACATGGGATAATGCATAAAAATTGTATTTTCTTTAACTGAAATTAATTCAATCATATTTTTTTTACATGAAATGAATCTAGAAACTTTTAAACATATTTTGTAACAATTGTTACTTTATTAAAGCGTGGAATAATTTATTTAGAACGAAATTTCTACCTAAATTTTTGGCGGGATTTTCAAAAATATGTAAGTTTTTATAATTATTTATAATTATTTTTTAATTTACTACTATTAATATTTTAAAACTATATTGAGTAGATGAGAAATAAAAAAATTTATAATAAATAATAATAATAATTAATATTTTTTGAAATTCCCGCCTAAAACTGAGATGAAAATTTCGTTATAAATTAAATATTCTACTCTTTTATAAGGCTATAACTATCAAAAAATATGTTAAAAAGTTTCTATATTAATATTGTGTACAAAGAAATACGATTTAATTAATTTTAATTAGTGAAAATTTAATTTTTTTGCAATATCCCATGCATTTTAACTGAAACAGGGCCCGTGCATAGCTGGCGCCAGCTGGTGGACACTTTCAGCTCTCATGTCTTTTCATACAATGGAAAAAATGAGCAATGCCACCAGGGTGTGCCAAACCTGGTCTCAGGGTCGGCCTCTCCGTTGAGTGCTTCATTATTGTTGCTCTGCCACGACCTCTACCGATGGATGTGGTTGGGGCGGCTTGCTCCGTTGAGGAGAGTATAGTTGGTATTTTTTCATGTGTTTTTTTCTTAGGTGTTGGAGCCATGTTGACCCTTAAAATAAGAAAATAGAGACAGAGAGAGTCCTAATCCTGGGTTGGTTTCGAATGCCGAATGGTATTTAGTTAATCAATATATAATTTAATTTAAAACTCAATCAATTTTTAAGTAAACACTCCTGCAATATGGGTCTAAATAGTAACACTCAAATAGAGAGTATTTAAAACTATAATTATTGATTAATTATTAAATTGTAAAATGTAAATGAATTATGTAAAATAATATAACAAAAATTCTTCCTCTATATGGGCTATGTTTACAAATTTAAGGATGTGTTAAAATAATATAAAATAATTAATTGTGTGAATGTATCATATATTGACGAAATATATATATTTGGTTTTAATTACATGGAATAAAATTCTGTCAAATCAAATTATTTACCATGATATATTCCAATTCCCAGTCTCAAATAATTTCAAATAATTGTGGTAGAGAATCTTAATAAGCAACTCAAAGTCGCTATTATTATATTGATGTTATTGAGATTGTAATTATCAACAGCCCGAGAGGAAGTGAGAGGGAAGGTGTGAGGTATGAGTTTAAGTTTAGTAAATAAAATCAGGAACGACTTTACCTTTGTTGATTGAAATATAGTTGTCCTTGTGAGGTTAGATATATTTTCCTCAATGTACGTACTCAGTTAGAATTGAATAAATTATTATTCCATGAAGATGCAATATATAAACTGGTTTTCGAAATATTCGTTCCAAACGTAGTTAGGGTCCACTTTGGTTTCTCATTTAATCAATTATATGAATACCGCCCTATAAGTTCTTTTGGGTTTTTATTTTAGACCACTAGGAACGGCCCTAGACCTGCAACCGCGGAACGCCTCAAAATAAAAGCATCGATTTTGACGCCCTCTATAGCCTAACATAATATAAAAAATATAATTTTTTTTTATTGCTTTTAATACTTTAAATTATACTTTTTATTATGCAAAAAGGCTTTTTAACTTTTATAATAAAATAAGCGAGAAAAAAAATTTGAATTTTGACATATTTTGCACACTTCTTATGAGGGATTTTCCTTAAAGCTTAAATCCTACACTACAAGACCAACGACAAAAATTACGAATCCAATGTTAGATTTTCAAACTTCAAAATGTACCCAATATGACGGACGACTTTTTTTAAAATCGATCCAATTGTCCTAAAACTTGATAGTCGGGTATGGCATTAAAAGAATGGATGATTGTGAATAAACGGCCCTCTTCAGGGACACCAATTACTTTTTACGAAAGAATTTTATTAAGGTCGAAATTAAGGTCGAAAATAATTTTTTCAAACTTATTCAAATATTATATTATTCTATAATAGTAAATAATAGTATTTTCCCAAAAATCCCAGTAATTGGAGAAATCGCAGTAATTGGCGCGTTTACCCTATATGTAGAGATTTCTAGCGCGTCAGGTTAAAGAGAAAAAAATACTGAAAACCCTCAAAACACGTTTCTGGAGTCTTTACCCCACTTTTCTTAAAATCCTGACATGATGGGCAATTTTAGGATCCAGGATCTTGTTCAGTGGACAAAACTACATTAGAAACAATTCCGATATCAAAAATAACGAAAAAAATCTATTTGGAGTCTGTAACCCTACTTTTTCCAAAATCCTTGCTTTTTTTGTGTTTTGCATTGATTCTTAAAATTCACGTTTTAAGCTTTAATTTAAAACCTTGTCGAAATCTCTAGCACGCCAGATTAAAGAGAACAAAAATGTTGTAAACCCTAAAAAAAACTTTTTTGGGCTCTTTACCCTTACTTTTCTCAATATCCTAAAATGAAGGGCAATTTTAGGACCCGGAATCGTGTTTAGTAGACAAAACAACATAAGAAACTAATTTTGCAGGCCTGTGTAACTAACCGGGAAAAATAGTATATTAAGCAACAAGGGTATAAAGGCTGCCTTTATTCCCGTGTTACTTACGATATTTTTTATTCCTAATGCACAAAAGTGTCGATTTCAGATAGCAGACGACAGGGAATACTGCCGTTTGAAATAAAAACTTAGTTTACTGACATTTATATCAAAACGAGAAAATAAGAAAAAACTGTTTGCTTTCAGAACCCTAATAAAAATTAAAAAATTGTTCAATTCAACTTCACATACTGGGTATAATGATGGTGCTCTATTTAATTATGAAATAAAAAATTAATTATTTACACAAATTATATGAAAAAATGCACTTGCGTGTTTTCCGAATGCAAATATGAAGTAAAAAGTTAGGTAAAGTCCTTTGCGTAGTTGCTCAACAAAAATGTACGCGAGCTCGGTCCTCCGATTTGATGGAAAAACTTACCTAACTGACAATGACGTCATGTGGTAAGTGGACGGCTGCTTGCTGCTTGCGACCCGAGGATAAACCGAGTTTAGCCGAATGCAGTTAAGTAGTCGTTCGGCTCTGTCTCGACTGACTTTTTGACGGAATAACTTAGGTAATTGCAAGCGTTGCAGATGCAAAGTTTTTATTTCAAATCCAACGCTCAGACTCGACTACTTATTTGATACAAAAAACACACAAATGCCTTTAACTAAGTTTTTCCTTCAAATCTTACATTCGAGCTCGTAGCCTCGTTTGTTTTTTGGACTACGCAAAGTCCTTTCCTTAACTTTTTATCAAATATTCCTTTATTTTCTGCAATTTCTTAGATTTTTAATATTAATTTTTTACAAACAATAATTTGCAAAAAAAATTAAACTATAACTATTAGACGCAGTTTTTTCTTACGAGTTCATTGATACCAAAAACTCATTTTTCACCAAAATGTCAGATAACTAAGTTTTTATATCACACGGCAGAATAAAAGTCAGTCACTTGTTCGACTTATATGAAAATGGCGGCCGTTTTCTCCCTTGGGCAAAAATAACGCATGGGATCAGCGGTTACGTTTGCACATGGGAGAAAATGGACGCCATTTTCATATGGTCGAACAAATGAGTGACTTTACTCCCTGTCGTCAGCTATCTAAAAGCGCCATTTTTGTGCATGTGGGATAAAAAGTACTTTTGCGCCCGCTTGTGTGACGTCAGCGGGCGTAAAAGAACTTTTTCTAACACACGCACCGAAAGTACATCATTTCTCACCTATAAAGAGGGTGGAAAGTACGTCTTTCCCGGAGGCAGGGAGAGAAAGAAATATTTTCTTTCTGCTGCTATAATAATTTGTAATTTTTTTTAATAAATGCAAAATATAAAAAGAGCTATATATTTTTTAAGATTAAATATGTATCATATTGTTATTTTTTAATTAATAATGGATTTTAAATAAATATTACAACAATAATAATTATTATAATTGTGGTTAAATGAATTTATTTTTAATTGTCAAACATTCTTATCTCAATATAATCAGTATTGTGAATATTTGTTTCTAATAATCTAATATTAATTAACATTATAAAATTAATAGTATTTATTTCAAAAAATTTCGTTAAATAATTGCATATTTGTACTTTCGTTTACGTGTGTTAGAAAAAATAGTATGTGCACCACGGAAGGAAAATGATTTTCGCCACGTGTGTTTGCAGTTCTCGACTTCGCTCGCACTCGCCTTCGGCTCGTACGCTCGCTCGTCTCGATCTACAAACTTCACCCTCGGGAAAATCACTATTTTCCACACTAGGTGCACAATATACTATTTGCGCCCGCATCCCCGACCCCGGGCGAGAATCAGTTACTTTGCGCCCACTTTAAGTGGCCGAAATTAAGGCACTTAAGGCGGGCGCAAAGTAACACATTACGCCCAGGAGTGGGGGAAGCGGGCGGAAAAGTATTTTGCGCCCGCTTGTATGACGTCAGCGGGCGGTAAAGTATTTTCATAACGCGGTGCAAAAAGGGCACTTTTTTGCACCTTGTTATGAAAAAAATCGTTCGTAACTAGTGCTAGCAGTTGCCAATTTTTGAACGAGCACTTTTTTTGGAACAAACTGTAGGCGAAGCGAAGCAGTTTGTTCCAAAAAAAGTGCTCATCCAAAAATTGACAACTGCTCGCACTCGTTACGAAATATACTATTTCCGCCCGCTTCCCCTACCTCCGAGCGGGCGGAAAAGTATTTTCTCCAACACTTGCTCTGAAAGGAGTACTTTTCTTGGTAGAAAAGTGTGGCGAAAGTAGAACTTTTCTCAACTGCTCTGAAGAGCGTGGCGAAAGTAAAATTTGACGTGGCGAAAGTAATTTTTAGCGTGGCGAAAGTAAATTTGGCGTGGCGAAAGTAAATCATGAATTTATTCTTTTTTCTTGTTCTTTGACCGAGATGTATTTTGTATCTAACTTCTTCCCCACTCAAAACATTCGTCTTTTATCATATTAAACATAAGCACACGTTAAATTAAAATTATACGAAACTCACGAAGAAACCTTTCCTCGCAAGGCGTTGGAGAAAACGTAGTGCACAACTCGTGGTGAAAGAATGATTTTTCGAGAGTGATTGCTGCTCTCGCTACGCTCGAGCCGCAAACTTCACTCTCGAAAAATCACACTTTCGCCACTAGTTGTACAATGTACTATTGCGCCCACTTGTTAATTATTCGATTTTCTTCATTAAAATGCGACATTTTCGACTTTCTTTTTATGTTGACTATAGAACTGCAAACATTTTCAACTTGTTTTATTTTGTCTATGAAAATTTGCAATTTCTTTTTTATTTTCTCTAAAAAAAATAATGAGACATTTGGTTTTGTTCCCATTTCGTTTATCAAAATTGTCAATTTTAAAAGTTCTTGTTTCAGTTTTGTTCAATTATTAATTACTACGTTCTAAATAAATACTATGTTTCCAGAATACATTGTTTTTTATGTCTATTTTAAAACTTATATCATTATAGACTTCATTCGATATAATGTTTATATAGAGCTTCACGGGATTCGAACCTAGTACCTATACCCTATAACATAATATTTCTAACAACTAACCGCCACGGCTAAATCTAGATACACTGTCCTTCGACAAACGAAACGATTAGCTTTGTCTGCTGTAAAACTCAGGACCGTGCAAAGTAGAAAAAGTCCCTTATCGTAACTTTTAATTCATTTTATGAATTATTTGTTTCACAAAGGAAATTAGCAAACAAAAATATTCACTAAGTAATAAAAAACACTGATTCTAAATAATAACTTTCATCAAAGAATTTTCCCGAATGTAAACACCGATGACACCGACTGAATGATGAATGCTTGATCAGCCATATTTGATGCGCATTACGAACTGCGCATACTACTGACACTCGCGAGTTCACGATTTTTTCGTGAACTTGTACCTCTACTTTTGACGAACTACTCTTCATTAACAGTTCATCAAAAATTCATTAACTTTGTTTCAGTTTTTCGTTGACGTTCGCCATTTCTAATCAAAAGTGAATGAAAATTTTGAAATTTTGTGTCCCATCCAAAAGTGATATACTAGTTCACGAGAGATTCGTGAACCTTTTTTTTCCGTGTATTTCCTATTATCAACATTTTAAGGGTAGACTAAGACCACGACTCAAACTAATTTTTTTAACGAAAAAGGCGTTTCTAAATTGAAGACCACCCAACTCTTTTACTTTTACAACATTCTGCGCGATCTAGACGAAAAATTATCTGGCTTAAAAAATGACAGTTATTTGATAATCACGCATTTGAAATTTATTAATTATTCATTGTGTTTGTAACCAACAATAATTTTCTCTATATCTTATATTTCTTATTTATCTCTTTTGTTAATTTTTCTTCTTTTAGCTGAAGCCTTGAAAACTATTCTCAGAATGACTAGTACATTACCAACTTCGAAAGTGGTTAACAAAAAAATTATAAGAAAATGCGCAACTGAAATCATCAGAATTGTTCTTCAAGAGGGTATAACAGATATAATTTTAAAAACATTATTAATAACAATAGCATCGTATACAATTCGACAATCAGTTGAAAGCAAAGATGTGAAAGGTATTTTAATTTTTATTAATTCCTTAACTTTTTAAGATTTATATTAACAAAATAAAACCACGAAGTAGGATAAGAAGACCTGATGCGGTTTAGAAATCAACCTACGATGAGGGGGACATAGATCTTATGTATTTTTGTCGGCAGTCTTCGTTCTAACAATTTCGCCTCTGTGGTAAAGATACCCAAGCAGCACGTAAGCTTATCTTGACATCACTGTAATATTACATTGGAGATTCGTCATATTGCACTATAATATTACAGTGATCTTATTGGGATATCAAAATGTCCGCCTGGAGGTAATATTACGTTGTTATATTAAGAGAATATTACCTGGTAACATTACACTGTAATATTAACGTAATGTTAAGGTAATATTCAGATAAAATTAGAATAATTTTATAATTTAGAAAAAACATTTCACAAAGCTGGACTTGAACCCTGAACCTTATGTGCACAGTAATCAAGAGTCTTACCACTGAGCAAAACTTAAGATTTTTGATGAAATATGAAGAACTTTAAAAAAACTTACAAAGATTATATACCGTCGAGAATCTTAATACACTACAAGTATAAGTTTGGCTCAGTGGTAAGACGTCTCGACTGAGTCGTCGTATAAGTAACATCGCTCGCGCGAGTGCCTGTCACCCACTCATCCCCCCCGTCTCCCTCGCGCACCCAAACACAGTCGCTATTTTTGTTTAAATAGTGTTTTCTGGTGTCATTGTGCGTGAGTTTGTTACAAAAGGTGAAATCATAAGTAATGAACTGAATAGTCTTGAACATAGTTTCAAGATTAAAATCAGTTTTAAGTCTGATTATAAAATCCCTCGAGACCGGGTATGATGGCGTCGACCGCATGGCCAGCGCTTAACTCTATATAAGTGATTATAAATTTATGTTATCGCAGACTCCACACAGGTGGTGAAATATATAAAATAATGATCAATGTGCATGTTTACATATTTGCTCATTAAAAAGTGTTAATTGCCCCCGTTCTTCTTCTCGCCCACCCGCCAAAATGTCTAATCGAAGCACCAAAAGCGACGAAAACAAGATAAAGAGGGAGCCAGTGACGTTAAAGCAGAAAAATGAGAGGGAAAATCGACAAGGTAAAAGGAGACAAAGTAATACACCTCCACACGCAAGTGATCCAAAGTCAGCAAAGATTAAACATATACAAATTTTATCACCAAGGGAAGTGCAAGAAATGAAGTCCTGGGGATTGGATTTTCGAAAACCAAATACTTCGACAATTCTTCAACCAGGAAGAAATTCCACACCGAAACCGAGGCTGGTTGAAAGAAAAAGCATACGAGATCCAAATAAACAAAACAAGGACAAAAATATCAATGCTACTAGAGACGGGGCCCCACCGCCCAATGACTCGGACCTGAGTGTCCACAACACATCTTTACCTAACCTAACGATGAGTCACAGCATGGACTCTGAAACATCTACCAAATACGACGGCTCAATAGACTTTTTAGACGAGACTCTACTGTCAATAAGCCCGAATAAAACGGACACAGGCGACACAAGTAAAACCAAATTCTCATCGCCAAATAGATTTGATGTACTAAAAGCTATATGTGAAAATAGTAATCAACAAACCACAATTCACAATCAAAGTCACGAGGACAAAGCAAGTTCAACGACAAGTATAACATCGGACAAAGAGGTCATGGAGGACTCGGATTATCGAAACAAGGATCCCACATACAAAAGTCATGAGGAGAGCGGAGAGGAGATATGTTAAATCAAAGGAAAATATACAAGGACAAGAGAGGAAAAAATCATCACGCCAAGCAGTTGAACAACAATGCAACTCGCAGAGGTTTTAGTTCAGCATTACCGTATATTTATGTATTTGGAGGTAAAATTGTAGATCTTACTAATATTTTGAAGAATGTAATTCCGTTGAAAGATTTCATTTTTAAGAATTTAAATAATGATAAAATAGCCCTCCATGTTTCTACACTAGAATATTTCAAAATAACCATCTCTACTCTAAAAGAAAATAAAGTTGAGTATTTTACCCGTACACCTAGGGAAGAAAAAATAAAATCTTTAATATTGAAGGGAATAGCAGATGACTTTACTGTAAGCGAAATTTTTAAATTAATTTCCGGACATGTTGCCGGGGATGTAGAGTTACTCAAAGTTAAAAAAATAAACACAAAAATATTTTTTAGAGCAGAAAGGGGACAGAACGCGTTTCTGATTCAAGTCGCGGGAAATAGTAATTTATCTAATTTGGTAAATTAAAAAATTATTGCAAATCAGGCAGTGACCTGGGATAAAATAAGAAAAAGATCCCCAATTCAATGTTATAACTGTCAAAGGTTGGGTCATATTGCAAAATATTGCAACAGAGCATATAGATGCGTCAAGTGTAATAAAAATCATGATCCGGGTAAATGTGAGCGAGAGGGGGGGGGGAAGGCTCAATCGAGGACCGGGTTCATTGTGTCATTTGTGGGGGGTGGGCCATCCCGCCTCCTATAGGGGCTGTCCAAAACAAAAAGAAATTGCAGAAAAGATTAAACAAAAACAAATTAATCAAATACAAGAAAAACTGGATAAAATTTCAAGATTCATTAAACCAGGCTTATCATTCGCCAAAGTTGTTAGTCCGGTTAAAGAAAATAACAATAATAAAGAAAATGTAATGTTAATTGAAAATGTTTTACAACAACAAAACACAATAAAGCCCCAACAAATTACTTCAATTTCGCACGCTCCACTCACCCCAACAGGGAAAGGGGAGTTGACCTCTAAGGCAGTCTCAATAACCCCCCAAGAAACAAAGTTAGAAGAGATCCTGACCCTATTTAAAATTAAAATCATAAAATCATATAAAGAGCAAATTGCTTCGGTTTCTTCTCAAGTCATGGCAAATTTAATGAAAATTGAACAAATCTGCAAACATTTGAATTTTAAAAATGAATAATAAGTCAAATATAAAACAAACACAAATTAATCATTTGAAAACCTATAATAATTCTATTCCAGGTATCCATTTAACAATTATTGAAATAAATGTAAATTCTTTAATCCATAACACTAGGCGTTATAATTTACAACAAACATTAATTAATTTAAATGCAGATATAGCTTTTATATGTGAAACTAAACTCAATCCTAAACATAGACTTAATTTTCAGAAATTTAACATAATTAGAAGTGATAGACAAAAAGCCTCCCGGAGTGGCGGAACAGCAATTATTATAAAAAAATATTAATTTTAAAAAAATTGTACTTAAAAATAATTATAAAATGAAAAATATAGAATGCACCATAATAAAAGTAAAGTTAAAAGAAAATAAAAAATTGTATCTTATTAGCATTTATGCTGCAGGAAATAATAGGAATGATTTTATTACGGATTTGTCAATTATTTTCGAAGAATTGAGATTAGATTTACCGGAGAACTTTTTTATATTGTCGGGCGACTTTAATGCACGTCACCCCAGATGGGGTGATTCACACTTCAATTATCGCGGTTCGGTCCTAGATAATTGGCTAACGAAAAACGATTTCAAATATAAGGCTGCGCTAGCCGCTTCAAGTGGTGCTACTTTCCCCCAAGCAAATTCATTTTTGGATTTTTGTCTCTATGATATAAGATTAACGATAGTCAATGCAAAAAATGGGAAAATACCTACCCTTCCATACGACAGTGATCATAACTGCCTTAAAATGAAGTTTTTTATTCCAAACAGGGACGGTTTCCCACTTTATGAGAAGGAGGAAAAAAATACGACAAATTTTAATAACACCGATTGGGCAAAATTTAACACAGAGCTTCGAAATTTTACTTTTGATTTCTCTATACCAATAAATATAAATTTAAGAAATACGGAAATTGAAAATTATCTTAATAAATTAGATGAAATTATATTAAATGTATTAAAAAAATCAACCCCCCCTCCTAAGGCTTTTGATTCAATTAGTAGATACCTAACTAAAGAAATAAAAACGCTTCAAAAAATCAAAAGTTACTTGTTGTCGTCACTCCATAGAGAACAGAAAAAAAACAATTGCAGCATGACCTTGTTGGGTGGATTGAGATCGCTGATGAAAATGACTAAACAAAAAATTAAAGAATTATTCAGGGTCTCAACAAATAAATATTGGACGGAAAGATTGGAAAATATAAAAATCCAAGATAATGAAAAAATATTTCATAAAATAAATCCTATTTTTCGTCCTTGCCATAAAAGTGAAATCGACACACTACATATTCCTGATAATAACAATTTGCTGCTGAATAACGCGAAAATAAATCTAAATACAGCGACCAATGTAAACAATAACTTTCTAATCACAGACCCAGTTGAAAAATTAAACATTCTCGGGGCTCACTATGCTTTGGTACACGGAGAAAAAAATGCTGTTGAATCAATGACATATGGGTTTGATTCATTGAATAGTGTCATAACGGGCTGCCTAACGTATATGCTGTTGTTTTGAAAGCACCGATTCTAATGATTCGATAGTATCACTTTCTTTGAAACAAAAGCATATTTCTCAAATTGACAGCATACTATGTTAATTCGAAGGTGAATCCTTTTGAATCAATAAACAAAATTTTTTAATTTAACAGTATATGCTTTTGAGTCAATGACTATAACTTTTAAATTTAAAAGCATCATTTTTATGATTCAAAAATTTGTACTCTTAATTTTTTTAGTTGTTGCTATCGATTGAATAACACCATACTGTTAATTCAATTCTTTTATGTGGTTAAATATATACCAACGATAAATTGAAAAAAGGGAATTTTTGTTCACATGTTTTTTATATACTATAATTAATTCTCACACCTTTAACACAACACTTTTTATACACATCTTTTTTTCAATTTTTCACACTAACATATACATCTTTATTATTATTTTCATTTTTCCCAACGGCTAAACACACACACACATACACATTCAAACACACTTATCTTTTTTAGTCAGAAAAATACGGCTATTCCCAAGCGGTCACCCATCCATTTAGTAACCGCGACCAACGACGCTTAACTTCCGTGATAGACGAGAACCGCCGCGCTGCAATGTAATACATCCGCTTCTCAACGTTGGGCACTTACTTTGTGGTTAAATACCGTGCTCGAGATTTTTCGCGTATATAAGGGAATTTATATAGGGAATTTATATTTAACTAGTCATTAATTAATTAAAAGAATTTAAATAATACTTTTTTATATTGGAATCTCAAAAACGACAGGTTTAATAAACATATAAATATATGTGGGTAAGTATTTCAATAAATTTAGTACCTGTCAATGTCTCAAAACATAGTGTTCTTATTTTTATAGCATATGCTATAGGCAGTCCGCAATAGCACCACTCATTGAAACGAAAGCATATGCTTTCGTTTTCAGAGCGCGCTTCTTTAGAGCAAACAATTTTTCATTTGATTTAAATTTACACGCATTTTCTTCAAATTCATCTATTAGATGCTTCAAATGAATAATGTCAAAGAAGCAAAAAAATAATTCTGTTGCTATATATAGATGAACTATAGAAACAATTTGCACAATATCATTAATTCTACAGTACCGTACTTTTAATTTAAACAGTTTCATTTTTTCATTTTAAGCAATATACTTTTCGATTAATAAATGTGTCATCGAATCAATGACGGGGAATTCAATAGCATGGAGATATTTGATTCAACAGCACTTTTTTTTCAGTGTAAATAATAAAAATAGACAATCAAAAAAGGTCGCGTTTAATAATGTAGTTGCTAATGCAGTAAATAAATTTTTGGTCGAGAATAAGCCGGATCAAGCAGAAAATGCTCCTCTGGTTATTTTTTCGAACGAAAATACTGCAATTTCACCTAAATTCGATATTGACCCCAATTTTTTTTGTACATTAGAAATGCTTAAATGGATATTAAAAAAAGCTAAGAGCAAAAAATCGACAGGCATTGATGGCCTTCCAAATATTGCTCTCAAAAAATTACCAGATAACATTCTCGTTAGCTATCTCACGTTGTTTAATAATCTATTGAATAATAGTTTTTTTCCAAACAAGTGGAAAATTGACAAGGTCAAACCATTAATAAAAAAAATAAAGATCCTAAGATTGCCAGTATAGTTATAGGCCAATAAGTCTTTTACCCAATATGAGTAAAATTTTTGAAGTGGTTTTGAATAAACAAATAAATAAATATGTTAAAGAAAATAATGTTATTCCTCATGAACAATGCGGTTTTAAACACAAAATTTCCACTATACATGCAATTTCTAAACTCACATCAGACACAAGTAGAGCTATCGCTGACGGGAACCTGGTGGCGGCATGCCTCATCGACCTTGAAAAGGCTTTTGACACGGTGTGGCTCGATGGTCTAATTTTTAAATTAATTAAGAAGGGTTTCCCCCCACTTGATCCGCATATTGTGGAATTCCCTTAAGGGAAGAAAACTGTTTACGCAAGACGGTGAAACGGCATCTAACCTAACCTTTGATTTGAACAACGGTCTACAACAAGGCGCAGTCAACTCGCCCACTTTCTTTAATATATATATATATATATACTAGGGGGGCTTCGCCCCCCTGCACGCTTCGCGCGCCAACCCCCTATCTCTATTTTTATATTTATTTTAATTTTTATAAATTTAAAGTAATTTTTTCTTAATATCAATGCATCTTAATAAATTGCATACAATACATGACAAAATACACATAGATTTTGACGTAATGTAACAATCGTTATGGACCTTTTTTATTTATATGTCAAAAATTAGATTAAACTTTGTCATATATTTTGACCCATTTTAACCTATAGGTTAAAAAGACGTTAAATTGTAAATAGATTTTGACGTATCATAGATACGTTTATTGTCCTTTATTGTCCCTTTTTAAGTTGTAGTTAAATAAAAGTCAAATTACACATAGATTATGACGTAACTAAATGAGGGAGTAAAAATAAAACGTCAAAATTAGGTCAAAATTATAGGTGTAAGAGCAAACACAATTTAAAAATTACCTTACATTGTTAGGTCAGATGCCAAACTTCACCTCATCATTAAGTCTGCGCGCAGAAATTGTTTGACAAATTTTGACGTCTATGTCAAAGCTGCCCTCAAACTTGACCTAAATTTTGAGGGTAGCGGGAATTCTTTGTCAAATTTTGATGTGTAGGTCAAAACTGCCCTCAAAATTGACCTAAATTTTGAGGGTAGCGGAAATTGTTTGTCAAACTTTCACGTCTAGCTCAAAACTGCCCTCAAAATTGACCTAAATTTTGAGGGTAGCGGGAATTCTTTGTCAATTTTTGATGCGTAGGTCAAAACTGCCCTTAAAATTCACCTAAATTTTGAGGGTAGCGGAAATTGTTTGTCAAATTTTGACGTCTAGGTCAAAACTGCCCTCAAAATTGAATTCTTTGTCAAATTTTGACGCCTAGGTCAAAACTGCCCTCAAAATTGACCTATATTAACGTAATGTGAGGCCGTTATTTATCCTCTTTTTGACCTACAGGTCAAAAAATAGGTCAAATTAGACATAGATTTTGACGTAATGTGAGGCCGTTATCCTCTTTTTGACCTATAGGTAAAAAAATTGGTCAATTTTGACATAAGTTTTGACGGCCCCTTTGGGATAGGGCGCCCTTACAGAATCTTGAAACAGCGGCGGCGGCGGCGATATCTTTTTGTAATATAGGTAGATATATATATTAATATAATAATAAAATATATATATATATATATATATTTAATATATATATATATTAGTGATTTACTAAAATTATTTAAAATAAATTCCTCCGATGAAATAAGGGCGATCGGTTTTGCGGATGATTTGATTCTCTATGTCACCGGCAACATGGTCACGGAAATTCAGAGTAGACTTCAACTAATTTTTAATAGTGTGTCCGAATATTTTGAAACATGGAGGCTTGAATGCAACTTTGCAAAGTGTGAAACTATATTGTTTAAAGGTAGAATAGCGGACACTAAATGCCCAGCAAATTATAAAATTTGGAGAAATTTTCAAATAAATGACAACCGTCCCAATCCTAGTCCATTAAAGCATTGTGACAGTGTTAAGTACCTTGGAGTCCTTATTGACGACAGGCTAAAGTATAGAAAACATATAGTAGAAGCAATTGAAAAAGCCAAAAAGGCCTTCTTTAATTTAAAAAGTTTATTTTACTCGCGGAAAGTGGACCCCAGGGTAAAACTTCTCTGTTACTTAATGCTTATTCGTCCAATATTGGTCTATGCGTGCCAAATCTGGTATGGAGTCTCTCCTCATACCATGGAAAAGATGAGGGCCTTTGAACGCACATGTCTGAGGGCTTGCCTCGGCATGCATCGTGACCCTGCAACTAATTATTTAACTATGTTTTCAAATCAAAAAATATATAATAAGGCGAAAATTCACAGAATTGATTGAAATCATATTGCGAAAGCAATTAAAAATTTAGAAAATCCGTTTATTGCATTACCTTTTACCACAAATAATAATAATGAAATTAAAAATATAATCGCGAAGGGTCACCTGCCTGTCGAGGCATTCCCTATTCTAGACAAAGAAGGTTTCATTCAAAATGATTGTAATGTGCCCATAATTTACCATATTTCAAGACATATGTATAGCGGAAAGATTATCTATAATAAACATGACCTAATTAGAGATAACACAATCAAAATGGTGCTCTCTAGGGCGCTAGCTGATAGAGATAAAAGTGAAAAGTCGACGAAGAATGCGACAAGGTATGTGTGGCTGCGGGAGAATGGGTGAGCATGGTCCCCCCTCCTCTTTCCTGTTCACGCTTTTTTTTTTCTTTCTCTCTTTTTCTTGCGTATCCGCACGCAAAAGAATAGTGCTGGATGTATATTTTAGATTTGACCATTTTTACTCGGTAATAGACCGTTTTTTTTGTCAAAACATCCTATTTTGTTTCAAATGAGAGTTATAGTCGGACTTTTGTCTTCACTTTTTTTTTTAAATGTTGTATGAATGAAGAATACCATTCTATAATTGAAATAAAACAATGTCGCGTCTGCGAGTGCAGTGTTACACTGTCGTTTCTTTTTGTATTTGACCTATAAGACTGACAAATTTATTAGTTGAATTATTGAACTTGTTACTTGTTCCTATGTAATTATATTATTGTTATTAAATAAAGTGACTTTAAAAAAAAGAAAAAAAAATACCACTCAGTGGTAAGACTCATGATTACTATGCACATGGTTCAGGGTTCGAGTCCAGCTTTGTGAAACGTTTTTTTCTAAATTATAAAATTATTCTAATTTTATCTGAATATTACCTTAACATTACGTTAATATTACAGTGTAATATTACCTTAATATTACCAGGTAATATTCTCTTAATATAACAATGTAATATTACCTCCAGGCGGACATTTTGATATCCCTATAAGATCACTGTAATATTATAGTGCAACATGACGAATCTCCAATGTAATATTACTACAGTGATGTCAAGATGAGCTTACGTGCTGCTTGGGTAGTTAACTACTTTACTACTGTTTTGGTATTTTAAGATTAACACTTAGATTAACACATGTAACTTTATACATGACAGAAATGTTGAAATTATAAGATAAATAAAATAAATGGAAATAAGTGTAAATAAAAATTAAAGTCAATATATTATCGGCATTTATTGGCAATAAGTTTAAAAAATTCTACTATATTCGTACTTAAAATTTACCCAAATTTTTCAGGTAATAAATTAATCAATATTTTAAGTGGCCAATAAAATTATTTTTATAACTATTTATTGGTATTTATCTTTATAAAATCGTAGTGCTCAACAATTCTTTTGATTAGTTATTAATTTTTATTTTCTGTGGAAAATTAAAAATTTTGAAGCCTATCGCCAATTTCATAGAAAATATTTTTTTTGCAAAATCAGTGCATTGTTAAAAATTTAAAAAAATGTTTTTTTACCTTTTTTGAAATAATTTTTATGGATTTGTATGTGGACGACCATTTTTATACATTTAAAAAATTTTTAAAATTAATACGCTACCCCAGGCGGAAATTTCCTACTGGCGCGGTACCGACGTCGGTAAGACTGTACTGGCATTCATCTGTCTGACAACCGGAGCGGTGCAGGAATTCTACTGGAACATGAGTATGTATTGCAAAGGCTGCGCGTCCGGCTCCGTACAGATCTGATGCCGCCAAACATCCGGCATTCGTCCGTCTAGCAACTGCCGCGGACCAAATTTTGTTCCGAAAGACGACTGTCTCTATTGAAAAATAAAATTGAAAAAATGTTTAATTAACTATGCTAGGTGCATGTTAATTAACATTTATTTGGAGATTATTTGCAGCATTTTTTACACATTTAACACTTTTTTCACACATTAAAATTCTAAACGCTCGCAGGGGGATACGAAACCCAAACCTATCATAATCTACGCAGCAAAGTCTAATACGCTAACCACTACGCTATTCGCTCGCTTGCGGATGTGAGCATAACAACGCCAATATACAATACCGCTAGGAAACAACAACATATATAAAGTGAATAATAATTTTTACTCAAATATTTTTCAATATTTTAACATTTTATTTATATTATACAAATAAATTAAAAGTTTTATTATATTTTTATTCAATCTTGAATGTTTTTAATATTTATCTTTATTTTAATATTGTTTATTTTATATTTATGAATAATTAGTTTAATACTTTACTTTATAACTATACGAAATAAATACAAAATTAACCAAAATAAACATTTATAACTTTATTGCATTTCATTAATACTTTATAACTTTTTTAAACAAGAAAAAAGATAAATTTAATTAATTTGAAGTTAATAATAAATATTAATTAACATGCATCTTGCATAGTTAATTAAACATTTCTTTTATTTTAATTTTCAATAGAGAATATAATTTGGTCCGCCCTGGTTGCTAGACGGATGAATGCGAGTACAACGTCGGGTGTTTGGCGGTATGAAACTTGTACCGAGCCGGACGCGCAGTCTGTGCAAATCCAAGTCCGTTACCGGTACTTTCGAGTCTTTAAAAATTATTAACACAAAAATTGTTTAAAGCATGATGGATTTCGATATTTTTATTGTTATAAATTTATTTATATCTCATTTATTACACAGGCACACAAAAAAATAAAAAAGTCAAAACCCAGAGGTCACACCCCCCTATCCCCATGTTTTTGGGGTCGCTGAAACCGAATAAGACCATGAAAATTTTTTTTCATCGGTTATTTTCCCGCTACCACCCCCTTACACCTGATCCCGGGGGCTGGAATTTCAGTTTCAAAAAAAGTGGAGTAGGGTGTCTATTCCTATGTTTTTTGGGTCGCTAAAACCAAAAAAGACTATCAAAAACAAATTCTTCCCTCCCTTAATCCCCTACAGCCCCCTTAACACCCGAAAGGTGGGGGGTCGAAATTCGAATTTTCACGAAAAGTCGATTACGGTGTCTAAACCTACGTTTTTTGGGTCGCCGAAACCAAAAAAGACTACCAAAATCAAATCCTTTCCACCCTCAACATCCTACAACCCCCTGCAATAATTTTTGATAATTAATATTTAATTTTCAATCTCCCAAAAATCGGTTCGTTTTATTTGAAAAAAATTATTACAGGGGGTTGTAGGGGATCGGGGTGGGAAGGATTTGATTTAGGGAATCTTTTTTGGTTTCAGCGACCCAAAAAACGTAGGTTTAGACATCGTAATCGACTTTTCGTGAAAATTCGAATTTCGACCACCCACCTTTCGGGTGTTAAGGGGGTTGTAGAGGGTTAATGGAGGGAAGAATTTGTTTTTGGTAGTCTTTTTTGGTTTTAGCGACCCAAAAAACATAGGAATAGACACCCTACTCCACTTTTTTTAAAACTGAAATTCCAACCCCCGGGAGCAGGTGTAAGGGGGTGGTAGCGGGAAAATGGCCGATGAAAAAAAATTTTCATGGTCATATTCGGTTTCAGCGACCCCAAAAACATGGGGAAAGGGGGGTGTAACCTCTGGGTTTTGACTTTTTTATTTTTTTTTGTGCCTGTGTTATTATTAATTTTTATTAGAAAAAATAAAATAAAATACCTATCAGATTTAACAAAATATTTGCGGTAAGATTTTTAAAAGCGAATTTATAAAAAAAATTATCCTATATAAAAATAAAACTAATTTGAAAATCAGTAACAATTACCGTATTTTAAGGTACTACTACACTTTAGAAGGCTCTTAAAAGACCAAATTTAAAAATTTTTTTCTTAGGTCTTTTATTATAAATATGTAAAAAACTTTTTTGCCTATATTAGTGCATATTTGAAGAATAAAAATAATGGTTTCATTTCAATTTTTATTTAATATCATAATTTGCAGGCAGCATCCAGATTGAAACTCCAAAAAGTTAATTGTCCAATTGCGGACAGTTTATCTCAAGATTGACAAATCGGAAAAAAAAAATCCAAACTGCTTTTTAAAAAGGAAGGTGTCTTGCATTGAAATCCACCACCATTAATGAAAAATCGACTATAATAAAAAAATAGCAGATGTTTTAATAATTTTTGTCAAAATACACTATGTTCTTCACTATTTTTCTAGTCTGCAAAAATGTTTTTTTAAATTTTTGACTATTTTCTGGTGTATTCACACAAAGGACATGCTAACAAACAAAACGAGTTATCATTTATTAAAATCGGTTCAGTAGATTCAGAGATAAAGTGTCCGCAATTTGAGAAAACGTTATTTTGAGAAAAACGCGTTTAAACCTTATATGTATCGTTAGAGGCCATCCATAAATTACCTAAAATTCTTTTGCAAATTGAAACCCCTCCACTTCTTTTATGTCAGACACTGTTACACACATTAGCACCAATGTTTCTACTAGTCGTAACTGTTACATCCCGAGCGGAAAGCGAGGTTATTTTGAATTTTCATTATTATTTCTTTTATTTCGGAGGAATGGTAGGCTGATTAAGTCAAGTTGGTAAAGCTTGACCATTTATTTTTATGTGAGTACGTTGTTTTCTATCGATCCTACGGGGGTCGTCTTATAATTATTTCAAATTTAATTGTTAGATAATTACCTTTTCTTTAGAACTTTAGGATATTTAATAAATTTAACTCAAAATTTATATGACTTTATATTTTAATGAAATATTTATTATCTTTGATTACAAGAAATGAGGTGTATAAATGTTGTTGTGTTGAATGTTAATACAAATTGTTTAAAATTTAAAAGGTACTTACAATTACCTCTGTTCAGAGGGCAGATACAAGGATGAATTTTTTGATCAGGAATATAATTCCTAAAATCGTTGACACTGTGAGGTTTTGCAACTCTTAAAAAAGAACGGTTGGGACTTTGTCACAGTTTTCTAGTTCTTATTTTCGAAAAGGCACACACGTCACGTTTGCAATTTGTTTATTTTGAAAATAGACTAAATACGACGGACAATTTAATTTTGAGAATACCGACTCACAAGTCTGGCGATAATGAATACTTGCTCAATATTTTAGAGCACGAGTAAACTTTATACTGTTTGAAAGTGTAAGAATTACGGACAAAATTATGAATTCCGAAGGGTCAAGCTTAAAGATGAAGTTGTCACGACGCGAACGTAACGATGACTTTGTATCGAAATAAACTGACGGATGACAAAGGATTTGCATGGGGTTTTATAGTAGCAAATCTTCCTTAGTGGGAAACAAAAGATCAAAGATCACCCCCATCTCTAAGCTTGATTTCTAGATCATCCCAAGAATTGAGTCACTTCTTGGAGCTTTGTGACCACCTGCATCACATATAGTATATCGCGAGTATCACTATTCCATGGGATAGTAAACATTCCCAGGAAGAAAACTAAGCTTGCATCTTCGCAATATACTTATGTGAGTCAAGTCCACTCATAATGCGTATTATTTATAATTTATATATGTGTGCATCTTTATATCGAGTCTCATAGCTTCAGTTCTATGAAGAGTAAGATAATTACTTTGAATTTTGTAAACTATGAGGATCGATATAAAGATGAACTATTTTGAAATAGATTCCATACTCTATGCAGCTGCAATATTATTCTTAGAAAGTAATGCATAGAGAACAGAAAATACATTTGTTTGTGATATTGAAATCATATTTGAATTTTGGGACCATAATATTAATTTTGAAACAAGAATATTGCGTGAGAAGTAATCAGCCAGTTAAATAATATTTCTTATTTAATTGTTGCTGTTCTGTATCAAAATATTGTAATTATATTTATTTAAAGGTTAATTTAATGTTTGTGAATTTGATAAAAGTAATAGTATTATTTCTCTAATATTTTTCTTATTAATTTTATATCTATTGTCTTTCTATTATTTTTATTTCAAACGCAATATCTGTTTTCTTAACACTTTTCATATGCGATCATCAACAATGATTCATCGCTAATGTCTTTAATTTCAAAAAGGGAATTTTGTTACTGGGATGTAACATAACTTTTGTTACTTTTGTTCCAGCTTTTTAGCTGGACCACACCATCCCACAGTGGGGCAAAAAACACGCCTTTGGACAAATTGATTTTTAGACCACAATTTTTAACCGATTGACAAAATTTTTTTTTTAAATTAAAGCTAATAAAATTTTGCACAAAACGTACGTTTTTTATTTTTAAAAGAAAATTTCCGTTCATTGTTTATTGAATGTTAAATAAAAAAAATGAAAAATTTTTTTACTTTAAACCAATATTGTTGCTTACGAAAGCCTATTATATTATTAATAATTACAAAAAACATTATAGCCATGTTCTAAAATTGTTTTAAGGCATTAACTACTTTGTTTAAACAATTTTTGCCTTTGTTATAAGCAAATAAATTAACAATAGCATTTTTTTAATATTATGTAAATTTAGCGACTAAATTTTGCATAATTTACTATACTTATGATATGCAAGTAAATATCAGTGAAATTTATTGTTATAAACAATTACTTTTTTTGTTATAAACAATTTATTTATTAACAATTTTTATTTTTTTAACACAAAATTAATTATATTTTATCAACAATTATTAGTACTAGTTACGATTAACAGGAAGTATTTTTTACTCTCATTTATTAATTTAACATTGTTTAAACAAAGCTTAATTAACAATTGCACAGTTTCTTTATTTTTAGTTGTTGAAGCCTCATTTTTTTTTGTATATTTCCTTTTATATAAAGTAATTTCTTAACTTGTTGTCAAATTTCACATTTGTTAATAATTGGAATTGTTATTAACAATTGTTAAAAAATATCAAGGAGGAAACTCTTTTGAAACATAGTTTGGGACCTAATCAGTGACCAACCATACATCTGAAAAAATAACTTTTGGATTAATAAGCAAATAAAAAAACAGACAATGTTAAATTAAAGACTGATCTTAAATTAAGATTTTCTTTCTATTGTACAATTAATGTTAAGATTTGTATATGCAACGTTTATTACTTGAAGTACTACTTTAATATATACTTTAGAATTAATACTCATTGACTCAATGATCATTGCTAATTCTGCTGTTCTGTGTTTGTGATATTCAATCTGGAACTTATGCTTTCAAGACAGTAGATCGTCTTTTGTTTAATATTATCGTTGCTAATTCTGCTGTTCTGTGTTTTTGATATTCAATCAGGAATTTATGCTTTCAAGACAGTAGATCGTCTTTTGTTTAATACTATCGTTGCTAGTTCTGCTGTTCTGTGTTTGTGAAATTCAATTTGGCACTTATGCTTTCAATCCATTAGATCGTCTTTTGTTTTGTACTTTTGTTTAATAGTATCATTGCTGATTCTACTGATCTGTTTGACGTTCTTGTACTGCCTTATTGTCATTCTTGTACATTTTTTTCCTATATATGTTTTTTTTTCTTCTTAGTGTGCGAATAAAAAGTACTGACGCAATTTGTTTTCATTACAATTTTTTTTTATTTTAAATGTGTTGAAATTAGTTTTTTATATAGATATAGTAAGTATAATGGAGCTCTCACAGCTCTGCCTGCCTGCGCAGGCAGTAATTGGAGTAAGAGAGAAAATCAATTAGAGTGAAAGAGATAGTAAATTCAAATTTGTATGCTGCCTACTAGCTGTGAGAGCGCCTTAATTGTTAATCATGGAGAATCTTAAAATCACGAATAGAGAGTTGTGTAGAATTATATTACTATCGCATTTGAAAACCACAGATGTACTATTAACTTATTTAGAGGAGAAGTACAGTCCTTCCAAAGAATTAAAAAAAGCGATTGATGCTAAACTTACTAGGTACTTTATGCCTTATTTTAACAGAAAATGGAAACAAGTCGATGCTTTTAAGGAGTCTATATTAATGGATGATGTAGAATTACTTGATTCGTTGCAAATTTTAGATGAAAAGACTGCTAAAAATATTGTAAAACAAGCGCTGGAATCGGATAATTCTGCACAGCAGTTAAATTCAACACAAACTGACAATACCGCTATTTCATTTACTAATAATGAAGCTTTGGCAATGTTTGTGGACCTTAATTTAACAAAAAGAAAGTACGAACTTCTAAGAAAACTGCTGAAAGAAAAAAATGCAAATATACTACCACCTTATAAAGATATTACGAAAGCAAAAACTGAATGCTATCCACCAGCTTCTGAAATAAAAATTGATGAAATTGGAGCATCAATCAATTTGCAGGGTTTGCTTAATCATACAGTTCATAGGTTATTAATGGTAGAAAACGTTAATATACCTGTGAGTGTAAAAAAAGTAAAAATGACCTCAAAATATGGTGGTGATGGCACTTCGGGATTCAATCCTTACAAGCAAAAATTCGAAAATTCAGAAAATTCTGACGCAAATCTCTTCCTAATGTCATTGGTTCCTTTACGGTTAGAATGTTCAAGTGGTTCTAATCAAATTATTTGGGAAAACAAACGACCTTGCTCGCCAAGAAACTGTTTGCCAATAATGTTTCAATTTGCGAAAGAAACGAAGTCAAAGATTTTAAATGAATTCGGCAATATTGAACAACAAATTAAGAAACTTAAACCTACTAAAATTGAAATAAATGGAATCATTTATTACGTTGAGCATGAACTATTAGGAACAATGATAGACGGTAAAGTTTGTCAGCATTTAACTGGAACACTTTCTGCAGCAAATTGTACTATTTGCGGAGCGAAACCGACTCAGATGAATAAACTGACAGAAATGTTAGAACGAACGGAAGACCAGAGAATGTACAAATTTGGTGTACAAGTACTCCATTCTTGGATCCGAATTATGGAGAACGTGCTCAATGTAAGTTATCGGTTAACACTTAAGATTTAGGCATGTAGAAAGGAAGAGGAAAAATTAATTTCTGCTGAAAGAAAAGCATTTATTAAAAAAGAAATTCGCGAAAAGCTCGGTTTAACAGTAGATACCCCTAAACAAGGATCTGGTACTACTAATGATGGCAATACAGCCAGAAAATTTTTTGAAAATTACGAAATGATCTCAAATATTACAGGTTTTGACAAAGAGTTATTAAAAAATTTATACGTAGTTTTGCAAGTTTTAGCATCTGGTCAAGCTGTTTGTAGCAAGAAATTTCAAGAGTATACCTTGAGAACAGCAGAGTTATATGTTGATAAATATCCTTGGTATTATATGCCTGCATCGATGCACAAATTGCTTATACATGGTGCTAAAATTATGGATTCATTTGTGATTCCTATTGGACAATTATCAGAAGAATCACAGGAAGCTAAAAATAAAGATTTTAAAAATTGCAGAGAAAATAACACACGAAAAACAAGTCGAATCGACACTAACACAGACTTACTACACTACTTATTATTTTCAGCTGATTTACTTATATCCGGTTTAAGAACTGAATATACCAAACCCCAAAAGGAATTGCTTCCAGAAGCAAAAAAACTGCTTCTTGAATTTTGCGGATGTGATGTACATTTGCGAATTTAGAAAAGTAAAAAAAGCTGAAAAGTTAAAACTGGTCCAATTACGAACACTTTGCTTCTTCATAAAAATTTAAATTTTATGAATTATATAAATTGCATGTATTATTGCAATTCAATATACAAAAAGTCGCTTTTTTAAAGTTAACAAAATTTTAAAATAATAATAAAAATGCTTTTCGTAAAACATGGAATGAATCCACCTTATTGGACACAATTTTTGATAATAGTTTTATGAACGAAATATAACTTCTAGAAAAGCATGAGGCACAACAAATCGCCTATTTTTTCTTTTAGAATCGATTAATAGTGTCAGTTTTTTAAAATATTAATATAGTTATTTAATCCAATAGTTATTTTTTCAGATGTATGGTTGGTCACTGATTAGGTCCCAAACTATGTTTCAAAAGAGTTTCCTCCTTGATATTTTTTAACAATTGTTAATAACAATTCCAATTATTAACAAATGTGAAATTTGACAACAAGTTAAGAAATTACTTTATATAAAAGGAAAT
Organism: Leptopilina heterotoma; assembly: GCF_015476425.1. Taxonomy (NCBI): domain Eukaryota; kingdom Metazoa; phylum Arthropoda; class Insecta; order Hymenoptera; family Figitidae; genus Leptopilina; species Leptopilina heterotoma. Next base: position 694,657 of record NW_025110970.1, on the reverse strand, counting down.
ATACAAAAAAAATGAGGCTTCAACAACTAAAAATAAAGAAACTGTGCAATTGTTAATTAAGCTTTGTTTAAACAATGTTAAATTAATAAATGAGAGTAAAAATACTTCCTGTTAATCGTAACTAGTACTAATAATTGTTGATAAAATATAATTAATTTTGTGTTAAAAAAATAAAAATTGTTAATAAATAAATTGTTTATAACAAAAAAAGTAATTGTTTATAACAATAAATTTCACTGATATTTACTTGCATATCATAAGTATAGTAAATTATGCAAAATTTAGTCGCTAAATTTACATAATATTAAAAAAATGCTATTGTTAATTTATTTGCTTATAACAAAGGCAAAAATTGTTTAAACAAAGTAGTTAATGCCTTAAAACAATTTTAGAACATGGCTATAATGTTTTTTGTAATTATTAATAATATAATAGGCTTTCGTAAGCAACAATATTGGTTTAAAGTAAAAAAATTTTTCATTTTTTTTATTTAACATTTAATAAACAATGAACGGAAATTTTCTTTTAAAAATAAAAAACGTACGTTTTGTGCAAAATTTTATTAGCTTTAATTTAAAAAAAAAAATTTGTCAATCGGTTAAAAATTGTGGTCTAAAAATCAATTTGTCCAAAGGCGTGTTTTTTGTCCCACTGTGCATCCCCTTATAAAGACTTAGTAAATTTGTTAATGGCTCTTAATATTTATTGCATACTTTTTGAAAAATTTACTTTTATTTTTTACAATTGGTTATGAATACTTAAGGAGGTGTTTTCTAAAGTCATAAGGAGTTAAAAAATACTATAAAAAAAATAATAATTTTTTAAGTTCTAAAGTGTAGTAGTACCTTAACCCTTAAACCGCACCCTGGGTGTGCGACACCCATATTCTAGCTTTTTACTCTAATATTTCGGTTAAATTCGTAAAAATTGAACATGTGTCGTTATTGGACGATACATTTTGTACTTAAGTTTATGTTCCGTGAGGGACATTAGTCTCCCAAGTGTCTTTGTGTATTTGATAACTTTATGAATTTGTCGGCGAAAAATTTCTGCTTGTTTGACACCCAGTTTTTGGTTTAGGGTAATTTCAGTAGTTTTAAAAAACTCTTTTTTAATTATTAAAATTAAATAAATCATTATGAAACTTATTTTCTTTCAAAATAGATGTACTGAGCTATATAAGATAATTTTTCCAAAAGATAATATCCTATTCCAGCTTGGAGAACATACTTAAAAGTCCCCGGGTGTCGCACACCCAGTGTGCGGTTTAAGGATGGATTCGGCAGTGTGCGGTTTAAGGGTTAAGCTTATTCTTATTAATTTTTAATTTACTTACTAATTTAGTTATTGATTTATTATAAATAAATAAACAAATAAGTAATATACCGAGAAAACAAACGTGCGTCGCCCGATGTCCGTCTCGCGAGAATGGCACTCGTGAGTGCACACTGCGAGCAAATAACATTCACGCACGTGATTAGCACAAATGCGCACACTAAAGCTATTCATATGCTTAGTGTTTTATGGTAACGCACGAAATAATTGCTTTTTGTGCTACACATGCGGACACATCTGTGCGGTGTTATAAGAGCATACGTGATATTTTCTGCGCACATATGAGTGCAAAATTCCTGCAGTACTCTAATCATTTTGTTATCTGGGTAAATAAATAAATTAATCAATAACTAAATAAGTAAGTAAGTAAATTAAATTAATTAATATATTAATAATAATATAAATTATATAATTTTTCAGTCGGTAGAAAGCCTGTACTGCTCTGGTTGCTAGACGGACGAATTGGCATTCGTCCGTACAATGCCGGTTGCGAGGTGGTATAAATTCTAAATTGTACCGTGCCAGCAGACATTTAAGCTGAGTCTCCAATAGGTGCCAATGTATGTGCAAGTGCCAGTGCCAATAAGGCTATCCAAGTTGGGTGGGGGAAAATTCAAGATGGATGCTAACTGGTGCACAAACATTGTATAGAAAGTGTATGGGATAGAGTCTAATTTTTTAAATATCTCGCTTAAACGAAACTTTTAACCATAATTTTATAAGGATTTTATGTTTCATTTTTAAAGAACTATTTTTTGCAATAATAAAAACGATTTTTATTTTTTATTGATTTTATTATTGCAAAAAATAGTTCTTTAAAAATGAAACATAAAATCCTAATAAACTTATGGTTAAAAATTTCGTTTAAGCGAGATATTTAAAAAATTAGACTCTATCCCATACACTTTCTATACAATGTTTGTGCACCAGTTAGCATCCATCTTGAATTTTCCCCCACCCAACTTGAATAGCCTTATGCCAGAGAGTGGCACTTGGATGCGCGCGCAACGTATTGCCAACTGTAGTGCAATCTGATTAAAAACTAACGAAAAATTTGTAAAATTTCTCAAAGCAACAAAACTATAATTAATTAATTATTATTGTTTATATTTTCAAAAATATTAATATAATTTTTCGCAAAAATTCAATTATTTTTTAAATAGTAAAATAGTATAATAAAATTCAATTATTATCATAAAAATAAATCCTCAAATTTTTCTTAACATTTTTGAAAAAAATTCTCAATTTGCATAAGGAAATAATTTGTATCACTCCTATTTCTTAATTTCAATTTTTTTAATAAAATTCAAAGATTTTAAAAATAAAGAAAAAAAAGTTTATAAATTATATTTGTCAATTAGAAAATTTATTTGAAAATGAAACTGAGAATTTTTGAGCTTTTAGAACATAAAGGAAAAAATTTTATTGAAAAAAATTTTCTGTTAAATTTATTTACGAATATCTTTAATTGTAAAATTATTCGAAAACAATAATTTATTTTCTTTTTTAAATATTTAATTATTATTATTTTTCCATAGGAAATAAGATTTTCAAAAATTTCAAATTCAAACCTTTTTGAAATTAATCATTAATCAACTTTAAAAAAATTGTTATAAAACATGAGGAAATCGATCACTCCGAGTCTTTAAAAGAGTTACGTTAACAATTTTTATAAATAAATGAACTTTAATTGGATTCAATTTGAAATTTAATAAAATTTCAATGTTGAATGAATTTAATTAGAAATTTTAATGATCTTAGATTTTTTAAAAATTTTAATAATTCAAAATCTTTTAAAATTAGTTAAATTTTTTAACAAATAATTAATTAATTAATTAATTATTAAAAATAATGGATTTATAAAAGAATTTTAGTTAAAAACACTAAAAAAATTAGGGTAGAGTGGGGTAAAAAAGCCATGGTGTAAAAAAGCCATTTGAGTTTTATTTAAAAACTATTAAGCCGATTTATCAGCTGTTTAGAATATAAATACTATTAGGTAATACGCAACTTTTGAATGTAATTTGAATGTTGTACCTAGATTAATATTGTTTTTATTGTAATTTTAATTTTTTGTTGCTTTTTTGAAAACATTTTGGTGAACTTTTTAAACATATTACAATTTGATTAAGTGAACGAATAATAAAAGTAAATGTTTGTACATAAGGAGAAAAGTATACCGAAAACGTATACAATGTTAATTTTTGGAAATTGAACTGAATTAACAATTTATTTTTGCTTTTCTAATAACTGGTCTTGGGTGTAAAAAAGCCAGGGCAAAAAATCCATTGAATATTTTGTGAAATTCACTTGTTTTCTATTTAAACTAACCTTCTTATTTTACAAAATGTCTCGTGTTTATTTAATAAAATAAATTAAACACGACGAAAAAGTGGTTCAAAGTGCATTTAAAAAATAAACAATGAATAAACGGTTGCAACGAAATATGTTATCTGTGGTAAAACTTAAAGAGAACTTCTAAAAAAGGTACGAAAAATTGGCAGTGCAAATGGAAAACAGGTAAACTTAATATAATTTTCAATTTTGCTTGCTAAAAACTCTTTCATAATTATTAGAATATTTTTCAAATAAGACTATTTGTCATATAAATAAAGGGAAACTATAAAAATACCTAAATTGATAACATGTTTTGCTAAAATCGTAGGCCCAGGCGGAAAAGTCGGACGAACGTCGGAGTTTACAACCGGCTGGGATCCGCGCCCGTACAGACCGCAAGTACCGACGGTCTGTACCGATTCGGATCTGAAAAAGCAACCGGCGCGGTACAGATTATGCTCCGACTGTCGGAACCGTCTTCCCACTATTGTCAGTACTGGCTCGGTACTGGATTTCTTCCGCCGGCGGATCTTATTCTTCTGCGGCGTCGAAAGAATGACGGATATGTTGAGTCTGTACTGGCTCGGTACTGGGGAGGATCCGACTGCGGATCTCGTCATTTATTGTCACATTATAAATTAAATAATTATTACAAGTAATTGCATTATTTTAGAAAATAATTATTAATAAATGAATCTAATCAATATATTAAGTAATTATTTATTGAGACTTTTTTAAAAATTAAATAATTAAAAACATTCGTTATTAATTAATATTATATATTATTAATTAACATTAATATTATTGAGAATTAATAATAAATTATTAATATTAATAATAATATTAATTAATAATATCTTAATAATAATAAATTTATTGTTATTGATATATTATTAATTAATATTAATATTGATAATTTATTATTAATTCTCAATAATATTAATGTTAATTAATAATATCTTAATAATAATAAATTTATTATTATTGAGATGTTAATTAAAATTATTAATATTATTACGTTCAATATTATTATATTGAAAAACAATTATTCAATATAATATGTATTATATAATAATAAAAATATAACAAGTTTCTTTTTTAACGAAATATTGAAATAGTCCTAAATATACATTCAATAAAGTATTGAAAATATAGCGGTATCATTGACGCGTAGTAATTCTGCAAGTTTTATTTGAGCTAGTGACACTTGAGAGTATTTAAGATTTGAGAGTCCCATGCGAGCGTAGCATAGTGGTTAGCGTGCGAGATTTCGGTGCGTAAATATTCGGTTAGGCGTAGGTTCCGTACCCCCAAGCGTTAGGATTTTTCAAATGTCTATGTAATAAAAAATTGCGTTTAAGTGTATAAAAAAATAAAAAAAATGTGTAAAGTGAACTGTCAATGAATTGTCAGCAGTATTTATCTTTTGCAATTAATTATTATTTTTTTATTGATATTTGTTGAAATTATCATTTGGATCCGATCCGGTTGTCAGTCGGTAGAATGCCAGCGCTCGGCTGGCTATTAAATGAAAAATCCGCGGTCGGTAGAGTGCCAGGTCCCAGCCGGTTGAATTATACACGGAACGGCTTCTCCCGGCCGGTCAGCGGGCGGTAGAATGCCAGTTCCGAGCCGGTTGCCAGCGCGCTCCTGGCCTAGTCACTATTCGGTAGAATGCCCGTTCACATTCGGTTGGCAGGCGGTTCCGAGCCAGTACAGTTACACCGGCGTCAGTACGGGCTAGGATCCGCGCCGGTTGGAAATTTCCGCCTGGGGGGTGGCTTTTTCACCCCACCAGGTGGTGCAAAAAAGCCACTTGCAGTGCTTTCGTAAAACTCTTATAACTTAGTCCTTTCATGAGATAAAAAATATTTCCGTCAAGAATTTTCAAGCTTAATAACTAAACTTTTAATAACAATTGGAAATTTGAGAAAAAAATTTTAAGTACAGATTTTACAGCATCAAAAGTAAAATTGTGGCTTTTTTACCCCACTCTACCCTAAATTTTGAAGAAGTTACAAATTATTGCAGAAATTCAATTACTTTAAAAAGTAGTAAAATTCTTCACAGTAATTTAATTCAATTATAGAAAAATATTTCTTATTTTGCGAAATGTACAAAATCTTGTTTATATAAAATTAACATTTTATTTTATTTTGATATTTCTTTTATCTTGTTCTTCAGTTCCCTGTAACAATTTAGTTTATTACTTTTTTTGCGGTACAATTTTGTACTTAAATTTATTATTATAATATCAAAATAAAATGTTAATTTTATATAAACATAAGATTTAAGAAACATTCAGGAATTTTAATAAAATTCATTGTAAAAGTTCCATTATTTCCATAAATAACAAGAATTCAATTATATTTACCACAAGAATTCAATTATTTTCAAAAAGAATAAAAATTCCATAGGAATTGAATAATTAAAAATAGAGTTTATCTAAATTTTTTTTTATAAAATTCTCGCAATAATTCAATTATTTCCATAAATAATAAAACTCATTGCAGAAATTTAATTATTTTTAATACAATTTTAATCAAATTCCTCGAAAAATGTAATTATTCTTAAAAATTTGATTAAAATTCGTCGAAAGAATTCAATTATTTCAATTATTTCCATAAATAGCAAAATTCTTCAGATTTACTAAATTCTTTTGAATATTATTTTTGAAAAATATTCTTCAAAAGAATTCAATTATTTTTATAAATTTCCAAAAAATTCTTAAAAACAAGTTGTAAATCCAGATGTTCATTACATGAACATTTTGCTTCCTCTTTACGATCAGCAAAAAAAATTTGCTTCCTCGTGGAGGAAGCATTAACGATAAATATAAATTTCACTTTTAAATCATTTTTAATACAATTTAACATTTATAAAATAAAGTTCATTCCTCTTAATAAAAACAATAAAATTTTCTTATACAGTAATATGAATTTAAATAAACAAACAAATTTTAGTAAAAAAGTTAATTTTTCAACTGTAATTGTAATTAATTCTATAATTTTCAATAGAATATATTGAGGCATTCTCTAACATAAAAGCCACCCTAAAAAAATTTCTTTTTGGAAATGAAGTATGTTAAAGTATACATAAAAACAAGTATGTATAGTAGGTTTTTAGGTCTGTGTAATGCGTGGTTGCCATGTTATCAGGGGCTCAATTTTTTTCAGTATAATTTTCAAATGGCAATATCTTTTACCCATATCAATGGATTTTAAAGTTGTATAAGTGTTTTTAGTAGAGAATTTTCCAAACTTTTGAATGAAATTACTAATTATTTAAAAAAATGTAGTTTCATTAAAAAAAATTAAAAAAATTTTTTTTTTCAATTTTTCCCCCTCTTTCCCCCCTTCAAATTTTTTCAAAAATACCCAAAAATGTTCCTTATTTTATAAGCTTTTTACCCCTCAAAAGCCTTTTTGGGACATTGAAATGCGTACAAGCTACAGATGATTTTGTAACCCGGTGCAACTCATCAATTTTGCCCTTATTATTATAATTTTTACCATAGTGTTGTGCAGTGACTGAATTAGAAATTTTTTAGTAAAATATATTGTTTGGAACATGGGAAGTAGGTGTTTCACATTGCACTATTAAAAATTCATTATTTAAAAAAAATTCTAGACTTCAAATCTGTGTTTAATTACTTTAAAAAATACTGAATCACCAGATGTCGTCGGCTTGGTGGAAAACTGTACCATTTTGGTAAATGTTTTTAAAACATGCCATTTCGGGAAAAAATTTTTTTGATTTTTTCCAAGTTTGTCAACACTGCTGCTAGACATAAAATAAGGTTATGTATTTTCAAAATGCGGTATCTTAAATATTCTCTTGTTCATCTTTTTAATATATTAATTCAAAATTTCTAATAATTTAAATTAATTGCTTGTTAATAATTAGAAATTCTTTAATGCAACGCTTTTCTAGATCTTCATCGAAATGGTATGTTTTATAATAAAGTTTTGAAATGGTATAGTTTATAACGAATTCTTGAAATGGTACAGTTTGTCACCAAGCCAAAGATGTATTTTACTTATTCATAACACTTCATGTGATTAGAATATCACTGCTTTTATAGAATTTCGTTAATATCAGTCGTTATATTAGTTGTAATAAATATATATATATATATATATATATATATATATATATATATATATATATATATTACAACTAATAGTAAAGTTAATATATTTGTTTACTGTGTAAAAATCAACGGATATTAACGAAATTCTATAAAAGCAGTGATATTCTAATCACTTGAAGTGTTATGAATAAGAAAAATACATATTAGGGTGGTTCTTATTTTGGAAAAGTTGGAATTTCTTAGGTCGCCGGCCGTAATTTGAATTAAAATGTGAAAAAATGAGCTACCCACAAGAACAGCTCATTGGATAAAGGTATTTAATATATTTTGGCAGTTGACGCTATCAACCGTCAAAGTGTATTAAATTGCTAGAAATAAACTGAAATTTTCACAAGAAACCGTTTTATTCGTAGAAGTTATTGTAAAAGTCGTAAAAACTCTCATTTTCAAAATTTGACAGCTTTTTGACAACCGGTAGCTGTCAAAAGATATTTTTGAAATCATATTCGTGTTCAACGTATGAAAAACTGTGGAAATACATAGACCCAAGTCAAAGTTTTAAGAATTAAAAAAGTTATAATACAAAGTTTGCAAAAGTGCACCAAACCCATGTTAAACTCCATTTAAACTTTAACCCTTCGTCGGCACGGGTTAATATTTGTCAAATGGGCTGTTCTTGTGCGTAGCTTATGTTTTTGCATTTTAATTCAAATTACGGCCAGCGACCTAAGAAATTCCAATTTTTTAAAAATAAGAACCACCCTAATACATATGGTGATTCAGTATTTTTTAAAGTAATTAAACACAGATTTGAAGTCTAGAATTTTTTTTAAATAATGAATTTTTAATAGTGCAATGTGAAACACCTACTTCCCATGTTCCAAACAATATATTTTACTAAAAAATTTCTAATTCAGTCACTGCACAACACTATGGTAAAAATTATAATAATAAGGGCAAAATTGATGAGTTGCACCGGGTTACAAAATCATCTGTAGCTTGTACGCATTTCAATGTCCCAAAAAGGCTTTTGAGGGGTAAAAAGCTTATAAAATAAGGAACATTTTTGGGTATTTTTGAAAAAATTTGAAGGGGGGAAAGAGGGGGAAAAATTGAAAAAAAAAATTTTTTTAATTTTTTTTAATGAAACTACATTTTTTTAAATAATTAGTAATTTCATTCAAAAGTTTGGAAAATTCTGTACTAAAAACACTTATACAACTTTAAAATCCATTGATATGGGTAAAAGATATTGCCATTTGAAAATTATACTGAAAAAAATTGAGCCCCTGATAACATGGCAACCACGCATTACACAGACATTTAAAATGAATTTTTATTAAAAGTTCAAATTTTTTGTCTATAAATGGTTTTAATTCTATAAATTTAAATACAATATATACTTTATATATACCAATCGATCCGTCTTGGTGCAAAGAATAAGATTTTAGAAATAAATGAGTAAGATTTTCTTATACGGCAACATAATTTTGCGGAAAGAACTCATTTTTTGATAAAAATGCGAATTTTTCAGCTTTAATTGTGATTAACTCTGTAAATTTTCATATACAATTTATACTTTTTATATACCAATCGATTCGTCTTGATGCAAAGAATAAGATTTTATTATAGATTAACTTCAATAACCAACTTAAAAAATTTTTTTTTAGAAAAAAGTAAAAAAAAATTTTTTTCTGAGAATTTTTTAAAGTCTATCAATCCATTTCGAGATATTTTTATGATAAATATACCTGGTAAATTTTAGCCAAATTCGTTAAAACCTCTTTGAGTTATCGTGTTCACAAAAATCGGGATCCACACACACACACACACACACACACATACATACATACATCCGGACAATTGTTCAGGGTCTTTTTTAACATAGTCCTATATAAAAGAAAATTTGTTAAAAGGATTTTTAAAAATTTTTGTAAATTAAACGACTACAAAGCTTCCTCACAAGGAAGCAAAAACAATTCAATTATTATCAAAAGTAATAAAATTATTCGCAGAAATTTAATTATGTTTAAAATTTTTTTTGAAATTCTCCTCGAAATTTCAATTACCTTTATAAATAATTAAATTGTTTTCTACAATTCAATTATTTTCAAAAATTTTAATAAAATTCTACACAAACATTTTCCTACTTTTTTAAACTCATAATTGAGTGCGAAGCCTGAAATTCAATTACTTTTAAAAGTAGTGAAATTCTTCACAGGAATTCAATTCAAATAGAAAAATATTTCTTATTTCGCGAAATGTACAAAAAGGAAATAAATGTTTCTTAAATCTTATGTTTATATAAAATTAACATTTTATTTTGATATTATAATAATAAATTTAAGTACAAAATTGTACCGCAAAAAAAGTAATAAACTAAATTGTTACAGGGAACTGAAGAACAAGATAAAAGAAATATCAAAATAAAATAAAATGTTTATTTTATATAAACAAGATTTTGTACATTTCGCAAACAGTGAAAAATTACTTTGTATCGGACCTAATACAACTTATTCGTCTTGAAAAACTGAAGAAAATGATATATAATAAATTGCTGAAACACCCCCAAAATTTCATTTTAGAGCAAAAAAACCAATTTTTTGCAGTTCAAGTATAAAATATCTTATAACTTTGTAATTTTTGGTCCGATTTCAACAATTTGTATATCATTTTAAAGCAGAATAACAGGGCTTTCCAATCATTATCGGTATTTTTTGTTATAGTTAAGGGGATGTCAAAGTCGATTGGATTTTTGCATTGAGCTTCAATGGGAAAATCGCATCGACTTTGACATCCCCTTAAAAATGAATTCAAAAAATTAAGAAAAAGATCGAAAATAGTAATTTTTTAAATAATTTTTCAACTTTAGTACTAATTTTTTGCCTCAAATTTTATTTGAAGTAGTTTTTTTCAATCACACGTTTAAAGAGTATTTAATCCTGGCTCGAATGCAATATTGTATAAAAGAATTTGTTAAAAATTGACTGAGTTATTCCATTTTTTAGTTCTGCAGTCATATTATTGAATTCATGCTTAAGACAGTATTTTCTTTTTTCCTTACCTATAGGGTAAGTGCGGGTATAGTCGGACAGTACTAGTAGTCGGACACTTTCGTGTTTTTTGGCAAATAAATAATAATGCATTGTGATAATTGCTTTAAAAAGTATACTAGACGAATGTGTGAAGTTTATATTTTATTAAAATAGTGTTATTTTCGAAAATAATGAAACAAGAAATATTTTATTTAATGCTTTAAAAATCATGGTGTCCGACTATAGATACAACCATTTTCGAGTAGCGCGATGAGTGGCACAAAGTTTTGTTGACAATTAATCATAAATATTAAAACTTATAGGGTTTAAATATTATATTAATAACTTCTAATATGCTTTAATTCCATTTTCCAGCAGATAGCAATTAAAAAATTATCTTTTTTACTTTATAAATTCAAAATATCTGACAGATGTCCGACTATAGAAACAAGGGGAAAAAGTGTCCGACTACTAAAGCATTCGTAATTTTTTATTAAAATGTTTATATTTTATTAAATACTCAACTATTTGTAACAAATTTATATGATTTTTAATCCTGAAGAACTCCTTTAATTAATAATGTGCTTATAAACACAGTAGATATTTGCTATTTCAAGAAAAAAAACATAATTTAAGATTGTATCCTTAAGTGTCCGACTACTAGTGCATTTACCCTATTTGAAGGGTGGCATGACAAAAGGGGTCAAGCAACAATTTTTCGAAATTGAGATTTTTTCATTAAAAAAATCAAGTAAATTCATTTGCACAGTTCTGTAAAAGTATTTTTTTGTAAATTGTTTTTTAAACTCGTTTTTAATAAAAATAAGAATGAAAAATAGCCTAAATTTTTACTTGCAATGCAATTCGGTTAAAAACAAAAGAAATGAATATTATTATGAATAGGTTAATATGGTTAAAAATATTGCTTTCTTTTTGATATAATTTAATATATATTAAATTTCGCTGAATTTTTTTTTTGTCTATTTAGAAATAGTTTTATTCTTTACCTAATTTTCAATAATTTAAATATTATTCTTCTGTTAATTTTTAAATATTCCTGTTTGTAGTTTGCTTTTGAAAATTTATGTACTGTTTACTTTCAAAAGTTAACATTTAATTAACAATTTTCTTGAAAACAAACAGTTTTTTTGAAGCAAACTTTTTTGCATTCAATTCGTTAATTCAATATTAAAAAACTAATTTTTCAGTTTTTCTTTAAACTGTATATTTTTTTAACAATTAATTTTATAAGAAAATATGCACATTTGACGTAACCCCAAAATGGTCCACTTTTACTTATTTTTCTCTCTAATATGTAGGTTTATCTTCATAAATTGTATTTCTACTGGTAAAGCGAAATAATATCTCTAAACTGTTTTTTTAGATCTTTCTTTAATGATCAGAAAAATTTTTAAATGTGTTATTTTCGATTCCTGTAAAAACATGAAATTGTTGCTTGACCCCTTTTGTCATGCCACCCTTCATTTGTTGCTTATTCTTTGTTATTGATTTCTGACAACATTTTTTCAAATTTTACAATATAGTAAATTATGTTCTTAACACAAATATTAAGTATCTTGAAATCGTTTGTAAATTTTAACAATTTCATTAATTGTGAACTGAATATTTTAATCATTAAAAACAAAGTATACAATCTGAATTAAAAATGCTTATTTTTTGTACTTCTTTTGAACAAAGAATCATCTGTGTCTCGTTTCAGAGACCAACAATATTCTGAAATCATGTTTACAGAACTTTTCCCTTGAAAGCGTTTTTCAATATGCTGAATTTCCTGATGGAATCTCTCCCCTTGTTCATCACTGAACTGACCAAGGTTGTCAGGAAAAAAAAATCCAAATGGGAGTGTAAATAATGGACCTTAATTGACATATTGCATCCTATTTCAGCATATGCTGTCAAAAATTCTTGGACAACATCAGCATAGTCGTCACTCCTATGGTTTATCCAAGAAAATTAATGCACAATGAAATAAAACTATCCCAGGCTCTTCTTTCTACATCATTTAATTTATCAGCAAACTCTTTGTCTCGCATAATCTTTCTTATTTGAGGTCCAACAAATACACCTACAAAGTATAAGAAAATTAGTTTTAAATATTAATATGTATGCTTACTTAGTATTAAGTCAACGAAGACCACGAATTCAGTTAATATCGTGATTAATGTAATTTATTTCAGCAAAATTCAGGCCTAAAAAAATATTTTACAACCTAATCTGCTATACCTGCTTTAATTTTAGCGTCACTTAATTTAGGAAACACTTTCTGAAGATGTAGAAATGCTTCGCTATTCGAATTTAAAGCTTTAACAAATTGCTTCATGTAGCCAAGTTTCAAATGTAAGGGTGGTAATATAATATTTTCTGGTTGCACTAGAGGAATGTTTAAAACATTTTTCTTTCCAAGCTGAAACATTTTACGTGCTGGCCATTCTTTTCGATCGTACTTGTTTGGTGCGCGACTATCCCATTCACAGAAATATCAAGGATATTTCGTATAACCACCTTGCATCCCTAACAAAATTGTTAAAACCTTTAAATCACTGACAATTTTCCATTCATGGGCAGCATAATTGATGCATGCAAGAATTTTTGCCAATGTCCCATATGTTTCCTTCAAATCAGTTGCATACGCTAAAGGAACTGATGGGAGTTTATTCTCATTATGCAACAATACAGCCTTCAAACCTAAAGAAAAAGAAGTATATACATTCTACCTAAATTATAAAAACAATTTATCTGCACCTTATTTTGTTGAAAAAATTCTTACTTTTGCATGATCCATCAATAAATAGTCGCCAGTCCTCTGGTATGTAATCGTGATTTAAAATTGAAAATAACTCTGGAATGTTCGAACAATACACGAGATTGCTACAGTCATTGTCACCCTGTCGAAAAAATTGGAACAAAGAGCGTTTAAATAGTGTTTTATAAAATGTTTATTGCATGTGAATTGCGTGTTTAAGAACACAATAAATGTGTTTGATGCGTGTATATTGGAACGTTTCAGTGTTTCATAAACACTTATTTCATTAGTCAGTGAAATTAATGTTCTCAAAACACTGTATGAACCCTGTTATGTATGTCAGAAAAGTGTTTAATGAGTGTTCTTACTGAATGTTGGAAATGTGTTTTAATAGTATTGTATGAACCATTTTCAAACTACGAATTCTATGCTTAAATTGTGTTCATACTGTGTGTAATCGTATAAGTGTGTTTCAAGATAGTGCATTCTGTGTTTAACTAGAATAAAACTATTTTCAAACACTTATTAAACCTTCTATTGTTGGTCACATTTTCGACAGGGCAGTTTTAAAAATTTCTTTAAACAAATTTTTATCATTATTTCTGCAGGAAGTTACTTTAAAATCTCTTTCGACCAAATTCCACTGTTTTAATCTAGAACCAAGGACTTCAGACTGTCTTCCAGATAATTTTAGATCGCGTAAAAGATCGATAAAATCCAGATTTGAAACAAAATGTTTTTTTTGTACACTGAGAAAACTGGAGTATTGGACTGAAATGAGTTTATAACAGAGGGACAAATTAACCATCTTGAGAAATCCCTTCCTTATCCGGCGCGAAATGAATAAATATGGTAACCTAACCCCTAAATTAAATACATAAAATGTCAGAAAAATAATTTCGCGCGCATCAGATCGTACACATTTTCTGCGCAACTTTTAACCCTCAGATATAATGGGAGAGAATATACAAGTAGATTTCCAGATTAATTCAAAATTTATTTTAGAAGGACTATTTAACTCTCTTCATAAGCAAAGGAAACATACACTTTTTGAACCTCTGACTTTGACTCTCCAGTTTTCTCAGTGTATTTAAATAATGAAATTCTCGTAGCATTTTCTCATAAAAATTGATTTAAAAATGGATTTCAGTTAAAATTTTAGATTATAATTGAATATTAAAAGTATTAGAGCTTAAAGTTTTAGATACAATTAAATTTTAAAAAGGTTTCAGATTCAAATCTTTGAAAATTTGAATTTTTCATATTTTTAACTAACAATTCTGTGGAATTAATTTTTTTGAGAAATTTTAATTGCGGATTTTTTTTTATATTATTTGAAGTTTTTATTTTCTAATTCATATTTAATTGAAGAATTTACAAATAATTGAAATTTCGTAAAATTGAATATTGTAAAGAAATGGATTTGAAAATTGTCAAAGAACTTTTTCGAAAATTATTAAAAATAATCGATTTTAAGAAGAATTTTAGTTAAAAATTCTTGAAAATAATAATTGAATTGATAATGATTTTATCACTCTATCTTTAATTATTATAAAACATGAAGTAATTGATCGCTCCGAGTCAAAGACTCGCAGTTATCGATATATGTATCTTCATGTTTTTTAGTTATGAAAAAATCTAATTTATAGTTTTAAGTAATTTAAGTAATTGGTCCGTAAATGGTCCGTAATTTTTCATTTTTTATCCGTAAAGTCCGTATTTTTAAATACTTTCACTGGTTCGAGCCCTGCCTACTTCATGAATAATAACAATAAAAAACGAATAATATAGAAAAAACTGTACTTAGTTTCAGAGATTTATTTGAAAAATGAGAAGTTTTTGAGAGAAATCTGTAATGATGGATTTTCTTTTAATCAAACAATGTTAACAGAAATGAGTTTAAGGACGTTAACTTGTTTAATGGTGTGCCAAATTCTATATAATGTAAAGGTAACGATTTTAATTAATAATTACACACTAATATAATCTATTGGTTATATAACATTATTTTTAGTCACCATTTTCTGTAAGGGAACAAAATGATTGTGAAATGAATACATCATACTTCTTGCCTAAGTAGTAGGGGAGAGAGGGGTTGAAAGTGCCGGGAGTAGGTTGTGCCGATAGTTATATCTCGAAAATAAGAAAAGATTTTTAAAAAATTCTAATAAGAGAAGTATTATTTAGCGCCTGTGAATCTTTGGCAAGTGCTTTTATTTCGTCTGCTGCACGAAATAAATAGCTATATTAGTATGTTATTGGTCCCTGTAAAAAAAGAAGAATTGGGTGGTCCGGGATTTCGAATTGGGATGTCGTTTCTTGAATTCGAGAAAACGACTTTTTCGAATTGGACTGATTTCTGAATTCAGAAATGTATGGCTCCGCGATCAACCCAATTCGACAGATATTTTAAAGATGAAAATAAAGAGTTTTACACTTCACTGGACATTGAACAGTAGTTAATTGAAACGGTGCACGTTATTCACGTAGGTGAATACATTTCTTTAAGCAATAATGTTAATTTTCAATAAAATAGAGAGAATTAAAAATTTGATGTGGTCTTTGTTTACAATAGAATCAGTTTTTAATGATTTTAAGTATATAATTTTGTAATCAAACTTGGAATTAATTTCCTTTCCAGTTTTAGTATTTTAAAACATATAGTAGATTTGTTAAACATATTTTTTTTTAATTATTAATGCTCTTAATATTGATTTAAAATTTTCTAAATTGAAGTAAATTTTAATTTAATTGAAATTAAATAAAAAAATGAGTTTAAAAAACTGACAATTGCTATTAAATTGAAAGTAGGATTTAAAGATGTTAAAAGTAGTTAGAATATTTGGTTTTTAATTATAATTTAACAAATTAATGTTAACATTTTATTAATTTTGTAATGTTATTAATAAATGTGTAAAATATTAGTTACCAATTTTTTTTACATATTTTTTCAAAACAAGACAAAAAAATATATGAATTAATTCATAATTAGAAATAAAGAAAATTAAATTCATTTACTTTCAGTTTAAGCTTTTTTAAATTTATTAAATTTGTTTAAACATTTAGAATAAAAAATGTGTTGATTAAATTACATAGGTCTTATACAATGCACAATATTTGATAAATAATAGGAATAAAGTCAGATATGATATTTTTTATCATTATAAAATATATTTATATATTTACAATAAACACATATCGTTTACGAACTTTCATCTTACAATTTTTTCTGAGATGTAACACTGTTAAGTGAATAATTTTTTTAACATATTACGCTTTTCGAAAGAATTTTGGAATAGCACGTGCTATTCCAAACACTAATACTTTTCAGAAAAAATTGTAAGATAAAAGTTCGTAAACGATTTGTGTATATTCTACATATTTATATAAATATATTTTATAATAATAAAAAATATTATATCTGACTTTTCTTTATATTACTTATCAAATATTGTGCATTGTACATGACCTATGTAATTTAATCAACACATTTTTTATTCTAAATGTTTAAACAAATTTAATAAATTTAAAAAATCTTAAACTGAAAGTAAATGAATTTAATTTTCTTTATTTCTAATTATGAATTAATTCATATATTTTTTTGTCTTGTTTTGAAAAAATATGTAAAAAAAATTGGTAACTAATATTTTACACATTTATTAATAACATTACAAAATTAATAAAATGTTAACATTAATTTGTTAAATTATAATTAAAAACCAAATATTCTAACTACTTTTAACATCTTTAAATCCTACTTTCAATTTAATAGCAATTGTCAGTTTTTTAAACTCATTTTTTTATTTAATTTCAATTAAATTAAAATTTACTTCAATTTAGAAAATTTTAAATCAATATTAAGAGCATTAATAATTAAAAAAAAATATGTTTAACAAATCTACTATATGTTTTAAAATACTAAAACTGGAAAGGAAATTAATTCCAAGTTTGATTACAAAATTATATACTTAAAATCATTAAAAACTAAAATCAAGTTTCTAATTATATTTTATAAAATTTTATTGTAATTCTCTACAATTTACTTTTAAATACATTTAAAAGAGAAAAATTGAAAATTAATTTATTAATATTCAATTACCGACGTAAATGATACTTTCGTATAGAAATCATCATTTGATTTGTTATCATAATACTTCTCAGCTGTCGGTAAGTAAGCTGTTTTAATAACCCTAAAAGTAGAAAACTTTTTCTGTTGTAAACAAAGACCACATCAAATTTTTAATTCTCTCTATTTTATTGAAAATTAACATTATTGCTTAAAGAAATGTATTCACCTACGTGAATAACGTGCACCGTCTCAATTAACTACTGTTCAAAGTCCAGTGAAGTGTAAAACTCTTTATTTTCATCTTTAAAATATCTGTCGAATTGGGTTGATCGCGGAGCCATACATTTCTGAATTCAGAAATCAGTCCAATTCGAAAAAGTCGTTTTCTCGAATTCAAGAAACGACATCCCAATTCGAAATCCCGGACCACCCAATTCTTCTTTTTTTACAGGGGTACTTTGATGCTACGAGAGTATTAGCCTGGCCGGATTACAGGTAATTTACTCGAAAGTAACAGCCCGAATATACATTTGCCCGAATGGTGAACGCCCGAAATATGTTGACCCGAATACTTTTGCCCGAATATAAAATCCCGATTCTTATTAAATTTCCCGAAAAATACCCGAAAAAATAAAATTTTAAGCGATATATAACTTGTATATAACCTTTTATTAAAGTTGTCCTTTCTTAAAAAAGACATCGAGTGGAAAGGTCGAATGAATCGAAAAGTATCGAAGTAAAGAATGGGCAATGAGAATGTAAAATCTTAATAGAAGGGTGTTTTTAAAATTGTTTGTACATGTGAAGGTGGCGCTGCAGTCGTATGTTATTTAAAAAGAGCGCGAATATATAAATTTTATTTTTCACAGTAAAAACAAAGTCTTAAATTTAATGGTGGCTAGTTTTAATTTTTGACTTTCTTAAGCTATCAACTTTATTTAATCATAAAAACTAACTGAAAATTAAAGTTAGTTGTACTCTTACTTAAATAAAACTCAGTTTGTAATTTATTTGTAATGCACCGGACTTAATTTCAGATCCAATGGTATTAATAAAAAGTTGGATGAAATTAACTTCTAATAAGGTACGCTAACAGCTGACTGTAAGTCTGGCGAGGCTGAAAAAGTTGATTGTGACGTCACAAGGGACGCAATTTGCAAACGTGAAAAGTCTGAATAGCGCGTCGCGTCGCCGGTTTACTTTTGACTCGTGTTTTATTAATAATATATAAGTCCATAAATTATATTTATAATTGGTGAATCTTAGACAGAAAGTTTAGTTTTATTAGTATGTTAATATTTTAATTCGATTATAAACAAGTTTATAAACAGTTTATAATCTTAATTTCACCTAATATATATGTGCATTAGCATTTAATTCTTTATCTTAAAGAGAGAAATTTCCACTGATAGTTTTAATAATTGTTGTTTGTTATAAGAAATTAAATGTGACATATGTTTATTTTAATAAAATTCAAGAATATGAACATACACTGTAAAAACAAAGTCTTCCTTTAAGGCGGTGTCAAAGTCGATTGGATTTTTGCATTGAGCTTCAATGGAAAAATCGCATCGACTTTGACACCGCCTTTAAGCTCGAAATTTGTCTTTTTTCAAGGTGTAAACGGAAGACTCCCCAATTGATACAAGTAAGGTGTTAAATAAACTGAAATTCAACTGTAAGCTTGTAAGAAGGCTGAAATTTGGCTAGATGGTTTGGCTGAATTTTAGCCTTCTTACTAGCTTACAGTTGAATTTCAGTTCATTTAACACCTTACTTGTATCAATTGGGGAGTATTCTTTTTAATCTTCTAATCATTACTGACATTCAGCCAATATGGTCTACTTCCGTTTACACCTTGAAAAAAGACAAATTTCTGGCTTAAAGGAAGACTTTGTTTTTACAGTGTTGTTAAGAGAAAGTACTCATAATAAATCTTATTTTGCATTGTCAAAAAAAACGTCAACATTTCAAATATAAATAAGCAAATTATTAACTGAAAAAATTTGAATATTATTATTAATGAAATAATGGACTTGGACAATGGACATATAAAAACTAGCACCGTAGACGGCCGCTTGCGGCCGTCGGAGGAGCTAATGTCCGCACAAAAAGTCTTTGCCCCTCAGAATTTGTTAACTTTGCAAGCTTATAACTCTTTTAAAAAAATTTTTTTAATTTTGGAATAAACAGTTAATAAAGCGTAGTTTATCTGTGCAAATAAATATATGCTATTCTTAAATGGAAAAACTGTTCATTATATCGAGTTTTATCACTCAAAGTTCAAATGTGCGTATAACTTCGTTAAATTTACCTTGTTTGAGAAATAAGAAAATACGTGTCTCTTTATTTTTCATATACAATAACATATTTTAGCGACAGCTAAATCTATAACTTGAAGTTAGTCGACCTGCCTGATTTGAAATGGATTCAGTCCATATATCTACCGATTTTTTCTTTTTTGTCTTAAAATTATTGTATGGTTTTACTGAAACGATACCAAAAAAAATGGATGGACAAGAAGTTTTGGGTTTTTATTCGAAGCTCACCTTGTTGCTGCAGCTAGTCTTTTTTTTACAAAAACTTCAATATCTCCGGAACCAGATGAGTCTTCATAAATTTTGTTTTATTAAATTAAAGGTGAATTCATAAGGATTCCAAATATGTTAATAACATTTTTTCTCACAGAGGAAAGAATAATGAAAAAATTAAAAAAACTTTTTTTATTAAAAAACACTAATTTTTTTATTAACATTATTTTTATTTTAAAGTACACATTTTTACCTGAAAAATGTGTAAACTTCATAAAAATCCATAAAAAATAGTCCAGGACATTCAAAACTTTATGAAATTAATATTAAAATTCAAAATGTCAATAAAATCTCTTTTTCTATAATATTATTAAGTTTTTGGGTCTATTAATTATTTATAGATCAACTTAAGTATTTTCGTATTTGTTTCTCTAGGTAAAGAGGAAACTTTTTCTGCCCGGCGCTCAATGATATCACCAGATTAAAAAATATCTTAACAAATCGCGGCCAGGCGGTACACGCCCATTCTCCCGAAAATACCCGCCCGAATCTATTTGCCCAAAAAGATATGCGCCTGAATGAAAATTCACCCGAATTTTTTCGCCTGAACGGGTTTGCCCGAAAATAGTTATATACGAATACTTAACGTGGAAAGACACATATCTGTATGTTTGTATATATGAAATGAAAGAAACAAAAGAGACTTATTCAGTTAACTCTCCCGAATAAAAATTAAGCTCCGATCTATGTAGCCTCTATGTCATCTGGCCTACTGTGCGACATAGGCCTGCGAGTTAAAACTAACATACAGTCTATGACGGAAATGTAACGCTCGGCTACATAGACTATACATGGGCTTAACAATGTAGGACCTACATAAAAGTTCTACATAGGCTCTATGTAGGTAAATATACATACGATCTACGTAGGATTGGAATGTAATATTTATATAGGCCAAATAATATAGAATCTACATAGAGTGTAAATGTCATTTCTACATATACAAACTGATGTCAAATCTATGTGTATGTAGTATCTATCTAGGCCAAATAATATACAGTCTATATAGAGTGTAATTTGTTCTCTACAAATAGAAGGGATTTATATTTAGTTTAGTTTGGTGTTAAAATTAATTGTAAATATTTTATTATTCTAGTTCTAATAAACAAACAGAAATTACAATTAAATAAAAGAATAAAATTAAAACAATTTCATTATATTTATATACATTTATTCAGTTCCAGTTTTTCATAAGATAAAAAAAATTAAACTCGTATTTATGATACACAATTTATTTATAATTATTTTATATACATTTTTTTAAATTTATTGAATAAATCAATTTAATAATTTCTGTAAAATATAATTAAAATGTATCAGTCCTTTAAAATTCAATATCACACAATAACACTTAAACAATTCACTTTACAACAAATTGTTCACTTAAAAATATCCATTTTAATGCAACAATTCACAAAAAAACTCACTTCACAACAAAATATTAACTTCAAAATAATATTGTCACACACGGTTTTAGACTCTTTGTGACGAATGCTAAAGAGCAACTGACGCTCGAAAGACCTTCGGAAAAAGATTTTACAGAAAATATTTGAAGTCTTTTAACATTTGCTCTGTATATTTCAATCTGAAAAACTTTTAAGTTTTTGTCTAAGTAAATCTATAAGAAAAAAAGAGAACTGGAAAAGCTATAGAATAGTCCCCCTCTTACAATGAGGAACCCTTAAGATGGTCAACTACGACTAACCAGATGTGACAACTCTTGAAAACAAGAAAATTCTTTTAACATTTTATATTTTTACCTTCATATGAAAAATGTTTTACAGTTTTAATAATATTAATAAATTAAAAAGTTGCTTTTAATTGTTTGTTAAATAATTATATTTTTAAATATATTTTAAATACTTCTAAAAATATTTCTAACTCTTTGGCAGTCAACATTTTTTAATAAGATTTTGGATAAAAATGATTCTCTATTAACAAAAAAATAGCTTTTTTTATTTGATTTTTGATTGCTCAAATGCAATCAGGGTTTTTTCTAAATTATATTAATGAATATCATATTGTGTTCGTATATCCTATACAGATATTACATCTCTAGGCCTATATAGTGAGACCTACTCATAGCTTATCTTGATATTACGTTGGGTGGCCTATATCTTTCCTATGTACGAATGTAGATGTAGATCCTACATAGATTTTACGAATTAAAGGCCTACATAGAAAAGCCTATATAAAACTTACCTCAACATTACGTAGGGTGGCCTATATCTTTCCTATGTACGAATACTAATGTAGATCCTAAATAAATTTAATATATATGGGCCTACATAGAAAGACCTACCCAAATATTACCTCAATACTATGTTGGACGACCTATATCTGTCAGACATAGGAATGTTGATGTAGATCCTACATAGATTCATACATAAATCCTACGTAGTATTTACATAGTCCGTGTTAGATTTTTATTCGGGCTATAACTTGAAGTTAGTCGACCTGTCTGATTTGAAATGGATTCAGTCTATGAAATTTTGAATAAACTCAGTTTTTTGATTTTTTCATTTCGGATATTTAAAAAATCTTCATTTTTTAGTGAGTTGGGCAAATTCTAGAAAAATTAAGTAGAAATAGACAAAACTTCGATAATATAGAAGAATTTAACTACAAACATCTAAATTTCAAATGGTATAACTGGATACGAATTCTATGTCAGATTTGCAAAATTCAAAATTGCGGATCGTATATGGCAGACGATTTGGTAAATCTGACAACATATTCGCATTCAGTTGTACCGAAAATACGCAGAAGTATTTGAAATCTGTATCCTCCCAAATAACCTGTAAGTTTGCAGCAAGCTTGCAGCAAACGTACACCACAAGATTTGCAATCTTACACGTAAGCTTGCTGCAAGTTTGCTGCAAGTACAAAAAGGTCCTACTTGCTGCAGGATTGCACAGCAAGCTTAGGACAAGCCAACACTGCAAGTTTCTTCAAAATTCCCAAATATTTAATTATATAATATTCAGCAAATTATTTAATATTTAGTTTTTATTTGATTTTAATATATTTAATATTTATTTAAAATAATATAATAGTAACAACGTTATAATAAAAATGTTATTAATTTCTCCAATCCACAGAATTGTAGTTGTGTACTATTATCCGTGATCAGTGGATAATAGTAAAAAATTGTAAATGTCGTGGCAGACATTAATTATTGATATTATGATCTAAGATACTATTGTGAAGCACCTGTTTAGGGGACTGATACTTATACTCTCCGCGAGACAAGTCGTGCGCGAGAGAGGTATTTCTCGCCATCTATCACGGAGTTAGAGAATTATAAGAGAAACTTCTATTTCTTTTCCAATTCCTTGATAGATGGCGAGAAATATCTCTCTCGCGCACGACTTGTCTCGCGGAGAGTATAAGTATCAGTCCCCTAAACAGGTGCTTCACAATAGAATCTTAGATCATAATATCAATAATTAATGTCTGCCACGACATTTACAATTTTTTACTATTATCCACTGATCACGGATAATAGTACACAACTACAATTCTGTGGATTGGAGAAATTAATGACATTTTTATTATAACGTTGTTGCCATTATATTATTTTTAAAAAAAATAAAGAATATATTAAAATTAAATAAAAACTAAATATTAAATAATTTGATGAATATTATATAAATAAATATTTGGGAATTTTTAAGAAACTTGCAGTGTTGGCTTGTCCTAAGCTTGCTGTGCAATCTTGCAGCAAGCTTACGTGTAAGATTGCAAATCTTGTGGTGTAAGTTTGCTGCAAGCTTGCTGCAAACTTACAGGTTACTTGGGCTGGTTTGTAGTAATATTCTTCTTCATTATCGAAGTTTTGTTTGTTTTTACTCAGTTTTCATAAAATTTGCCAAACTTAGTAAACAGAATGAACGATTACTCAGAGTAAAACGAAAATATTTAAAATTTTCAAAATTTATTTTAAAGAAGAAAAGTAGCGTCTTTAGATGCAATATTGAACTTTTGGCAAAACAATTATCCTTTGATGTTAAAAAACTGGTCTTTTGCACTTTTAAGTTAAAATACCTCGAAAACCTGAAGTGCAGTGTCTATTATGACGCTGGATTCGGAATTATCACGTTGAAAACCTTCTGAAAAGTATGGTTTGATTCGTGTTTAGTAAATACTGTCTGCCTGTGGTACACTCTCTAAATCTGAATTAGTAGAAATTTTAACTTTTCAATTAGTAGGTTAACCCCTTAACTGTTTGAGGAAAATACAACATGATTGACCCAAAATGCCCAGCGGAATCTGATACTTTTTCAAATAGTATAATATATTTAAATTATAACTAATAATTCAATTATTTTCTAAAATATCATTAATAACCCTTATAATTTCTTATAATATTGATATAAAGAAAAATATCTATCAATTTATATACAAATTATATTTATTTTGAGTCATAGTGAACACGACCCACGGGTGGGTCGGAAACAGTTATGGCCATACTTTTTCACGACTCACCCGTGGGTCGGAAACAGGCAAAGGGTTAATATTTAATAATGAATTAGTAGAATGCCTATGCAATGCCTATAACTAATTCAAATTAGTAAGAATTTTCACTATTTGAATAAGTAGTTTTTACTAATTCAATTAGTAAAATGGTTATGTGACGCATAAGATAGCACTCCTCGTGTTCACTTTGGGTAAATACTAAACGTGGTGTACACAGTATATCAAGTGACTCGTATAATTTTGAATACTTTTTGTAAGTGTTAAGTGCTAGAAAAGAATTCTTGTGCTAAATATGCTAAGATCGTTTAGATTTTGGTGATATTTAAAGAAATTTTTATTTCTTAAAAAACTCTGGAAGTGCTAATAATACAATTTTTATAGTGTTGTCTGTGTGTAATTGTGATAATAATTGTGATAATTTTCTAATCTATTTTAAAATGAACTAAATTTTTGTTTAATATTTAATTTGATCAATTTATTCTTTATTTTCTTCGTGTAAATTAATGTGTCTTTAAAAAATACTTAAGTCTAAATATATTGTTTAAAATTTCTAAGAATAAACATTTTACTAATTCATTTAGTAAGAACTTCTTTCTTTTTCTTCTTCTTCTTAGCCATAGAGTGTATAAAACACTATATGTGTCCTGACGCGGAGAAAGGGACCTTACGTCCAAACAGTGAATTGTACAGAAACCGTATTAGAAGTTGAGTCTTTCTGATTGGTGGAGAGCCTGAGTTAAAGTTCTGCCCCACTACTCGTCACACATTGATATTTGTCCATGTTACCCGAAGCAAAATAGTCGTATGTGTATGGCATGTAGGTAGTATAAGAAAGTAGAGGGGCTGGTTTTGTGAATTGCCTTCTGCTAGCGTATAAAACACTTCACATTGACCGTGTTTAATCATTAATAACAAAAAAATGTGTAAGTAAAATAAAATTTTGTTTTTTGTATACGAAAGAGCAACTCAAAATCTATAGATTAGTATTAATATCTCAAAAATAATTTTTTTTGGCGTAAGGTCCCTTTCACCGCGTCAGGACACATATGGTGACGTTGGCAACGTACGAGCCATTAAAAGCTTTGTATACAGCCATAATCTGTGTCCAAGGATGGGTATGCAATAGGGTGTCCCAAAAAAATATAAAGTTTTTTTTATTGGGTCTCATCCCCTAAAATTCTTTCAAATTGTGTAAAAATAAGAACACAATATTTGGAAATAAAATTTTTTAATATTAACCCGTGGTTCAGAGCCTTTGAACCACAAAAACGCTAAAAACCCTACTAAAAATAAAATCAGGAATGGTCAGACAAATGGTCAGGCCGCCTGACCACTTTAATCCAGTTTTCTTACGATTCTGGATGGATCTCGTCAGAAATCTATCACAACTGATCAGGAGGAAGTTTAAAGTGGTCACAAGTTTGCTACTATCCCCTCCTCTTTGTTGACCCCGCCCATAATTGGTGACTATTTGAGACCATTTGTATCTCATTTTTGACCATATTTTTAAGCCACTTCTGTTTTATTTATTTAAACAATATGCAAAAAGTTGCAACAAATTAATTTTAAAAAATATATTTTATTAATTAATATCAGTTTGTTTACATACGGAACAACTTGAAACTAATTCCCGGAATTAAATTAAAATTTGGACCCTACGGGGATCGAACCCCGACGCATGACCTAACCTAGTGCCTAAACAAACTGCCCTACCGACTGCGACTACCGAACCGACTTACATATTTCTGGATTCAACTGTCTATATAAAGAGCAACTGTAAAATAGTAAAATTCAATTACCAATATTATCAATAAATCAGAATAAACTGTTAAATAATTTTTATTAATTAATTATATTTCAATTTAGTCATAATAGGTTATGTGAATTAATAAAAATTAACATTATTAATTGAATCAATAATAAATTAAGTATTAACTTTACAATTTGGAATGTTTCATAAACTATACTACGAATACAGATTAATAATAATTATTATTATATCTGCATTTAAAATGAATTTAGTATTTAATATTAATTTAATTTAACATTATAATTTATAATAATAATAAATTATTAATGCAATATTGAAATTTTTATAAATTTTAAATTTAAATTATTAATAATCATTATAGTAAGAAATTATTCTATTAATGATTAATAATAATTTAAATATAACTGTATTTCAATTATAATGCAAATACTTCTCATAATAAGTACTGACTGGTATAGTAAATTACTAATATTATGAAACAAAATTTATTACTAATTAACTATATTAAATAATTACAAGTAAATATACATATATTAAATTAATATATTATAAATATACATTACATAAATATATTAAATAATTTTAAAAGAATGGTCCGAATGTTTTGATTTATTTACCTACTTTTGCTGTATAATTAATTCAATAATTATACCAATTTGAAAAATGAGAACTTTTGTTAAGTTAAAAGAACAATTTTTATAATAGAATAATGTATTCTGAAATGTAAAAAATAAATTTGAAAGATTTGTATATATAAATTTTCATGAGACTTTACCAAAATTAGAAAGATGTACCAAAATTTTTATAGGTTATGTGTTCACACATTTCAGAAATAGTCAAGAATTTCAGAAATGGTCAGGAATTTCAGAAATGGTCACAGCTTCGAAAATGGTGGGAGTAAAGCGGGAGGAGCTTGGAAAGTATTTGGTTAGGAATGGTGAGAAACGTTCGAAAATGTCAGAAGTGGTGAGACTGTTCAGGAATGTTCAGAAATTCTGACCATTCATGACGATTCCTGATTTTATTTTTAGTAGGGAATATAGTGTTTTTTCATTTTTAACATAAATATAAATGTCAAAATATAATGAATAGGGTGTTATTGTAAAAATAATTAAATTACCTTTCGATCCATATGTCATAGTATAAGATTCAATGAAAATTAAGAGTGTTACAGTCGATTAAGATCAAATTTCATGAAAATTTTGATGATTTTTATTTTTTAGACACTTAAGTAACTTGTACTTTTCTTACATTAAACAGTAAAAAATATTTAGGTTTTAATTTTTTTATTGAGAGTAACATTACGGAAAATTTTAGCCCTTGTGGACCTCGATTTGATTGGAAATGACAATTATACACTAGATTTAGTGAACGAAACTATTTTTTTCATTTTTATCATTCCTTCAACATTTGCAGCAAAAATTGAAACAATAAATTTAGATATAAATTACACACTAAAAAAAAGTTTTACTTTCAGCCTCTTTTTAAGGCTAAATTTAAGGTGTAAACGGAGTCAGCCCTGTTAAACAAGGACAGACTTATGTGAAATACATGGGCTGAATTTAAGGTGTAAACGGAGTCAGACTTTTTTTCCTGTGTAGTGGTCAAGAAATACTGAAGTCGCTGATTTAGAGTCCAACGTCAGTTTTTCAAATTTCAAAATGGCGGAGAACTTCATAAAAGTCGATCGAATTCGTCTCAAAATGGGGTAACGGATTTTAAGACGAATTTAATCAAAGATTAAATTACGGATTTTTGTAATGTTACAGACTCTCAATAAAAAAATTAAAATCTAAATATTTTTTACTGTTTAATCTAGTTAATTACATAAGTGTCTAAAAATTATCAAAATTTTCATGAAATTTGATCTTTAATCAACTGTAACACTCTTAATTTTCATTTAATCTTATACTATTGACATATGGATCGAAAGGTAATTTAATTATCTTTACAATGATACCCTAATCATTATATTTTGACATTTATATTTATGTTAAAAATGAAAAAACACTAAATTTTTAGCGTTTTTATGGTCCAAAGGCTCTGAACCACGGGTTAATATTAAAATTTTTTATTTCCAAATATTGTGTTCTTATTTTTACACAAATTGAAAGATCTTTAAGGGATGAGACCCAATAAAAAAAAACTTTTTATTTTTTTGGGACACCCAAGTATGCAACTGTCTGAAACTTTAAAGAAAAAAAAAAAAAATTAGTAAGAACTAATGGCGTCTAAATATGCGCATGCGCAAACCTGCACCTTTTGCATTTATTCTCCCAGTGGTCAAAAAACCATCATTGTTTTAAAAACGTTTTTAGAACGTTTCATGTCTGCTAAATAACGTCCCAAAAACGTTATATGGTTCTAAAACGTTTTAAAAGCAATGGAACGTTTTTGGAACATTATTTTGCAGACATGAAACGTTCTAAAAACGTTTTTGGAACTTTTTTAAAACAATGATGGTTTTTTGCCCACTGAACTTTTACTAATTCAATTAGTAATGACGTAATGACTATTTGAATTAGTAGTTTTCTACTAATTCTAGGTGGACGACTTTTCCCCATTTCAATTAGTAATATTCTACTAAGAATTAGTAGAATTTTACTAATTCAGATTTAGAGAGTTTAAATGTGGTAAATATTTCAAAACTCCTTGCCATGTCAAAAAACGAGATATTGTGGTTGACATTTTTTATTTTTAACATAATCGCAAAGGGTTTTGAAATTCTTACCACATTTAAAGGACACCCGAAGATATATTTTCTCAAACTTTAAAGAATTTCTATGGAAAAACAATTTTTTCAAGAGTAGCAGCCGGAGGATTCGAATTTTTTTAAGCTGCGACTAAGATTATCTATGGCAAAAAGCACA
This sequence comes from Leptopilina heterotoma, assembly GCF_015476425.1. Classification (NCBI taxonomy): domain Eukaryota; kingdom Metazoa; phylum Arthropoda; class Insecta; order Hymenoptera; family Figitidae; genus Leptopilina; species Leptopilina heterotoma. Next base: position 665,313 of record NW_025110970.1, on the reverse strand, counting down.
GAAAATTACTGTAGAGCCTTAAAATTTTCCAAAATTGATGAAGAAATTGTCGTTTATCATCAATTTTTCAAAAATTTAGGAACCGTTGCTCTCTAAATTTGAATTAGTAGAATTCTACTAATTCTTAGTCAAATTCTACTAATTGAAAAGGGGAAAAGTCTTCCACTAAGAATTAGTAGAAAACTACTAATTGAAAAAGTTATTTTTCGCTACTAATTGAATTAGTAGAATGTAGAATGTCAATGCGCATGCTCCCGCGTGCGTCTTTTTTACTCGCTTCTTTGATTTTATAAAAACATGCCATCTAAAGAATTGTAAAACTATTTAATTATATTGATTGATTTAAACTTTTATTCAGATTATAATTATAATTGAAAAAGAGAAAGAATGTTTGAGGTAAGGAGTTTATATACAATTTTTTAATTATTAGAAAAGAAAATTGAATATTATATGTTAACTATTTTATCGACAGTATATATAATACAATAAATAATTTACACCATAAAAATGTAGTTAATACACATTTTTTGTATGCACGTTTTCATCGTTCCAGCATGCAATGATGAAAATACCGGCGTCTACTATCGGTGTAAAATGTAATCTAAAGTCAGTTGGCTTTGACCGCTTATATCTTGAGTAATAAAAATCGCATAATATTGAAACAACTTGGAATCAGTAGCTACAACATTTCTACGTTACTGTAGAAAATGAAGGAAATACAAAAAAATTATTTCGAGAGTTATTAATTTTTGAAGGGAAAAAGAACATGTTTTTTGACACTATTTTCAATAAGACCTACTTTGGTAACATGTAACTCGTTTAATGAGAGTCCTATGATATTCCTGATTTTTTTCTATGTTCCTTAAATCTTTCTGAATAATGTTATTTAAACAAATAACCGTTATTATAATAACTTTTTGAGATATTTAAACGAAATAGTAGTCATGTTATCTTTGTTGGAAATTAAGGTACGAAGATGAGACAAAGTACACGTTACGGAGAATACGACACTTATTACGATTCATCAACAAAAGTTTGGAAAAAAAAATTATATCAAGAAGTTATTTGCAAAACTATATTCAGTTTTTTGCTTTATTGCACCATTAGCGGTAAGGTGCACACCATCATAAACCATTTCCCATAGGCGTCAACATTTTAAATGCGATAAACTGTATTATTGTAGACATGAGCAGGTAAGTGAGGGCTTCAGGTCACTTCTACCCAAACCTACATACAATTTTGAATTTCTTAAGGGGGGCGCCTACTTTAGAAGGTACAAAACTGCGTACATTTCAGGAATTTTTTTCTCAAACACATTTAAATAAATCGATGCGAGATTTAGTGTATATTTTCTTATATATTTAAACCTTTGAAATATAATTTTTTCATTAAATGAAAATAGAATTTAATAATAAAATAAACGCCATATATATAACGCCTCGCTGCTGAAATTTTCCCATTGCGTACAACCTAGGGTACACAATTCTTATCTAAAACAAAAAAAAAATTTCTTTAAATATACATTATTACCTTCTGTATGAATTAAAAGATTTCAGTAGAAAGTAAAAACTGAAATTTTTACATGACTTTTTAAAAAAAATGTAATTATTGCCAAAAAAAATCTCATTTTTTCTTTAAAAGAAAGCATTAAATTTAATTCTATCAAAAACAAATTTAATTCATACAGAAGAGACACTCTTTATCTTCAAAACAAGCCCAAATAGACCTTAATCGGTTGATTAGATTTTTGTCTATCGTGTACGCAAACTACAAAAACAGTGTTTTGAGAAAAACGCGTTTAAAGATTGAAAAACATATAAATGCTGTTTCGCGGCCTCGATGAACGACTATTTTTTTATGTGTAGCTCTTGGATAAGAAGACATTTTACTGATAAATGGTAATTTTAATGGTAGGTGTAATAGTAGATAAGCGCGACAAATTATGAAAAGTATTAGAGACCGCGAGTGGAATCGCGCGCCAGGCCAAGCGCCAGGCCACACGCTTTATTGCGTTCTACAAGCTGTAACTCGAAAAATACTTTGTATTTTGACGTAATATTTTAAGAGCATATTCTCTTATAGTTGTACTTTTTTTTGGGACAAAATCGTAGAACTTCCGTTAGGATCAAGATTTTTAAAAAATTCAAATTGGAAGTGACAGCTGTATTCTTCTAGAATAGAGGAAAAATACTGAGAATTTCGAAAAAAAATGTTTAACCTATAAAAAATGATTATAACTGCAACGGTTTTGGATAAAATTCACATTTTTACGTTCCCAGAAAGAGGATAATGCTTCTTTTTTGTTCATTCTGAGATATTTTATAATTTTTGATGTGCTTTTAACAAATTTGAGGTTACAATTACAAATTTCAAAATGGCGGATTGAAAATGGCTTACTAATATGAAATATCTATAAATTGAGTGAGAATCTATAATTTAAAGGTTTCTTGGCTTACTGTAAATGAATTGGATTGTTTATTTACACATTTTAAAATGGACGATCCAATATGGCCGACTGCAGAAACAAATGGATTTTATTTTTAGATGAAATCATAGAAATTCTGACAGGATAAAGATTTTCATATAATTCAAATTGAGGGTAAAATATTATTTCTTGGAAAACAGAAGAAAAATATAGAGAGTGGTGATAAAATATATTTAACCTATAAAAATTGTCCACAAAAATGACAGTTTCCAATTAAACATAATTTTTTCCTTCCCAGAACCAGAAAAATGCATGTTTTTTATTACTTCTAAGATATTTTATAAATTTTGATGCGTTCTTAACAAAGATAAAGTTCCAATTCCAAAAATTAAAATGTCGGAATCAAAATGGTTGAGTAAAATGTAAAATATCTATACATTAACTTCGAATCCATAATCTAAAGGTTTGTTTGCTTACTTCCAATGATTTTGATTATTCAATTGTATATTTCAAAATGGCGGATTCAATATGTCTAAGCCAAGTAGGCCAAATCAATCTAATTATAATGAAAACATTTACTGAACAGCTTAATAAATTTTAAAAAAAGATGTTGAAGTACAAATTGTAAATTTAGAAGTGAATAATTTAAGTGGAAAAAAGCACTCTTTACATCCAGTCGAAATTGATGTTCTGAATGTTTTTAGCTTACTTATAATGAAAGAAAAAATAGAAAAACTTGAAATGTGAAATAGTGGATTTAATCTGACTGTTTCGAATTGTCAAATTTGAAAGAATGATATATTGGAAATTGCGATTAGACTATTTTCAATCATATATAAAGAATGTAAAGTCGGAATTCTACTTTTCAAATAATGAACTAAATGTTAAAGGGGAGTTATTTAAAATACACTTTGTATCTTAATGGTTATTATGGCACTTATAAATTTTATAAGTAAATTTTGCAATACTATAACTAAATAACTATAACACTAAATAACGAAATTAAGGTGTTCTTTTTTTAATTAAAATTTCAACTTGCTTCGTAATAACAAAATTTTTTTCGTAACTTAAAAATATTGTAACGTACATTTGTTATAAACCCATGATGTTTTAAACATTATCATAATGCGGTCGAAGTGATGTTTTTAAACAGTTAAAAGCAAAATTAAAGTTTAGTTTAAAGAATTCAAATAGTGAATTAAAAATGGTGGGTGAAAATTTTAATAATTATTGTAATAATAATATGAACTTATAAGGTTGGTAAAATTAACAAATAAAAATAAGAATTGCTATTCTATTCTTTTTGATGCGAAGATAACAAAAACGAATTTTCATACTTTGTTCTCTATACAGACAGACTTTATTCCAGATCACTTTCATCACTGCTTGAAGAAGTTTCATTTTCAGAGATTTGCCTACAATGTTTTTTATTAGAATTATTATTATTATTATTATTATTATTATTATTATTATTATTATTATTATTATTATTATTATTATTATTATTATTATTATTATTATTATTATTATTATTATTATTATTATTATTATTATTATTATTATTATTATTATTATTATTATTGATCTTAATTAAAACTTTGTAAATTTTATTTATAGGTATTTTATAAATATTTTTACCTTTCTTCAAGAAAAACATTTAAAGAAGTCGGAACTTCAGTTTCCTTTTGTTTTTGCCGATTGTAAATAAGAATCATTGAGATTTTTGGATCACTAAAATAGATCGCTCGATTAAAAACATCCAAGATCCTGCAACATGCAACATCTGTTATGCTGGCGTGAATGTGTCCTCATATTTTTTCTATAGTATTTATGCCAGGATTCTAACGCGTCTTCGCTAAAATAAATCATGGGTAAAGGAAATTGTTCCGCAATATCGCATCCATGTTGAAGGAGTTTATGGACAGTTGGACTCATTCTGGACCATGGATAGAGAGCGTAATTCATTTTGTAAGTTTCCTTGGCAAATTTTCGGAGTTCTTGCAAATTTAAATGCTTTTTGCTTTTAAATAGTAGCAAAATGGAAGCTATATTAGTAACAAACTGAGGATCTAGACCTAAAGCATCAGCAAATCCTTTAGGGTTATTAAAGCATCTGCGAGCCACTTTTCCCGTATTTGTTGTTCCATGGCCTTGCAAAATTTGGTCAACTCTTACACCAATTTCTTCATAAACCCTCTTCTGTACTTCACGTTTTCTTTCGTCATGTTGATCTGAATTTAAAATTACACTTAAAAATTGTTTTTTCTTATGTATGTAATTCTTTTCAATTACTTGTTTAATATCACACCAAACCTGAGGGGGTCATACGTTACAAACAAAACAGTTTTGTGGATAATACAGTTTCTATAATTTTAAGAATTTCTTAAAATTAATCCAGGAAACGCTATTATTCTACAAATATGAAATATTCTAGAAATCATGATCCCCTTCGGAATTGTATGGTGTGCATCAGGAAAAACATTTTATAACAAAAGTGAAATTTCTTCGATTTTATACACTGTTAAAAGAAGGGTGTAAAAAATGAAACTCCCAACCGAGTTCTATAAAATTTGCATCCTTTAAGGAGTTAAAGCTTAATTCTTCAGTCCCCACTCTTCTGCAACATAGCGAGTATGAGACTCACTCTCCTGTGAGAGTTGATTTTTAAGTCCCAAATTTTAACTCCCAATTCCAACAACCGTTAACTCCCAAATTTTTTACAGTGTAGTTAAAAATTTTATCACACAAAATGTTTTATTTAGAAGATAATTACTTTTTCATACTTTACTGTAAGTTGTCTGACAAACTTTCAACTCTTTTAATCATACCTTTTAATTCTTTTCGAATATCCCAAACTTTTAGTTCTGAGCGATAGGATAGATGCAATAAGTATTCCATTGACTTGATTTCACAATGCAACAAACCCAGTCCATGTCTTAGAGACGAAACGTTTGCAGTAAAATCACAATTTTTTCCAAATTCGTGTGTAGTTTTCAGACACATAGGACAACGACTGGAAGCTTTATTTTTTACTATTGTGTTAAGGCATTTGCCATCAAACAAGGATTGGAATACGATGAATTTTACTTTTACTCTACTACCATTATGAATTTTAAAGCAATGTGGCGAAAGTCCTTCAATTTCTTTACTGAGACGATGAAACTCGTTCTGTGTTGTTTCATTATCCTCTTTCTCAATAGCTATCCTTAAAGGTCTGCAAAATCTAACACTCTGGGGAGTAGGATTAATCCAAATACTCGTACTTGTTACTACGTCTTTTAATTGTACTATAATCAAGTGACTAATGAAAAGTGATTGATGAGGATTCACATTTTCACACTCCATTTCTTGATATTTCTGTTGAGGGTTCGTATGCCCACTTGAACTATCCATGCCCAGTGTAACCATTAGCTCTAAATTTATCACAGAACTTTTAGAATCTTGAACCACAGCTTCACATAATCGCTCTGCACTTTTATTTAACAGATTCTGCATTGGGACAAAACATTCGAATTCGGAAGACTGGTAATTTTGTGGCTGACACTCAACCATTTCTTCAAATACTTTTCTATACGAAGGATATACTCTACTGCCTTTCTGTCTAGAATCTTTCACTAAAGAGGAGTAAGTGCTCTTGCTGTAATTGTTTTCTAAATAAAATGCTAATGCGGAATCATTTGAATGACGTAATTGAGTATCATTTATTTTAAGATTTTCCTTTTCAGTATTTGAACTTGAACATTCCGAATTTGAAGAAACTTTACTTTTACCTATTTTTAATGCCATTTCCAAAACAGTAACATTGTTGTCAACTGAAGCTGCTAGCTCCTGAGCTCGTCTGTATTTTGTTTTCTTGCAAGAACTATTTATACTAATTTTCTTTCTCCCTGTATTTATGCTAATTTTTGATTTCTTTGGTGGGCGACCTCTTTTTCCAGATGCCTTCTTAATATTTATCTTATCCATCTTAAGAAAGAAAGAATTTCAGTTATAGGCTTAATTTGACATTCCTCTAAACAAGAAAAAAATTGAAAGATCTTACCTCTAATCATTTACCTGGCATTGTTAAAGACTCACAAGTAAACAAATATTTAAAATCATAAAAGCTATAATAATAAGATGATACTAAAACTATTTCTATCTGTATTTAAAATTAATCAAATTTTTAACCACAAAATCTAACTTCTAATGTCAATTAAAGAGAAACAAAAAATAGTAATATGTCTGATATCAGTCAAAGAAGTATAGGAAATTCTAACACAGCTTCAGATTCGTTGCCGTAAATAGAAATTGGACAATACATTCTTTATCTACGAGTGAAAATGGTGTAAGTAGCAATTTTCATTACGATCATTTCGAGTTGGCCAATTTAGCTTACCCATATTAAATCTGCCATTTTGAATTCTATTGGGAATCGACATAAACCAGAAGTTATCTGGTGGTGAAAAAACAAACTATTGTTATACCCCATTTCACTAGCAAAACGCAGTGAATTGTCGAAATTTAATTAGTCAACCAATAATGGAAAGTGAATTATATTTCTGTTAGAAGTGATATTGTTGATCCAAGTGCAAATATTTTGTAATTCCAGTAACATATTCACGTTTTTTTTTAATTCACCTGCTTTTCGCGGTATTTTGGGGTCTCTTCGTCGCCATTTTGGATAGACCACGCCCCCATGTCGATTCCCAATAACTGAATAATCAAAATCATTGGAAGTAAGCAAACAAACCTTTAGATTATGGATTCGAAGTTAATGTATAGATATTTTACATTTTACTCAACCATTTTGATTCCGACATTTTAATTTTTGGAATTGGAACTTTATCTTTGTTAAGAACGCATCAAAATTTATAAAATATCTTAGAAGTAATAAAAAACATGCATTTTTCTGGTTCTGGGAAGGAAAAAATTATGTTTAATTGGAAACTGTCATTTTTGTGGACAATTTTTATAGGTTAAATATATTTTATCACCACTCTCTATATTTTTCTTCTGTTTTCCAAGAAATAATATTTTACCCTCAATTTGAATTATATGAAAATCTTTATCCTGTCAGAATTTCTATGATTTCATCTAAAAATAAAATCCATTTGTTTCTGCAGTCGGCCATATTGGATCGTCCATTTTAAAATGTGTAAATAAACAATCCAATTCATTTACAGTAAGCCAAGAAACCTTTAAATTATAGATTCTCACTCAATTTATAGATATTTCATATTAGTAAGCCATTTTCAATCCGCCATTTTGAAATTTGTAATTGTAACCTCAAATTTGTTAAAAGCACATCAAAAATTATAAAATATCTCAGAATGAACAAAAAAGAAGCATTATCCTCTTTCTGGGAACGTAAAAATGTGAATTTTATCCAAAACCGTTGCAGTTATAATCATTTTTTATAGGTTAAACATTTTTTTTCGAAATTCTCAGTATTTTTCCTCTATTCTAGAAGAATCCAGCTGTCACCTCCAATTTGAATTTTTTAAAAATCTTGATCCTAACGGAAGTTCTACGATTTTGTCCCAAAAAAAGCATTTGTTCCCACTGTGCGCCCCCCTTAAGACAGGAAAAATATTTTGGGTGTTTACACCTCTGTACATCCTTAGAAACCAGATCTTTAAAGTTATAAATCAGTTTTAACCACAGAAAAAAATGACCAAAAAAAGGGTAGTAGTGCTAAGCTTGGAGTCTCGGACAAAAAGACTTACAGTAGTATGCACCTGACTGCTAATGGTGCAATAAAGCAAAAAACTGAAAATACTTTTGCAAATAATTACTTAAAATAATTTTTTTTCCAAACTTTTGTTGATGAATCGTAATAAGTGTCGTATTCTCCGTAACGTGTACTTTGTCTCATCTTCGTACCTTAATTTCCAACAAAGATAACACAACTACGGTTTCGTTTAATAATCTCAAAAAGTTATTATAATAACGGTTATTTGTTTAAATAACATTATTCAGAAAGATTTAAGGAACATAGAAAAAATCAGGAATATCATAGGACTCTCATTAAACGAGTTACATGTTACCAAAGTAGGCCTTATTGAAAATAGTGTCAAAAAACATGTTCTTTTTCCCTTCAAAAATTAATAACTTTAAGAAAAAAATTTTTATTTGTTTTTAATTTTTTACATTAATGTAGAAATAAATTACTTACTGATTCCATACAGTTTCAATATTGTGCGATTTTTTTTATTCAAGTTATAAGCCTTCAAAGTCAACTGACTATACTTTTTGAACCGATAGTAAAGATATATATATATATATATATATATATATATATATATATATATATATAATACAAACAAAAAAAGAAAATAAAGAGAATGTGTATACACACTTTCCCAGTTCTAAAAAAGTGATGAACGATGATTTCAATATCACTTCACGCACTTGTTGTTTGTATAAATATTTTTTGAATTTTAAAATCTTGGAAAAAGATTGCAGCTTGCTCAGGAAAAACCTTTGACACTACACAACAGGAAGCTAAGGGCCGTTTAGTGTTACCGAAAGTGAACGCTAAGAGCGCTCCTTCGCATCACCTGACTTTTACTAATTCAAATAGTAAAAACTACTAATCAAAAAAGTAAAAATTCTTACTAATTTGAATTAGTTATATTTTTTTGTCGACATTCTACTAATTCATTAGTCATAGTTCATAAAACTACTATTTCATTAGTAAAATATTATACTACTAATTTAAATAGTAAAAATTCTACTAATTCAAATTTAGAGAGTGATAAAAAACAAAAGAAATTACAAAAACTTACGTTTTGACAACACACTTTAACAATTCGGAAGAAATAATTGTGTTCCTTATATACCCGCCGTTTGTGAATTTTGGTTTTTGTTTCTAAAATCTTACTGTAAATACAAAATAAATATATTTATTACTTAGTGAACTCAATAAAGTTTCCCATAAGAAAGCCCATTAATAAAAAACAATCACTTTGAGAAGTTAAAAATGAAACAACTTACCTCAGCAATCAAATGTTTTCCACGTTTGAAACTTCACTAAAACACATTAAGTCACTTACAAGCTACTATTCTTCACAAAATAATTAATAATCACAATTATTGCATTGAAAAGTGTTGCCAGTTACCGCAGCAACAATTTTTCAAAAGCAAGTAACACAATTTATCGATAAACGGCGCCGATAGCATCAACTGCACCCGAAAATAGAATTTTGTTCCTAATAGCCCCAGTTTACAATACCTAAAATTTTTTATTAAAAAAATTAATTTTTTTTTATTAACTTTATTTTTATTTTAAATTAAATTTTTACCTGAAAAATGTGTAAATTTCATAAAAATCCACAAAAAATATTCCGAGATATTCAAAATTTTATAAAATTAATATTAAAATTCAAAATGGCGTATCTTCAAAAATGTTTGAATTTAAAAAAATCTGTCCGCGCTTCGCGCGGGGGCACGCGAATATTGATCGTCGAGCTTCGCGCTCCGGCGATTATTTCGCACGTCGCGCTCCGTTTGATGTTGCGCTTCGCTCGCGGTGGTCTGAAATTGTTTTGCTTTATTTGTGTTCTTGTTATTATTTCCTGTTATATGTTTAATAAAACATTTTTTTCTTAAAGTTACTACGACTTTAAGGATTACATTCTCATCACATGTTTTTGTTTGCTGATGATTGCGAGATTAAGTGGATTAAAATGTATATTTTTGGTAGAGATGTGCAAAAAGATCGAAATGTCGATACGAGCCAAGTCCAAGCCGGCTCGATGTATCAAGTACTCGACATTTTCGAGTACTTGAGTGACTTCAAGTACTCGAAAAATTCGAGTACTCGGGTAAATTCGAGGACTCGATTAAATTTGAGCACTAGAGTGAATTCGAGTACTCGAAACTATTCGAGCTTTTTACACGGCTCGGCTCGAAAAATAAAAAGCTCGAGTTAGCTCGATCAAGATTCGAGCTTCAAGCTTTTTGCACACGGAGAGAGATTTTGTATTAATATTTGTTAAAATTGTCAATAGAATTTAATATATTCTTTTTCAATTTAGGGAAATCGTGTTTTATATTAAAAATTAATATTGTGCATATTAGTAGGCAGCCCTTGATATATTTTACAAAAATTAATAAAATTGTAATACAATTTAATAAAAGAATTATAATTTTTAAAAATGACTATATTAAAATCGCAGTCCGTGAAAGTATCGAAAGAATAAGAAAAATTGAAATAGTTCTTTTAAATTTTAGAATAAAATACATATTTCAATCTTTAATATAGTCAATACTAAAAATTATGAGTGAGTCGAAAAGGACAGGAAATAAAAAGACGTAGGAAGGAGGAGGATAGAATTATCGTTTCGAAAGTATTTCGCACACACACCAATGAGCTAACGCAAGCATCATACTATACATCATACTATACAAACACAAACTATATACAATTTCGGAGATCTATGCTAAAACCTATAAACGCATACATATAAACTTAACTTAAATACAAATAAACGCAATAACGCACGCACGCTGTACATTGGGAGATACAGTTCTCAACTTCCTTATATACTAAACTCGAGAAATTTTCTGAACTTGTGAGAAAGTGATATTTTCTCCATATTTTGTTTAAAAAAGTTCTTAATTTATTTTACATTATAAATACATACTTTTGTATGCTGGGTCAAAATTTTATTCAGAAATGTTTATCATAATACTGTTTTTAAAATTGTTTGTTTCTGGAAAATGATTTCTATTGAAATTATATCCAATTTTTCGTTATATAAAAAAACCCATCATTTAATTTATTGGCATAAGAAAATGCAGCATATCTTAAATCATTTTTTTAAGGACGCTGCACGGTGGGAAATATTTAAAAGTACGCATAGGCGTAGCGAGCGATAGGAGAAAATCTTATTTTTTATTTTTTTTATTTTTTTTATTTTTTTTATTTTTTTTTTTTTTTTTTTTATTTTTTTTTATTTTTTTGGAAGTTGAGGACAACTTCCACTCTTTTCCCCTCTTTTCGTCCCTCTTGGTGAAATTTTTTGACTTTGATAATTAATTAAAAAAAATCCAGATTGAAAATGAAAAAAAGGGCGATTTAGGGAAAAATAATATTTAATAGAGAATATTCAACAAGTTTTCTTATGACGATTAGATGTTTCTATGGGCGTGAATATCAATCCGCGTTTTCCAAAACATAGCAAACTGACAGCTCAATATGGGAGGTTAGCCATGGCCGACTATATCAGGTTGCACCGTTTGCGTAGTACAGTAGGAATGAACGTGAGGAACAAAAATATTAAATGTCAATTATACTCTCATTGTTTACTATTACATTTATTATTTGTTTATTTATTTATTATTGTTATTATATCTATTATTATTTATTATTTTACTTACTTTTTTAAAATATTATTATGGAAAAGTATTAAAACAATAAAAAAAAATTTTTTATGAAAAAATTATTAAACAAATAAAATTTCTAAACCAAAAAAAAGTAAATAATAAAAAATTATGAAATGTATAATTTTAAAAAATTTTTATTGTTATTTTTATTATTGATATTTTTAAGTATATGAAAAATCTAATTTAAATATTCCACAAAATTAGTTTTAAAGTAATTTTTTGTAAGGAATTCAACGGTCATAAAATAAAAGCGGACAGAAAATATTTTGACCCTTTTTAGGGTTCCGTACCCGGTAGGAACCCTATTGGAACGGTTACAAAAATGACCATGTACCCCCCTCCCCCCCTAGAACTCACAGTTTTACACCTAGAGAGCTAAAAATTGGTACACGTATGTATTTTTACGCGTAGATTACAGGAAAAATATAGCGAACGTGATTGGGATTGATCTTCATAGAGTTTTCGTCGAAAAACATCAAATTTTGGCCATTTTTCGCAAAAAAAGGCATGTACCCCCCCTAGCGCTCACAGTTTTTTACCTAGAAAGTTGAAAATTGGTATGCATATGTATTTTCAAAAATGGATTAAAGGAATAATATAGCGAACACATTTAGTATTGATCTTCATTCTGTTTTTATCGAAAAAGTCAAAAATTTTGAAAATTTCGAAAAAAATGCATGTACCCCCCCCCCCCCTGGCGCCCACAGTTTTTTATCTGAAGAGCTGAAAATTGGCATACTTATTCGTTTTTACGCATAGATTACAGGAAAAATATAGCGGAAGTGATTAGAATTGATCTTCATGATGTTTTCATCGAAAAACTAAAATCTCTTTTTGAAAGCTCGAAAATTCTTTAACCGTTGCTGGTTCTCTCAATTCTTAATCTAGTGGACTGTCGCTATACATTTTTATTTATTTTTTCGTGTAGATTTCAAAAAACATACAGAAAAAATTATTGGAATTCATCTTCATATTTTTTTTTGCGAAAAACTAAAAAAAAATTTCGTTTTTAAAAAAAAAGTGTGTACCCCATCCCCCTTGGTTTTCACAATTCTTGGCATATTGGACTGCAGTTTTGCTTATTTTATGTATTTTCGTCAGTAGATTTCAGGAAAAATATAGCGAACCTGATTGGATTTGATCTTCATATTTTTTTCATCGAAAAACTTAAAGTTTTTAAAAATTTCGTCAAAAAAGCGTTTATTTCACCCTAGCACTCACGGTTTTTAACTAAAGAGCTGAAAATTGGTACACTTTTGTATTTTCACGTGTAGATTACAGGTAAAATATAGTGGAAATGATTAGAATTGATCTTCATTGCGTTTTGAGCGAAAACCTATAGTATATTTCGTAACGAGTGCAAGCAGTTGTCAATTTTTGAATGAGCACTTTTTTTGGAACAAACTGTAGGCGAAGCGAAGCTTCGTCTACAGTTTGTTCCAAAAAAAGTGCTTTTTCAAAAATTGGCAACTGCTAGCACTAGTTACGAACGATATTTTTCATATCAAGGTGCAAAAAAGTGCCCTTTTTTGCACCGCGTTATGAAAAATTTTTTTTTTCAATTTTTGATAATAATTATACCTATGCTAATTCTCTCAATTCTTAGTCTAGTGGACTGGCGTTATACATTTTTATTTATTTTTTCGTGTAGATTTCAACAAACATACAGAGAAAATTATTGGAGTTCATCTTCATATTTTTTTTTCGAAAAACTAAAATTTTTTTTCGTTTTAGAAAAAAAAGTGTGTACTCCCTCTTTGGTTTTCACAATTCTTGGCCTATTGGACTATATTTTTGCTTATTTTATGAATTTTCATATGTAGATTTCAGGAAAAATACACCGAACATGATTGAATTTTATCTTCATATTTTTTTCAGTGAAAAAGTCAAAGTTTTTAAAAATTTCGTCAAAAATGCGTGTTATTTACTATAGCGCCCACAGTTTTTTACCTGAAGAGATGAAAATTGGTATACTTATGTATTTTTACGCGTAGATTACAGGAAAAATATAGCGGAAGTGTTTAGAATTGATATTCATGGTGTTTTCATCGAAAAACTGAAATCTCTTTTTGCAAGCTCGAAAATACTTTAACCCTTGCTGGTTCTCGCAATTTTATGGAGGGTACGGAACCCTAGGTTTTAGTACGAGTTCTACTCGCACTTGTCCGGTTTTTTCAATTATCATTTTTCTTAAAAATTGGTGGATTTCGAAACACACGCGTAATTTGGTAGAAAATATGTTTTTAAATCCATGAAAAGAATTCCAAATGAAATCGATGATTTTCATAATTACCTATAGAAGTATTGTTTTGAAAAAAATCTTTGTTTTTAAACTGAAAATTCTAAAAATAACATTGTTATTCAATTTTTCTATATGGAAAATTATTTGTTTACTTATTTAGTTTCTGATCAAAATTTAATCTTAATTTTTCTGTATTTCTATTTTTCATCAATAAAAATTATGATATGAAATTATTTAGAAAAATAAATGTCAAAAAATGCCCTTTTTTAATAAAAAAAAAAGCTGCAATGTATTGAAAAAAGACGAAAATTTAATAATCTACTTCAAAAATTGTTAGAAAAAAATTGCAAACATCAACGTCGTTTTCTCAAGACAAAAATGGTTTTCATAATTGGAAATAAATTCTGAGTACCTCCGTGTTTCAGAAAAAGGACTTTTTTCATAAAAAAGATCCAATTTTATGACAAAAATTATGTTTAATAATATTTTCATAAAAAATTTACATTACTTTGTTTTATACTTTTCCATTATAATATTTCTAAAAAGTAAGAATAATAATAAATAATAATAGATAAATAAACAAATAAATATAATTATTTATATAATATTAAATAATAAAAGTAATGACTTATTATTTTTGTTGATCATCTACGTCCCTATATTACCATAGCGTAAATACTTTCAACACGAAAATGTTGCAACCTGTTATGGTCGGCAAAGGCCTACATCGAGCTGTTGCTTTGTTTTGTAAAACGCGGATTCATATTTACGCTCCTAGAAACATCTAATCGTCATAAGTAAGTTTGAATTATATTCTCTATTAAATATTATTTTTCCTTAAATCGCCCTTTTTTTCATTTTCTGTCTGAATTTTTCAAAATTAATTATCAAAGTCGAAAACTTCCCCTCTTTTGGTGTAATTTTTTACTTTAATAATTAATTTTTAAAAATTCAGACAGAAAATGAAAAAAAGGGCGATTTAGGGAAAAATAATATTTAATAGAGAATATCAAACAAGTTTTCTTATGACGATTAGATGTTTCTATGGGCGTAAATATCAATCCGCGTTTTACGAAACATATCAAACTGATAGCTCTATATGAGAAGTTGGACATGGCCGACCATAACAGGTTGCTCCGTTTGCGTGGTACAGTAGGAATGAACGTGTGGAACAAAAATATTAAATGTCAATTACTCTTATTGTTTACTATTATATTTATTATTTGTTTATTTATTTATTATTGTTATTATATCTATTATTATTTATTATTATACTTACTTTTTAAAAATATTATTATGGAAAATTATTAAAACAATAAACGGGAAATTTTTTATGAAAAAATTATTAAACAAATAAAATTTCTAAACAAAAAAAAAGTAAATAGGTAATAAAAAATTATGAAATGTATAATTTTTTAAATTACATTAGTTATACAAATTTTTTTAAAGAAAATTATTTCAAATACCAAGATTAACTTTTTTTATAGAAAATTTGAAAATTAATACACTGGGAATAATATTGACACATTCAGAAAAAATAAATTTTAATGGATAATTTTTTTTTTATTATTTATCAACTATAGTTTATTTCTAAAAAAATTTTTTTAGAAATAAACTATAGTTGATAAATAATAAAAAAAAAAATTATCCAATTATCCATTATTTTCATAATTTTTTATTATTTACTCTTTTTTGTTTAGAAATTTTATTTGTTTAATAATTTTTTCATAAAAAATTTTCCTTTTATTGTTTTCATAATTTTCCATAATAATATTTTTAAAAAGTAAGTATAATAATAAATAATAATAGATATAATAACAATAATAAATAAATAAAAAATAATAAATATAATAGTAAACAATAACAGGGTTCCTACAGAATCTGGAAATCATGGAAATGGTATGGAATTTTTAAAAGGCTTCTGGAAATCAGGGAAATAATGGAAAAGGCCTGGAACTTTTAAAAGTTTCTAAATTTTTTCTGTTTTCTATTTTTTCTCTTGAATAGAAATTCAAATAATAACAAAGCTAAATGGCATAAAAGAGAAGAAAAATTATTGAATTTTAAAAAAATTCGATTTTTCGGATTTTTGATAATTTTATATAATTTTAGATTTTTTACCAAAGATTCGAGACTATTTAATAAGTAAAGTGTTTTCCAAGAGCCCAAAAATAATGAAGCTAAATGCCATAAAAGAGGAGAAAAAATGTTAAAATTTAAGAAATTCGGATTTTTGATAATTTTCTATAATTTTAGATTTTTTACCAAAGAGTCAAGACTATTAAAAAAGTAAAGTATTTTCCAAAAGCAAAAAAATAATGAAGCTAAATCCCATAAAAGAGAAGAAAAAATGTTGAATTTTAAGAAATTTGGTTTTTTGATAATATTAGATTTTTTACCAAAGAGTCGAGACTATTTAATAAGTAAAGTATTTTCCAAAAGCCCAAAAATAATGAAGCTAAATGCCATAAAAGAGAGGAAAAAATGTTGAATTTTAAGAAATTCGGATTTTTGAATTTTTGATAATTTTCGATAATTTTAGATTTTTTACCAAAGAGTCGAGACTATTATATAAGTAAAGTATTTTCCAAGAGCCCAAAAATAATGAAGCTAAATGCCATAAAAGAGAGGAAAAAATGTTGAATTTTAAGAAATTCGGATTTTTGATAATTTTCGATAATTTTAGATTTTTTACCAAAGAGTCGAGACTATTATATAAGTAAAGTATTTTCCAAGAGCCCAAAAATAATGAAGCTAAATGCCATAAAAGAGAGGAAAAAATGTTGAATTTTAAGAAATTCGGATTTTTGATAATTTTCGATAATTTTAGATTTTTTACCAAAGAGTCGAGACTATTAAATAAGTAAAGTTTTTTCCAAGAGCCCAAAAATAATGAAGTTAAATCCCATAAAAGAGAGGAAAAAATGTTGAATTTTAAGAAATTTGGTTTTTTGAATTTTTTCGAATTTTTGATAATTTTAGATTTTTTCCAAAGATTCGAGACTATTTAATAAGTAAAGTGTTTTCCAAGAGCCCAAAAATAATGAAGCTAAATGCCATAAAAGAGGAGAAAAAATATTGAATTTTAAGAAATTCGATTTTTCGGATTTTTGATAATTTTCTATAATTTTAGATTTTTTACCAAAGAGTCGAGTCTATTAAATAAGTAAAGTTTTTTCCAAGAGCCCAAAAATAATGAAGCTAGGCTTCGAAGTGACACACTTTTCCACTTTTTTTGGTCAAGCCTACTTTTTGCTACTTATTTTGTCAAAAAGCTACTAAATGCTACTTTTTCCAAAAAAGGTAAAAAAAATTTACAGAATTCAAGAATTTTAGTTTTTTTGGTGAATTTCGTAGATTTTAAAAAAACCCGCCAAGTGAATTAAATTTATTTTTGGACGCGTGATTATAATATATTATAATAATTACTAATAGTGGATGTTTATTAAATTACAACTTTTTAACGTTTTGAATTTTTCGTATCTAATTTTATTATTCTTTAAGCTTCTTAAAAAAATTAAAAACTAAATTTTTCACTATATAATTCAATAGTAATACCTTTTTTGACTTTATAAAAGTTCCATCAAGTATAGAAAAAATCAATTAAGAATGAAAACTTAATTCTTCTGGTTATATAAATTGTTTGATTAAAAATCCAAAATAATATTTGTTTAACGTGATTATTTATTATATTATGTTTACAAACTTTATGTCAAATTTAAAAATATTAATTGTATTTTCAATAATACAGTGTTTTAAGTCGGTTGTTCAATAATAAAAAAATCATTTATAAAGATTTAAGATCTATCTAGAAGAAAAATTATAATTTTTTTTATTGGAATTAAATTGCTCATAATTTATTATTGTACAAAATTATGGCTATGTGGATTCTAAAATTAAAAAAATTTATATGACTAAAAACAATCCATTTTTTCCATTTTGATAGTTGTTATTAGTAAATTACTAAAAAATGTTTACGTTTCATTTTTAAAAATTAGATGGCTGATAAAAAGTTATTGATAGTTTTTTAAAAAATAATAAGGAGAAAGAAGGTGTCAATTTAACTTCTCAAAATTATGAGCCTGTTATTAAAAAACAAATTCTTATGAAAGATCTCATTTAAGTATTATAAACAATTACATTTCATTATGTAAATAAAACTTTCGAATGTAAAATATCGACAAAAAAGCTATTATATTTTCATGTTTTATGTTTATTTTTGAATTTTTGATAATTTTCGATAATTTTAGATTTTTTACCAAAGAGTCGAGACTATTAAATAAGTAAAGTATTTTCCAAGAGCCCAAAAATAATGAACCTAATGCCATAAAAGAGGAGAAAAAATGTTGAATTTTTTAGAAATTCGGATTTTTGAAATTTGATAATTTTTGATAATTTTAGGGGAGAGTCTCCAGTTGTGAGACACCTCCAGTTGTGAGACAGTCAATTTTTTTTAACATGCAATATTAAAAAGCCGATTGGTTTATATAAAAACATTTCTTTTTATAAGAGCCAACTTTTTCGTGTACACCGAAGCGGATATATAAACTGTTTTTGTTAAATACCAACACTGAGGGTGATAATCGACTAAAAAGCGTTTTTTCAATAAATGCAAAGTTCTTTTTTTTCAAGTTAATTAATTGGAAAAGGTAAATGTAATGCATTTTCTTTTAGGGTTTTCCTTATATTTTGTGATGCAATATTGCATTGTTCCAATCTGCGGTTGAAAATAATTTAATTTTCCTTTTTCAAAATAGCGCCAATTTCTGAGTGTGAGACACAGCATATCACCAGTTGTGAGACGGTGTCAACACCCATCTGGGCAGCATAAAAAATACGACTTTGCAGGCATACTATTTAAATGTTGTTTTGATTTTTTTTCTAGTATTTTTGGGCATGTCAAGTGGAAAAAAGTCAATTGATTCAGAAGAAATCAATTTTAATGCTCTTGTTGAAGCTATTAAATTGTGTTTATTTGATAGTCATATTTTGGCGAATAAATATTATTATTTAGTATATAATAATATATATTATTAATATATTTAATTATTTCTACTAAACATAACGTTTTATGTCAAACTTATTAAATTTTAGCAATTTTTAATGAGTGTCTCACAACTGGAGACATTTTTTTTTTTTAAAAAAGCGATGTGCTCGGAAAATGTATCGTAAATTTTTTTGAGTTCAACGAAACACTATACTTTCTTTTAATGAAAGTTGCGTATTTCTGTTACCTTTCGAACGGTGTATTTTATTTACAATTTTGTTTACCCGTTTAAAATTTACGGGTCAAAAATAAAACCCGTCTCACAACTGGAGACTCTCCCCTATATTTTTTACCAAAGAGTCGAGACTATTAAATAAGTAAAGTATTTTCCAAGAGCCCAAAAATAATGAAGCTAAATTCCATAAAAGAGAGGAAAAAATGTTGAATTTTAAGAAATTCGGATTTTTGAATTTTTGATAATTTTAGATTTTTTACCAAAGATTCGAGACTATTTAATAAGTAAAGTGTTTTCCAAGAGCTAAAAAATAATGAAGCTAAATATTATCAAAGAGAAGAAATACTGTTGAATTTTAAAAAAATCGGTTTTTCGAATTTATGATAAATTTTTATAATTTTAGAATTTTTACCAAAGGGTGGAGACTATACGGCCATGACTATAGTCATGGCCGTATAGTCTCCACCCTACGCCGATATAGCTGATATAGTCTCCACCCTATGGCCGACTATATCAGGTTGCACCGTTTTCGTAGTACAGTAGGAATGAACGTGAGGAACAAAAATATTAAATGTCAATTACTCTTATTCAGGATTCCTACAGAAATCCGAATTTAAAATTCCATACCTTTTCCATGATTTCCAGGTCAAATTTTTATGAAATTCTAATAGAATTTTAAATCTAATTTCAATATTTTTGGGCTCTTTAAAAACACTTTACTTATTTAATGGTCTCCACCCTTTGGTAAAAATTCTAAAATTATCAAAATTTATCAAAAATTCGAAAAACCAATTTTTTTAAAATTCAACAGTTTTTTTTCTCTTTGATAGTATTTAGCTTCATTATTTTTGTGCTCTTGAAAAATACTTTACTTATTTAATAGTCTCGACTCTTTGGTAAAAAATCTAAAATTATCGAAAATTATCAAAAATCCAAAAATCCGAATTTCTTAAAATTCAACATTTTTTCCTCTCTTTTATGGCATTTAGCTTCATTATTTTTGGGCTCTTGGAAAACACTTTACTTATATAATAGTCTCGACTCTTTGGTAAAAAATCTAAAATTATCGAAAATTATCAAAAATTCAAAAATCCGAATTTCTTAAAATTCAACATTTTTTCCTCTCTTTTATGGCATTTAGCTTCATTATTTTTGGGCTTTTGGAAAATACTTTACTTATTAATTAGTCTCGACTCTTTGGTAAAAAATCTAAAATTATCAAAAAACTGAATTTCTTAAAATTCAACAGTTTTTCTTCTCTTTTATGGGATTTAGCTTCATTATTTTTTTGCTCTTGGAAAATACTTTACTTATTTAATAGTCTCGACTCTTTGGTAAAAAATCTAAAATTATCGAAAATTATCAAAAATCCAAAAATCCGAATTTCTTAAAATTCAACATTTTTTCCTCTCTTTTATGGCATTTAGCTTCATTATTTTTGGGCTCTTGGAAAATACTTTACTTATATAATAGTCTCGACTCTTTGGTAAAAAATCTAAAATTATCGAAAATTATCAAAAATTCAAAAATCCGAATTTCTTAAAATTCAACATTTTTTCCTCTCTTTTATGGCATTTAGCTTCATTATTTTTGGGCTTTTGGAAAATACTTTACTTATTAATTAGTCTCGACTCTTTGGTAAAAAATCTAAAATTATCAAAAAACTGAATTTCTTAAAATTCAACATTTTTTCTTCTCTTTTATGGGATTTAGCTTCATTATTTTTTTGCTCTTGGAAAATACTTTACTTATTTAATAGTCTCGACTCTTTGGTAAAAAATCTAAAATTATCAAAAAACCAAATTTCTTAAAATTCAACATTTTTTCTTCTCTTTTATGGGATTTAGCTTTATTATTTTTTTGCTCTTGGAAAATACTTTACTTATTTAATAGTCTCGACTCTTTGGTAAAAAATCTAAAATTATCGAAAATTATCAAAAATCCAAAAATCCGAATTTCTTAAAATTCAACATTTTTTCCTCTCTTTTATGCCATTTAGCTTCATTATTTTTGGGCTCTTGGAAAATACTTTACTTATTTAATAGTCTCGACTCTTTGGTAAAAAATCTAAAATTATCAAAAATTCGAAAAAATTCAAAAAACTGAATTTCTTAAAATTCAACATTTTTCCTCTTTTTTATGGAATTTAGCTTCATTATTTTTGGGCTCTTGGAAAATACTTTACTTATTTAATAGTCTCGACTCTTTGGTAAAAAATCTAAAATTATATAAAATTATCAAAAATCCGAAAAATCGAATTTCTTAAAATTCAATAATTTTTCTTCTCTTTTATGCCATTTAGCTTTGTTATTATTTGAATTTCTATTCAAGAGAAAAAATAGAAAACAGAAAAAATTTAGAAACTTTTAAAAGTTCCAGGCCTTTTCCATTATTTCCCTGATTTCCAGAAGCCTTTTAAAAATTCCATACCATTTCCATGATTTCCAGATTCTGTAGGAACCCTGTTATTGTTTACTATTATATTTATTATTTTTTATTTATTTATTATTGTTATTATATCTATTATTATTTATTATTATACTTACTTTTTAAAAATATTATTATGGAAAATTATTAAAACAATAAAAGGAAAATTTTTTTTGAAAAAATTATTAAACAAATAAAATTTCTAAACAAAAAAGAGTAAATAATAAAAAATTATGAAATGTTTAATTTTTTTAGAAATAAACTATAGTTGATAAATAATAAAAAAATAATTATCCATTAAAATTTATTTTTTCTGAATGTGTCAATTTTATTCCCAGTGTATTAATTTTCAAATTGTCTATAAAAAAAGTTAATCTTGGTATTTGAAATAATTTTGTTTAAAAAAATTTGTATAACTAATATAATTTAAAAAACTATACATTTCATAATTTTTATTATTTACTTTTTTTTGTTTAGTAATTTTATTTGTTTAATAATTTTTTCATAAAAAATTTCCCTTTATTGTTTTAATAATTTTCCATAATAATATTTTTAAAAAGTAAGTATAATAATAAATAATAATAGATATAATAACAATAATAAATAAATAAACAAATAATAAATATAATAGTAAACAATAAGAGTAATTGACATTTAATATTTTTGTTCCACACGTTCATTCCTACTGTACCACGCAAACGGAGCAACCTGTTATGGTCGGCCATGTCCAACTTCTCATATAGAGCTATCAGTTTGATATGTTTCGTAAAACGCGGATTGATATTTACGCCCATAGAAACATCTAATCGTCATAAGAAAACTTGTTTGATATTCTCTATTAAATATTATTTTTCCCTAAATCGCGCTTTTTTTCATTTTCTGTCTGAATTTTTAAAAATTAATTATTAAAGTAAAAAATTACACCAAAAGAGGGGAAGTTTTCGACTTTGATAATTAATTTTGAAAAATTCAGACAGAAAATGAAAAAAAGGGCGATTTAAGGAAAAATAATATTTAATAGAGAATATAATTCAAACTTACTTATGACGATTAGATGTTTCTAGGAGCGTAAATATGAATCCGCGTTTTAGAAAACAAAGCAACAGCTCGATGTAGGCCTTTGCCGACCATAACAGGTTGCAACATTTTCGTGTTGAAAGTATTTACGCTATGGTAATGTAGGGACGTAGATGATCAACAAAAATAATAAGTCATTACTTTTATTATTTAATATTATATAAATAATTATATTTATTTGTTTATTTATCTATTATTATTTAATATTATTCTTATTTTTTAGAAATGTTATCATGGAAAAGTATAAAAAAAAGTAATGTAAATTTTTTATGAAAAAAGTCCTTTTTCCGAAACACAGAGGTACTCAGAATTTATTTCTAATTACGAAAACCATTTTTGTCTTGAGAAAACGACGTTGATGTTTGCAAATTTTTTCTAACAATTTTTGAAGTCGATTATTAAATTTTCGTCTTTTTTCAACACATTACTGCTTTTTTTATTAAAAAGGGCATTTTTTGAAATTTATTTTTCTAAATACTTTTATATCATAATTTTTATTGATAAAAAATAGAAAATACAGAAAAATTAAGATCAAATTTTGATCAGAAATTAAATAAATAAACAAATAATTTTCCATATAGAAAAATTGAATAACAATGTTATTTTTAGAATTTTCAGTTTAAAAACAAAGATTTTTTTCAAAACAATACTTTTTTAGGTAATTATAAAAATCATCGATTTCATTTGGAATTTTTTTATGGATTTAAAAACATATTTTCTACCAAATTACGCGTGTGTTTCGAAATCCACCAATTTTTAAGAAAAATGAAAATTGAAAAAGGGTCAAAATATTTTCTGTCCGCTTTTATTTTATGACCGTTGAATTCCTTACAAAAAATTACTTTAAAACTAATTTTGTGGAATATTTAAATTATATTTTTCTTATACCTACTTAAAAATATCAATAATAAAAATAACAATAAAAAATTTAAAAAATTATGCACTTCATAATTTTTTATTATTTATTTTTTTTGTTTACTAAATTTAGGTTTAATAATATTTTCATAAAAAATTTTCCTTTATTGTTTTAATACTTTTTCATAAAAATATTTTTAAAAAGTAAGTATAATAATAAATAATAATAGATATAATAACAATAATAAATAAATAAACAAATAATAAATATAATAGAAAACAATACGAGTAATTGATATTTAATATTTTTGTTCCTCACGTTCATTCCTACTGTACTACGCAAACGGTGCAACCTGATATAGTCGGCCATGACTAACCTCCCATATTGAGCTGTCAGTTTGCTATGTTTTGTAAAACGCGGATTGATATTCACGCCTATAGAAACATCTAATCGTCATAAGAAAACTTGTTTTATATTCACTATTAAATATTATTTTTCCTTAAATCGCCCTTTTTTTCATTTTCAATCTGGATTTTTTTAAATTAATTATCAAAGTCAAAAAATTGCACCAAGAGAAGTGAAACGAGGGGAAAAGAGTGGAAGTTGAGGAGAAATCGCTCGCTACGCCTATGCGTACTTTTAAATATTTCCCACCGTGCAGCGTCCTTAAAATACCTTCCAATGTCCTAATTCATTTTCGTACACGGAAAAAAATTAATATCTAAACTTGAAATAATATTAATTTGAAATCCAATGGAATGTAAGTATGTCTAAAATAGACATTATAGTCACAATTAAATTCACATCTCTGATTTAGAGATTTGTTAATTTCACAACTTATCTGATGCGAATTACATTGCGTTTTAAGTTCATCATTGTCAAAGAATATTTAAACCATTTTAATTATTTAAGTATTAATTTTATATTTTAAATGCAGTTTCATTCCCAGTTTTCACTTTCCATATTTTACGAATGTTTTTCGCGTTATCACGGGTGGGACATATTTTTATTTATTAGTATTTTCAGGTTAAACTTTCGTTTGACACTTGAAAACCTAACCTATATTGAAAGTTGTACCAAACCATGTTTTTTTATTAAGAAATAGAAAAAGAATGTTTATATTGTGTGATGTTGAGATAATTTGATTCAAATAAAGAAATGAAATAATAAAAAATTCATATTATCTTCAAAAAATGTCCAATTTTTTATGATTGTCAATGGATTTGTTTATAAGTTCATACTAAAAGAAAAATATACATTCTTTGAATAATTCTCACTCTAAATTGTGATAAATCATAAAATTTGAGATTTCTAATATCATTTTCAGGCATAAAAATACGGATTCTTCACACTGATAATATATGCGGATTAGATATAACTCTAAATTTCAGTTTTAGAGATCTGTTCAAATCACACATCCGATTCCAGTGATAGTTTATGCCTAAATCTCATATTAAATCTCTAATTTAGGCTGAAGTCCCATGGCAGCGTTTTGCGTTGCGTTTTGTAACTAGGCAATGAGTGTGAGAGAGATGGAGATATATGTTTGCTATATTTGCACTCATGGCCTAGTTACAAAACGCAACGCAAAACGGTGCCATGGGACTCCACCCTTAGAGATTAATTTTTTTCCGTGTAAATTTTGAATGCTCTCAAATGCTCATTTAAAAGACAATGGACTATGCCTTTTACTACAATTAGGAAATCTTCATTGTCGATTAAAATTATTGAATGAACAAAATAAAATTGTTCACCCAATTCCGACACATTTTGACACATCAAATTAAAATATTTTGGGGTAAACACAACGTGCACATGTTGCCACGAGGTTTGACTCGGATAATTTCGGAACTGCTCGACTGAAATATTCGGCTAATCTCGGACAGCTTCGTAACCGCTCTACGTCAGCCTGACGTCAGCCCATAGCCTGCTATGGCCTGCTACTAGGCTGGTCATAATTTTTATTATAGTCGATAATACTATTCGTAACTAAATTAACAACTTATGTAATTCTTCGATAGTATTTAGTATAATCATCTGGTAATACTTTTTACTATTGCATACTTTCTTACTTATAATATTACAACTTCTTATTGACTATTTCAATTTCTATTACTTCAGAATAATACAAAGTAATAATTTGATTATAAACTTTCTTAAAAATGGTAATATTAATTCATAAATATACATGATTTCCCCAAATTGCAATCGGTTTTACTAAATACTAATATAATAATACGAAATATTAAAACAGAATCTCTCTCCGTGCACAACTCTAATTTTTGGTCTTGATAATTAAAATTGGAAAGTTATTTTTAATTATACTAACTCTCTTAGCAGAAACATGATTTGCAGAAGCAGCTAAAATATTTTTAAAGTATTATTATCAAGTTGTTGATAAAAACGAATTTTTATAAAAGTTATAACATTTTACAAAATCAATAACAAATTCTTTAACACAGTTAAGGGAGCGTTCACAAATGATGTCACGCAATTTTTCGGGATTTTAGACCCCCCTACACTGTCACGCTACTTCATGCAATTTCACTTGCAAAAATACATTGTGTCACGTTTAGTAGAGACCCCTCATCCCCTGCCCCCAAAAACGTGACATCATTTGTAAACGCTCCCTAAGCTGACTGACCCAAAAACTTAAAAAAAAAGTAGTTTCTGACGAAAATAGCTGGTTAACGAACTTGGCCTTCATTTTTGCACCAACTTTAAGTGTGTTAAATTTAAAAACGATCGGATAAGTTTTTCAAGAGTTATCGTGGGAACAAAATTTTTGGTCTACAGACAGACAGACAGACAGACAGACAGACGAACAGACAGACACCATCGCCAGACCATGTTTTTTGGGTTCAGGGAACCCCAAAACGTCGAGATTTCATGAAATTAGCGAAAGTCAATTTTCGACCAAAACTAATACTTTCTCATATGATGAGAATTTAATAAAAATTACTTTTTTTGAAAATAACTCGAAAAGTATAGGGTTTGGCGAAATGGTGTCTACAGCAAAGTTGTAGCTGAGGATGAGACGAGAAAAAAAGTCTCTAGTAGCAAGATTCCATATGGAATAGATTCGGAGATAATTGAGTCGGAATATCGATTTTTTGCCCAAAAAATAATAATAATATATATATATATATATATAGTGGTTTTTCGAAAAATTGACAGTTTTATGTCTATAAATATGTTTTTTGGGTGTATTTGGGTGAGATTATGTAAAAATAGTTGAAGTTACTTTTAATTCTTTGAAAATATTTTGATTTTTAGAGTTATTTTGGGATTTTTTAGTTTTTTTGACCATTTAAGATCCCATTATTGTCCCATTATTGGCACCCAATAATGGACCACTAATGGTAAAATCGTGGGATGTCCACGCCGATGCCAATAATTGGCAAACCATTATTGGCACATTATTGGCTGCCATTAAAAAACCAATAATAAAAAAAAAATTTATTTAATTTTATTAAATAATAAATTTATTTATTTAATATTTATTGGGTCAGTCCATTATATTTCACCTGAAGCCGTTGCGGTCTATTTTTAAAAAAATCTCATAATTTGTAAAAATGATGTTTAATATCCATAGAATTCATTTTTGAGAATTCTTTTATAAAATTTTTTGAATTAAACTTAGAATTTTAATTTTTAAGTTGAGTTGCACAGTAAAAAGGTTAGATTGACAGTTCTGAAAATTTAATAAGAAAGCATGGAAATAATTTAGATAATACAAATTTCTTGATTGATATTTGTTAAAAATGAGCTAATTTACTTGTATAAATAGATTATTATGTAAACATACCTAAAATAATAGATAAAAATTGATTTTAAAATTTACCTATGAAATGTCAAAAGTCACTACATTTTATTTACACTTTTCTAAAAAGTTTATAAATATTAATAAATTTATTACTATTTAATGTAAAGTATTTTTAATGTACTTTCATAATATGTGCTAACTTTTTAATTTTATAATATAGAAATATAAAAAATTTTACGTTTAATATTGAGTGTTTCATGATTTTCAGTGATTTTAATCACTTATTTCTTCTCAGGTGCAAGACCAAAAAATCCCATTTTTGTCTTAATATTAAAGTTTGATCTTCTTTTCCATTCTATTAAATTTTGGTGATAGAGAACAAATTACTTTTCAGTTTAAAAAATCTGCTGAAAAAACGAATTTGTTGGTTAAAATGCAAGTAGATTTTTGCAAAACTATTGAGATAGCCAACTTCAGTGTTATAAAATTACCTGCATTTTAACCAACAAACTCGCTTTTGGAAGCAGATTTTTTAAACATGAATAAAACTACAAAGTAGCTCGTTCTCCATCACCAAAATTTAATAGAATGGAAAAGAAGGTCAAACTTAAATATTACACGGAGAGAAGGGCGTAGTAGATTCTACTGACATGGCAGTTAAATCTACTAAACAGAATCGTTAGGTTTGGACTGACGGTACAGACAGTGCCATCTACTGCACTGTTTAGTAAGATAGTAAGATACACTGAGCAAACAGCATATTCTACTAAACAGAGAGGTGTCGTAGTGTATTATACTAAACATACAGTTGGCGCCACTAACCGGTGCACTAAATGATTTACTAAACGCGTTCTGTCACATTTACTGCAACTCTTCTCTCCGTGTAAGACAAAAATGGAATTTTTTGGTCTTGCACCTGAGAAGAAACAAGTGATTAAAATCACTGAAAATCATGAAACATTCAATATTAAACGTAAAATTTTTCATATTTCTTTATTATAAAATTAAAAAGTTAGCACATAATATGAAAGTATATTGAAATTACTTTACATTATGTAGTAATAAATTTTTTAATATTTATAAACTTTTTAGAAAAGTGTAAATAAAATGTAGTGACTTTTGACATTTTATAGTTAAGTTTTAAAATCAATTTTTATCTATTATTTTGGGTATGTTTACATAATAATCTATTTATACAAGTAAATTAGCTCATTTTTAACAAATATCAATCAAGAAATTTGTATTATCTAAATTATTTCCATGCTTTCTTATTAAATTTTCAGAACTGTCAATCTAACCTTTTTACTGTGCAACTCAACTTAAAAATTAAAATTCTAAGTTTAATTCAAAAAATTTTATAAAAGAATTCTCAAAAATGAATTCTATGGATATTAAACATCATTTTTACAAATTATGAGATTTTTTTAAAAATAGGCCGCAACGGCTTCAGGTGAAATATAATGGACTGACCCAATAAATATTAAATAAATAAATTTATTATTTAATAAAATTAAATAAATTTTTTTTTTATTATTGGTTTTTTAATGGCAGCCAATAATGTGCCAATAATGGTTTGCCAATTATTGGCATCGGCGTGGACATCCCACGATTTTACCATTAGTGGTCCATTATTGGGTGCCAAAATTTATTTATTTAATAATTATTTTATTTATTATTATTATTATTATTATTATTATTATTATTAAAAATATTAATTTTTTTAATTAATTATTTTATAGAAATGGTTATTATTTTCTATCACATCGAAATGTCAATAACCCTTTCGTTCAGAGTCTAAAAATTATTTACCTCACATCCATCAGTGCAAAAATAGGAGAGGACGGGCACAATAAAATTCTACAAATATTCGTGAGAATGCTGCCTCCTTATATACTTTTCAAGTTTCATGTTAGTTAGAGCGAACTACATACTTACTACATAATAATTTCTGCAGCGTCGGTAAGTAATTGTATGTAGTTCGCTCAACGCTCCGTAAGAGGTGTTGTTTCGAACTCTCTCGCAACAAACATGAAACTTGAAAAGTATATAAGGAGGCAGCATTCTCACGAATTTTTGTGGAATTTTATTCTGCCCGTCCTCTCCTATTTTTGCACTGATGGATGTGAGGTAAATAATTTTTAGACTCTGAACGAAAGGGTTATTGACATTTCGATGTGATAGAAAATAATAACCATTTCTATAAAATAATTAATTAAAAAAATTAATAATTTTAATAATAATAAATAATAATAATAATAATAATAATAATAATAATAATAATAATAATAAATAAAATAATTATTAAATAAATAAATTTATTATTTAATAAAATTTAATAAAAATTTTTTTTTATTATTGGTTTTTTAATGGCAGCCAATAATGTGCCAATAATGGTTGCCAATTATTGGCATCGGCGTGGACATCCCACGATTTTACCATTAGTGGTCCATTATTGGGTTCCAATAATAAACCTAGAGAAAACCAATGGCTTCCAATATTGGGCCATTAATGCACCAATGGTAGACTAATGGCCATTTCCCATTGGGATATCATATTTTTGGTATAGCTATACAGAAAAGAACTATTTTCTTTAAAGAAACATTGAAAATTACTGCAAAAATTCAATAAAATCTCTTTTTTTACATTCAATCAGTTTTTGGGTCCATTAATTATTCACACATTCACTTTATTATTTTTGTATTCGTTTCTTAAGATAAAGAGGAAACTTTTTCAGCCCGGCATGTGCACTCATTGATATTAAATTATTTTACAAAAATGGCCAGGCTATTGTCCTTTTTAATTCCTCATTGTTTGGAATAAGAAATGGTACAACATTTATTAATATTAATAGATAACAAATTATTGACATGTTTCTATATTTTTTGCATTTTCTTAAAATAACAATATGAAAAGTATGAAATTTACGTATAGAGTTAAACGTTTTTAGTACTATTAAAATCTGTGTTTAATTAAACAAATAATTATTATAAAATTTAATGTGTTTAATTTATTCGTATGCAATTTAATGGTATTTAATATCGTAAGGTTTGAATAATATAATTATTTTTAAAATTCACGTGTGCATAGTTGAACTGTGTAAATTTATCTATATTTAATAACAATAATTAAACTAAACTTTATTTTTAATTAAGATGTAAACAGAGTTTCAATTTAGAACTTTTGTCCTACAATCATCACCCAAATGTGTATTCTATACCCAGGAGGAAAAGTCGGACGAATGTCGGATTATACAACCGCCTGGGATCCGCGCCCGTACGGACCGCCAGCACCGATGGTCTGTACCGATTCGGATCCCAAAATTCAACCGGCGCGGAACAGATTAGGCTCAGAATTTTGGATCCGCCTTTCTACTTTCGTCAGTACTGGCGCGGTACTGGATTTGTTCCGCCTGCAGATTTCATTCTTCTACGCGCGTCGGAAGAATGACGGATGTTAGGTCTGTACTGGCTCGGTGCTGGGGCGGATCCGACTGCGGATCTCGTCATTTATTGTTATAGTTTACATTATCAGTATAATCATAAATTAATTTTATTATTATAATTAATTATTACAATAACTAATTGCATTTATTATAATATTATTATTAGTTAACCAATAAATAAATTAATAGTATTCATGCAAAGGAAGAATATAAGAAACTTAATTTTTTCATTATATATATAAAAATCCAACTTTATTAATGTGCAATTAAATAAATAATTTTTAATAAATAATATATTAATTTGAAAGAAGTAAAATATATTTAACTTGAAAGAAAATGTGATCAATATATTATAATGCCTACAATAAATACCTAACATATTAAATACAATATATAAAAAAGAGATTATTATTAATTAATTTATTATTAATTAATTAATAATCTCTTTTTAATTTAAACAATATATTAAGTAATTATTTATTGACACTTTTCTGCAAATTAAATAATTAAAAAAATGTGTTGTGCATTAAAATTTTATTCAATTTAATACTATTACTTATATGTTATAAATTGTTTTGCAGTGAAGTTATGTTCATATTATTCGATATATTATGTAATAAAATATTAAAAAACATAATAATAAAAATATAACATTTTTTTAAACGAAATATTGTAATATTCATAAATACACATTCAGTAAAGTATTGAAAATATACCGGTATTACATCAGTTCATATTTCCAAATTGCCTATTGCCGCGTACACGGAGAAACTTTTAATACCACTAATTCTTAAAACTGGTGAGACATTTTAGTATGTTAGGTTAGATTCAAGGGAAAAACGACATAGGTTATAGAAATTGCTATTGAGACTATCAAAAACACTCATTCAGTATATATTTTACAGTTCTTCATAAGGAAACTAACAAAAATTAGTATGTTGTTTTAGAAAGAAAAAATAATTTTTGCAAAGTTGGGAAAGCCATGAATTAAAAAGAAACACAACAAATTAATTGTCTATAGATACTCATAGAGAAGATAGTGATACTTGGATCTGATGGTAGATGGCATTAGTGTATGTCACTGTAACTGTAGGTAAATATATTTAACACGACGTAAGAACCTAACCTATATTATTAACGCACACACGCACACGCAAGTAAAGACACGACGATTGGTCACGGAAACCGAAAGATCGCACGATTCGTTAGAAGTACACAGCTGAATCGTCCTTATATATTAAACGAGTGGAAAAATATGTACCTTTGAGAGAGAGCATTTTTTTAAATAACTTTCTAATCAAATTATGTAAATAAGTAAAAGTCGTGAAAAAAATTATGTTATATTGAGGAACAGTTCTTGAATTTAATTTGGCATGAGGAGACATTCACGTTTATTAATAAAAGGTTTTTTTCTTTCATACACGTGTGAATTTCAACTTCGAAAACATTAGGGTTAGTTCGCGACGTCAGGTGATGGACTCGGTGATGCTCGGGCGAAATCGGTTAAGTCCGCCCGCAGTCCTTCCAAAATTGGTATGTTACGTTAGAATGTCTGTTATATATTCTATCTATATGTGGAAAAAAGGTTAGAATTACTAAAAAAAAAAAAACTAGCATTTTATTCTTTTCTAAAGAAAAATAAGACTATTTCTAATGCAGATAGTAATTTTTGTACACCGAAGGTTGCTTAATATATAACGAACTTATCATATTTTCGAATTAATGTTGAAATTATTAGCACAACGCACGAAAAATCCTCACATTCTAACGTACTTTTAGAATAAAGATAACCAAATATATTCAATATTAGAAGAAAAAGTTTCTCCGTGTAGTAATTTTACAATTTTTATTTCAGCTTGTGACACTTGAGAGTATTTAAGATTTGAGAGTCCCATGCGAGCGTAGCATAGTGGTTAGCGTGCGAGATTTCGGTGCGTAAATATTCGGTTAGGCGTAGGTTCGTACCTCCAAGCGTTAGGATTTTTCAAATGTGTATGTAATAAAAAATTGCGTTTAAGTGTATAAAGAAATAAAAAAATGTGTAAAGTGAACTGTCAATGAATTGTCATTCGTATTTATCTTTTGCAATTAATTATTATTTTTTATTGATATATTTGTTGAAATTATCATTTGGATCCGACCCAGTTGTCAGTCGGTAGAATGCCAGCATTGCCAGCGCACATCTGGCTAGGAAATGAAAGATCCGCAGTCGGTACAGTGCCGGGTCCCAGCCGGTTGAATTATACACGGAACGGCTCTTCGCGGCCGGTTACCGGGCGGTAGAATGCCAGTTCCGAGACGGATGGCCAGCCAGCTCCTGGCCAAGTCATCTTTTGGTAGAATATCAGTTCTCGGGCGGTAGGCAGGCGGTTCCCAGCCAGTGCCACTACTCCGGCGTCGGTTCAGGCGAGGATCCGCGCCGGTTGCAAATTTCCCACTGGGTAGAAGCTTTTAATCTAAGATCGATATTTTAATATAATTAAATATTATTATTTGTTTATCTAGAGCAAAACTATATATGAAAAGTCGTTTGAGGATCTTAATAAGTTTCTTATTAACTTAGAAGAAAACCAGACTTCTATAGTATGTGGACTAGAATTCGTTAAATTTACTATTAGAAACCAAGTGGATAATCCAGTAATAAAATTAACCAAGTTAGAAAACAATAAAGACTTAGAAGATATATATTATCTTTATGTATTTATCCATTTATATCATAGCAAGGTGAGTTGACATTTTTTCTAAAAAAGTT
Organism: Leptopilina heterotoma; assembly: GCF_015476425.1. Lineage (NCBI taxonomy): Eukaryota > Metazoa > Arthropoda > Insecta > Hymenoptera > Figitidae > Leptopilina > Leptopilina heterotoma. Next base: position 631,732 of record NW_025110970.1, on the reverse strand, counting down.
TCTCGATTATAGCATGCGGAATTTTAAAAGATTTTACTGGCTTTCGAGTTTAAATATCTATTGAGTCAAACACATTTATAATATAATGCAGAACTGAAGATTATTATAAATCATGCTTTATTAAAGTTCCTTCGACATTTTTAAAATCAATTAAAAATGGAAACGTACTGTTAAGTCAAAACAAGAAACCTTTTTAAATATCCCTACACTGAAAAAAAAATTCGGCACAATGTGCTTTTTACTCAGTCAATTTTTGCCTAAGAACAAAAGCAATACACGTAAAGCAATTGTTTCTTTTAAAAAAAGGCAATTTTTGCTTTTAAAAAGGCAAAAATTTTAACTAAGACAATTTTTACCTTTTTAAAAGGCAAAAATTGCCTTTTTTAAAAGAAACAATTGCTTTACGTGTATTGCTTTTGTTCTTAGGCAAAAATTGCCTGAGTAAAAAGCACATTCTGCCGATTTTTTATTTCAGTGTAAGTATCTCGTTTTAAATTAATTTCAGAAATGAATTTAATTTGGGATAAGGAAAGTCAATAATAATTTCTACTTACAGGTTATTTGTTATTAATGTTTAAAAATGAGCTTTCTGAGTGTTTACACGTGGTTGTTCAGAAAAGCAGCCCCCCTACTTTCCGGTACTACTGCACTGGTCATGTACGTACAATTCGTGCGCTTCAAGATTATAATTCTCACAGCCCTCATCCAAACCCTGTTCTTTCCAGCTCTACTGTGATGTCACCTTCCGAAAGATTGAAAGCAGTTACCGACGAATTAGTGGAAAACAATTACATTTTATTCTTGACATCCTGCGATATTATTTTTATCATAAAATATTTATCATAAAACATCTCCATTTTTAATATTTCTGAATTCTTTCAATTAAATAATATTGGATAACTTGGATAAATAAATAATTCTGAATTGCATTATTTTGACGTCAAAATCTTAATCAGAGTCCCCAAAAATACTAGGGGAGAGTCTCCAGTTGTGAGACGGGTTTCATTTTTGAACCCGTAAATTGTAAACGGGTAAACGAAATTGTAAATAAAATACACCGTTCGAAAGGTAACAGAAATACGCAACTTTTATTAAAAGAAAGTGTAGTATTTCGATGAACTCAAAAAATTTTACGATACATTTTCCGAGCACATCGCTTTTTTCAAAAAAAAAAAAAAATGTCTCCAGTTGTGAGACACTCATTAAAAATTGCTAAAATTTAATAAGTTTGACATAAAACGTTATGTTTAGTAGAAATAATTAAATATATTAATAATATATATTATTATATACTAAATAATAATATTTATTCGCCAAAATAAGACTATCAAATAAACACAATTTATTAGCTTCAACAAGAGCATTAAAATTGATTTCTTCTGAATCAATTGACTTTTTTCCACTTGACATGCCCAAAAATACTAGAAAAAAAAATCAAAACAACATTTGAAAAGTATGCCTGCAAAGTCGTATTTTTTATGCTGCCCATCTGGATGTTGACACTGTCTCACAACTGGTGATATGCTGTGTCTCACACCCAGAAATTGGCGCTATTTTGAAAAAGGAAAATTAAATAATTTTCAACCGTAGATTGGAACAATGCAATATTGCATCACGAAATATAAGGAAAACACTAAAAGAAAATGCATTACATTTACCTTTTCCAATTAATTAACTTGGAAAAAAAGTACTTTGCATTTATTGAAAAAACGCTTTTTAGTCGATTATCACACACAGTGTTGGTATTTAACAAAAACAGTTTATATATCCGCTTCGGCGTACACGAAAAAGTTGGCTCATATAAAAAGAAATGTTTTTATATAAACCAATCGGCTTTTTAATATTGCATGTTAAAAAAAATTGACTGTCTCACAACTGGAGGTGTCTCACAACTGGAGACTCTCCCCTACTTAATTAAGCTTGATAGTAATAGTATTTTTTTTGATTTTTTGATATTGAAAACATTTTTATGCTTACATCGTAGTTATAGGATAGTATTTTTTGTAAAATTATGCTAAAATGTGACTAAATAACATGTTATACTCAATTATAGAGAGTTTAAAAGCAATCCATTAAAAAATGTAAAATTTGTAAATTTGCGATTTTTTTAATACATTTTTAAACTTATATCTTAGTTATAGGACAGTATTTTTTGCAAAATTATGCTAAAATGTGACTAAATAACATTTAGTAATCAATTATAAAAACTGTAAAATTTGAAAATTTTTGATGTCTTGAATATTTAGAAAAAATGTGATTTCTACCTTTCTAATTAATATTTTTGAAATCTTTAAAATAAACCTTCCTTGGTTTATAAACATAAGTGTGATTTTATTTACAAGGATTATATTAAAATTAATTTGAAATAAGACTCAATAAATAATAAAAATCGAAAACTATAGAAAGTCTTTAATTCGTGACTTATTAAATTATTTTCAGTATTTAGTTTTATTTCATTAGTTTAATTTAATGATCTTTAGTTAAAAATTAAATTTATTTTAAAATTAATTGATATATTTTTAGAAGCTGACATTTGGGAAAGAAGATCAAACATATCAATGCCTCACGACTATTCTAAACTTTTGTACTCAAGAAAAATTGGATATGACCAATTTCTTAATGTGTTCTTCAACTCCTATTTTGATAGACAGCGTTGTCCTGAAAATTCTTGATTCCAAAGAAATAAAATACCATTTTTTGAATTTTGTGACAGCGTGGTTGGATTGTATAAAAACATATGAATTGAAGAAGTCAATAAGTAAATTATCCCAAGACACAGTTAAGGCATTAAAAAGTATAATGCCTCTGTTATTAAATTATACAGAAGAAAATAGTATTGTTTATGACTTTATTGAAATGGTAAGTAAATTAAATGTGTAACATTTTTTATTTTAATTATTCTGCCGTATTTTAAAGAAAGTCACTGTTTACATTTTTGACAAAATATTAGTTAAATAAAGTAATTTAATCTCCGAAGCCTTTGTAACATGTTTCCAAGAGGACTTCTGTAAGAAAACGAAATTTTTACTCTCTAAATCTGATTTAGTAATAATTTTACTAACAAATAGTGAAATTTTACTAATTATTATTAGATTTTATTAATATTATTAAAATTATATATATTAATATTTGTACCAAATACAAATTACTTAAGAAAAATTATTGAAATAATTGGATCTAATAAACATTGCTTTAAGGGGTTAAGCCACCCTGAAATTTTCAAAAAAATTTATTTTTTTTTTTTGCTTAATTTCAAAGTTTATATTCTAACGAATATTTTGAGATGTCGCCGAAGACAATGTCTCACTAATTACAAAAGTTATGATCATTAGAAGTCAGCGCGGTGGGGACGCGCCGAGAGCTGCTGGAAGCAGCGACTTTCTATTTTCGAATGGTCTAGGGGGCCCTTTCATGATTTAGGAAGGGTCCTTTTCATTGTATCCCTTCCATTCTTAAATAAAAAAAATTATGCCCCTGGAATTGCTGATTAAATAGTACATTGAAAAATTTTCAAGTTATAATACACTAAAGTTCATTTTTTTCTTCTTTTGCGTTTTTCTCGAAACCACAATTTTCAAGACGGTGTACACGATAACTCAAAAACTATTCAATCGATTGACTTGAAAATTAATATACATCTTTCTAAATAGATTTTCCACAGAGTGACGTGGGATTTTTTTGATTGAATAATTTGAAAATTTTTTATCCAATTTTTTATACGGTAATTTTATCCAAAAAAAAATGTAAATTTTTGAAGTGCTTCCATTTGCGTAAAAAATTTTTTTTTTTAAATGGCTTCATCACTCTGTTCAAAATTTATCACTTTTTAAGAAAAGTATTGTTTTACTTGTTTCTGACAAAAATTGAACTGCCAATCATGTACACCATCAAGGAGTGCTCCGGAAAAATTGATCCACGCCAATAGTTATATCTCCGCCATTTTTAATTAAAAACAATTTTTTTTTAATATTTATAAAGCTCAATATATGTACTAAAGCATCAATAATTGTAAAGAAGTCCTACCTGAAACAGTTTTAGCAAAAAAATTCCTAAAAAACCATCCGATTTTCATGCGTTCAGGGTGGCGTAACCCCTTAAATCAATTATGAAAATTTAATTACTTGATTCAATAATGCATATGGTTTTTATTTCAAACAAATATGAATGCTAATAAGTCTCAATGTAATTAAATCGAAAATTCGTTCCCTAAATAACAAGTTTACTTCGGGTATGGATAGATTACCAAGTTTTTTTATTCGCAAATGTTGTGATGCATTTGTTGAACCACTTTATATTATAATTAATCTATCCTTAGCTACAGGTGTATTTCCGGATATGTGGAAGCGAGAAAAGATAACTCCTGTCTTTAAAAACTGTAACAAATCTCTTGTTGTGAATTATAGGCCTATCACAATATTGTGTAATTTTTCTAAAATACTTGAATCTGTCATTGGGGATATCTTGTGGTCCTATTTTTCTCCTTCACTTTCTTTACATCAGCATGGTTACCACGTCGCTCAACAGTTACAAATTTATTAACTTTTTTAAACAAAATAGAAACTTTTCTTTTATATAATCAACAAGTTGACGTCATATTTACTGATATATCTAAAGCCTTTGACACTGTTAGCCATGAAAAAATTATTTTTAATTTGGAACAACTTGGGGTTCCAGATAAAATTCTTAAACTTTTGTGCTCTTATTTGGCTAACAGGGTCATGACAGTTAATTATAATGGTTACTCGTCATTTGAATTTACGCCTACCTCTGGAGTTCCGCAAGGGTCCAATCTTGGGCCCATGCTGTATGTTATTAATATGAATGACTTAGAGTTTGCTTTGAAGAATGAATTTTTGTTATATGCAGATGATGCCAAATTGTTTAAACCTATCAATTGTATAAAGGATTGTGAAGATCTCCAGCTTGATGTTGATAATTTTTATGATTGGTGTAAAAAGGCTTCACTCGATGTTAATTCTAAGAAATTTAAGATAATGACCTTCACGAGGGCAAAGACAGCAATTGATTTTCAATATAAGATTGGTGATAAACCAATAGATAGAGTCTTTGTCATCAAAGATCTAGGAGTTCATTTTACGCCTAATCTTAAATTTAACACTCATGTTGACACAATCGTGTGTGAAGCTGGTAGGATCTTGGGGTTCTTATTCAGAACCTGTAAACATTTTAAAAATGAATATGCTTTAAAAATTTTGTTTTATTCTCTAGTTCGGTCCAAATTAGCTTTTTGTTCAGTAGTATTTCGTAATTATTTACCTGCCTACTTATCGAGTGCCATTGACAAATGTCAAAAACGATTTTTAAAGTTTTTACACTACAAAAAACACGGCATATGGATACCCCCTGGATCAGACTATGCCCAATTGTGTCAACGTTTTAATGAAAACTCCCTTGAATCTCGAAGAACAATTGATACAGTGTTGTTTTTATTCAAAATTATTAACGGTTTAATTAATAGCTCATATTTGTTATCGGAGATTCCTATTGCTGTTCCTCAGTTCTTCTCGCGAGGGTCTTATCCATTTTATACGGGATTAAGAAATGTAAATAGAACAACGCCAGTATTAAGTATGTGCAATGAGCTCAATAGCATATATAATTATAATTCAACAACTTTCGACATCTTTGATCAATCGCTTGATTCTTTTTTAAAAGCAGTTCTCCACTTTATTAAGAAGAACCCGATGCTATAATTATTAATTGTTTTGCGCCATTTTCGAAATTAAAATAATAACCGATAATCCTGTAATTGGTCTTTGTGACTGTTGGATTTATTTCAATAAAGTTAAATTAAATATTTATTTGGATCAATAAAATAATTTTTTTGAAATAACTAAATATTTATCTACATCAAATATGCAATTATTCTTTATAATTAATTGTTTTAATTGAGACTAATATACTTTTAATTGCGTCAAATAATTAATTATTTAGTTCAAATACTAAATTGATTTAAATCAAAACAAAGCAGTTTTGGATTCAAATAAATCTCAATTTGTGTTAAAGAAATTAATCTTTTTCCATTTCCATACATAAAAAAATGGGATTCTTTATTACTTTAGAAAATATAATATTTTTAGTAACAAAAAATTTTTGAATAATAAGAGATTTTGAACGAAACAAATGAATATAATAAACTCGACAACGTTAACCAAAAAAAATTACAGATTAACAATCATACTCATGCGAAAAAGCATGAAATCAACACGAATTCATTTTTTTCGTTTAAAATCTCTTTTTTTTCAAAAAACTTTAAAATGTTTTCTATTTAATTATTAAAAAAAATCTTAAAAAGATAATGGAGAACACAATTTTTTAACCTCTAAAATTAAAAAGTTGATTTATTTAAACAAGTTATATTTTTTAATTAAAAATTTAATCATTTATCTAAAATACATATACATATGGCTGTTCTACACTGCGTATGGCTGGAACAGCAATACTGTATGGCTGTTCCATATCCACCAATATAATATGTGAGAATTGGCCATATTTATGGCAGTACCATAAATATATTTTTTTCATTGTAGTCTGGTTACATATTTGTTATATAATGGTGTTAAAAGAATTACAAAAGGGAATATTATCGTATATCATTGTTACATAATTGTTCTAGATTAGTTGTATATATTTGTTACAGCGTTCAACGCTGACATTTCTCATATCATGCTTGTAACATATACTACAAGCTTATGTGACAGAACATGTTGCATACTGTTATCACGGTGGGCTTGAACCAACTTTAAATAAAAAGTCTTCCGAAATGCGATTTTTTTGTGGATTCCAACACTGCAGACCTCCCTGAGTATTTTGCAATAAAAATTAAAATAATCCATCGGGCCGTTTTTGAAAAAAGTAATTTTTAGTATTTCTATCGTGAACTCTGTATACAAGCACTTTAAAAGAAGGTACAAAATCAAATTTAATTTCAATTTCATGAGTGTAAAATAGTATTTTGGATCGCATAATCTGAATTTGATGTTGGATTTAAGAATTTTAAAATGGCGAATCCAATATGGCGACCAAAAAGTTTAAAAATTGTTTAGATTTGCTTGATACTCATTACTCGGAGCTTTTGGTATCGCTGAATTTGAATCCGAATTTCTGTATTTGAAAGAATTACTTTTATTAAAAAAGGAAATAGACGAATAAAATTATATAAATAATGACATCACTTACAATTAAAATTAACACTTATTTACACATTATAGCACTGTAATAATTAATCAATTAAAACTGCTTTGATTAATCTTTGTACGGGAACGCGGGGTTCATTAGACCCCGCAAGTATTTATTTTTCAAATTTCTCCAAATTCGTATGAAAAAATATTTTTACAGTTTTCATATTCCAACTGTAAATAATATCACGTGGGTATTAAAACATTTTACCAGCACAAACTGGCAATCGGGGTCCAAAGGACCCCGCAATGTCATAATGATAAAAATTGTACTAATTGTGCTATATACAAATAACAAAATAGTGTTTTTCTTTCAAGAAATTCGCGCCTACACAAATTAATCCTGCCTTGCACTCAGAACGGTGTGTGTATTTCCCAGGATAATTCGCAAATCTAACAGTTCGTTAAATTAAAAATCTTAATCATAATTTTTATATTTTAAATTTAATGCATTAAAATTCATAATATAATAAAAAGAAAACAAAATATATAAAAAGATCTACGTTTTTGTAAGCGTTTTTAAAGCGGGGTCCAATGGAACCCGCTCACCCGCTTACGTAATTTGTTTAGCTTGCCCGCCCGAGGGTTAATAGTATATTACGATACTAGGCCAGAAAGTTGGATTTCCTGGTCGGCGTGATATATAAGGCCGAGGCGAAGCCGAGGCTTTATATATCACGCTCGCTAGGGTATCCAAATTTCTGGCCGTGTGTCGTATACAATTTTTCTGTATCCCCAGCCGAAAGTACGTTAAATACTTATTGTTTGAATAATAAAATAGCTCAATAAGTTGCCCGCCCGACTTTTGCAAAGTCGAGGCGAAGCCGAGACTTAGCTGGTCGGGGCGGGCATGAAAAAAAAATTATAAGTAAAAAATAATTGTAAGTAAAATTTAAAAAATCGGGCAAGTGCGAGTTGCACTCGCATTAAGATCGAGGGTTCCGTACACCAAAATAAAACTCATTTTTTATAAAAAAAATATATATAAGAAATATAATTGATTAATATTAACATATATAAACCTATTGAGCTGAAATTCGGTACACATATGTATTTTTATTACATATAGATTAAGATTCCTAAAAGTTCAAAAGGGGGAGAGAAAAGTGTCATTTTTTGCAATTTTTTCGTAAAAATTAAATTTCTTTCCCTCCTAGTTCGCAAATATGTCCGTCAATCGAGTTCGCTATATTTTTCCTGTAATCTACACTTAAAACTTAAGATCCCTACCGAATTTTAGCTCATAAGGTTGAGATTTGTAAAAGTTAAGGGGGGGGCAGGGTCATTTTTTGCAATTTTTTCGAAAAAATTGAATTTTTTTCCTTCCTAGTTCGCAAATATGTCCGTCAATCGGGTTCGCTATATTTTTCCTGTAATCTACACTTAAAACTTAAGATCCCTACCGAATTTTAGCTCATAATGTTGAGATTTGTAAAAGTTAAGGGGGGGGGGGGACAGGGTCATTTTTTGCAATTTTTTCAAAAAAATTCAATTTCTTTCCCTTCTAGTTCCCAAATATCTCCACCAATCAGGTTCGCTATATTTTTCCTGTAATCTACACTTTAAACTGAAGATCCCTACCGAATTTTAGCTCATAAGGTTGAGATTTGTAAAAGTTAAGGGGGGGGCAGGGTCATTTTTTGCAATTTTTTCGAAAAAATTGAATTTCTTTCCTTCCTAGTTCGCAAATATGTCCGTCAATCGGGTTCGCTATATTTTTCCTGTAATCTACACTTAAAACTTAAGATCCCTACCGAATTTTAGCTCATAATGTTGAGATTTGTAAAAGTTAAGGGGGGGGGACAGGGTCATTTTTTGCAATTTTTTCAAAAAAATTCAATTTCTTTCCCTTCTAGTTCCCAAATATCTCCTTCAATTGGGTTCGCTATATTTTTCTTGTAATCTGCACTTAAAACTGAAAATCCTTACCGAATTTCAGCTCACCAGGTTGAGATTTGTAAAAATTAAGGAGGGGGGACAGGGTCATTTTTTGTAATTTTTTCTGAAAAATTCAATTTCTTTCCCTCCTAGTTCGCAAATATGTCCGTCAATTGGGTTCGCTATATTTTTCCTGTAATCTGCACTTAAAACTGAAGATCCCTACCGAATTTCAGCTCACTAGGTTGAGATTTGTAAAAGTTAAGGGGGGGACAGCCCATTTTGCGTAGCTGGGATGGACACACGAGTGATTTCATAAGGGTTCCGTCAGTACACCTATGGTGTACGGAACCCTAAAAATAGTAAACAAGAAATTTTCTTTTACAAATAAATATTTAATAATTAAAAAATAATAAAAGAAAATAAGAAAGTTCATGCATTATTTTGATGACTGTCAGTTGTTTTCAAAACGTGAGCTCTGTATGTAACGTGTCTGTGTGGTTGCTATGCTAACATGTACGTGTGTTGAAATTCTTGTAACCAATCAGAGCGCTCGTTGGGTCTGTCGAGCCGGCCACAAAAGTCGCTATTCCCGGAGCCAAATCAGACCGGGAAGACAGTACTTTCGGCAAAGGGATACAGAAAAAAATATTTCAACAATGAAGACCATTAAATCCACATACCATTTTAAAAATTTTGTTTACCATATTGGATCCACCATTTCTAATTTCCAAAAATTGACATTGCATTCAGATTAAGCGACCCCAAAAACCCCCAAGAATTGAGTTTCAAGTATATCTAAACAATTTTTAAACTTTTTGGTCGCCATATTGGATCCGCCATTTCTAATTTTCATAACCTAACATTGAATTCAGGTTTAATGACCCCGAAAACCCTCAAGTATTGAGGTTCAAGTAGATCTAAACAATTTTTAAACTTTTTGGTCGCAATATTGGATTCGACATTTTAAAATTCTTAAATCCAACATTAAATTCAGATTATGCGATCCAAAATACTATTTTACACTCATGAAATTGAAATTAAATTTGATTTTGTACCTTTTTTTAAAGTGCTTGTATACAGAGTTCAGGATGGAAATACTAAAATCTACTTTTTTCAAAAACGGCCCGATGGATTATTTTAATTTTTGTTGCAAAATACTCAGGGAGGTCTCCAGTGTTGGAATCCACAAAAATATCCCATTTCGAAAGACTTTTTATTTAAAGTTGGTTCAAGCCCACCGTGTTATATAACAAATAAATAACCATTAGGGGAAAGGTGTACGAGATGATCCCCTGGGGCAAGATGATCCTTTTGAATTTTGGCGAGCCTATTAGCGCCACCTTTTAGGCAAATACAGTAATACGTTGCCAATGACATACCTATCAATCAGTCAAACTGTCATGACAACACGCGTCACTAAAAAAATTCTATTGGAAAAAATAAAAATCTTATACTTTTGATCTAAGGAAAGCTTAACTTTGGGCTTAGATAACTTTAGTTGTAGTAGCTAAAATTCCATGTTTCTTGTACTCACGGCTTCAGTATCTCTTCAACTAAGTGTTCTGATTGGTATTATGGAATAACAGAGCTCGTAGGTTAAGTTACGAACAAATTACAAAATAGTGGCATTTGGGGCAAGATGATCCCTCAATGGGTGTACAAGATGATCCCCCCTAATTCCCATGTATTTCGTCTCACCTCAAAGTGAATTTTCTAGTATTAATAAAAAATTTAATTTTTCTCGCTTCTTATATGATTTTATTATGAAAACTAACTTATCTAAAACAAAAAGTTGACATCTACATCTATTTTATTAATTTTCTCGTTGTAGACAATGCCTCGTAATTAAAAAATAGGAAAACGAATCGTGGTGAGTGGTCAAAAGCGTTTGTGGCCTAAATAAAGTATATTTAACATTGATACACTGTTATTCCAATAATTGGGGTAAGATAAACCTACGGATCATCTTGCCCATACCAGGGGGATCATCTTGGACACCCCGGTGTCCAAGATGATCCTTTTGTAAGGTTTTAGAAAAATTAAATTTAATAGTAAAATATTAATTAGCTGCAAATATTTCAAATCAGAATAGTTAGATAGATTAATTATCTAATAGTGCGTACAAAAAAAACTCGAATATGTTGATTTTTCTTTGAATTATAGGTTTTTTCCCTTAGGGGGATCATCTCGTACACCTTTCCCCTACATAATCGTGTCAACTGGGTAAACACAGAATTTTGTTTATATTAAAGACATTAGAGAAGTAAATAAAATTGGAATGTTATTTTTAAATATTAAATCTTATTTCATGCAAATTTAAATTTTAAATAGGCACTGGGTAAGACTCCGTCAGAAAAATTACAATTTGCATGGGGTCTTCGGATTATTCTGTAATTTGGTGAAGTTGTTATATTTGATAACAAAAAAAAGTGTACCAAAGGATTTTTAAAAATTTTCAAATATTGTAAAAGTTACGCCATTTTGGATTTTTTTATAAGATTTTTTTCAAATGTAAATATTTCCGAAACAATTTAACGGATTTTAATAAAATTTAAATATAATATAGTTAAAATCATGTCCTTTCAGAATTTTTCAAAAGAAAAAAAAAATTTTTGTTTTTTTCAAAAAAAAGTAAAAAAAAATTTTTTGAATCGATTTATTAAGCACGGGACCGATTTTTGAGTATTTTTTGATATATAATAAAATATTCCTTATAATTTCACCTTTCATTTACAAAAAAGAAAACGATGGAGACGTATATAAATATATAAATGACGAAAATGAAAAATTTTTTCTGTGTCATTGCAAAAGTATATTCCTATGTATTTTTGCATGCTGAATCCGAATTCGAAGTCAAAATTGACAGATTTGCTCAAAATTTTGAGATAAACTCAAAAAACCACTCAAAAAAAGACTCAAAAAACCGAATTAAGATGAAAAAAAATTTTTATGACACTACACTACTATATTCCCATGTACTTTTTCCCGCTGAATCCGAATTCGCAGTCAGAATTGACAGATTTGCTCAAAATTTTGAGATAAGCTCAAAGAACTGATAAAAAAAGCGATTTAAAATAAAGAAATGGAAATTTTTTGCTATGACACTACATTACAGTATTCCCATATCGGATCTCGCATTTAAAGTCAGAATTGACAGATTAATGACTGATTTGCTCAAAATTTTGAGATATACTCAAAAAACTGATAAAAATGTAATTTAATATGAATAAAGGAAATTTTTTGCTATGACACTACACTAGTGTATTCCCATGTATTTTTTCACTGTGATTCCAAAGTCAGAATTTTCAAAGTGGCTCAAAATTTTGGATTTCATTAAAAGTGCTCAAAAACATGCATGCTTGTACCTGTAACCAGGGTTTGAGTTCTAAAAAATTTTATGTCATTCTGATAATTCTAACTTCGAATTTGTATTCAGCGTATATAAAATTCATGAGAATACACTACCGAATACCAAAAAAATGAACTCTTTTGCATTAAATTAAATTTTGAGCATTTTTGGATTTAACTTAAAATTTTGAACCAATTTAATAATTTTAACTTTGAATTTAGAAGCAGATGTAAAAACATGAGAATATACTAATGTAGTGTACTAGCAAGAAAAGTAGAGTTTCTTGACTTTAATTTTTGTAACTTAACAGATTTTCTTGTGTGTCTCAAAATTTTGAGCCATTAGAATAATTCTGACTTCAAATGCGAGATCCGAGTGTAAAAATATATGGAAATACTGTAATGTAGTGTCATAGCAAAAAAATGTCATTTCTTTATTTTAAATCGCTTTTTTTATCAGTTCTTTGAGCTTATCTCAAAATTTTGAACAAATCTGTCAATTATGACTGCGAATTCGGATTCAGCGGGAAAAAGTACATGGGAATATAGTAGTGTAGTGTCATAAAAAATTTTTTCATCTTAATTCGGATTTTTGAGTCTTTTTTTGAGTGGTTTTTTGAGTTTATCTCAAAATTTTGAGCAAATCTGTCAATTTTGACTTCGAATTCGGATTCAGCATGAAAAAATACATAGGAATATACTTTTGCAGTGTCACAGAAAAAATTTTTCATTTTCGTCATTAATTTTTTTGGTTCAAATTCGTGTTTTGAGTCGTTTTTTGAGTATAACTCAAAAAAAAGAACCAATTTGAGCATTCGGACTTCAGATTCGGATTCAGCGGCCAAAAATACATGGGATAATACTACTGTAGTGTCTCGGCCACGAAACTTTTTTTTTTTGTGTGCCTGTGATATTTATATCATATGTACATTCTTTCAAAAACTTAAAAAATTTATTAGCTCAAACAATTACATTTGTTATAAAGAAATTATTAACTTTATAAACAAATAAATGGCTTATTTCTGCAAAAAAATAGAACCTTTTTGAACGAATTTAACATTTTAAAGCTCTATACTTATATATCGATAACTTTTGTGTATTGTTAATATCAATGATAATCATTAACTTTAAAATCATTTTTTTACAACGTAGACATGAATTACTTAAATAAACATAAATTTGTCTAAAACAACAATTTTTTTAAAAAGACCAATATTATCTATTAGTTAATTAAAATTGTTTTAAAATCAATAAGTAAATTTTTTAAGTTTTTGAAAGAATGTACATATGATATAAACATTTTAAGTTTAAAAAAAATTGGACAAGTGCGAGTTGTACTCGCACTGCAATGGCGGGTTCCGTACACAAATATTAAAACAATTGCAACATTTATCGGTAATTGATAAAATTAAAATAAACAATTTAAAAAATATATTAAAATCATTTGATAAGAAGAAATAACTAAAAAAAATTAAAGTATTGTATATCTAATATTGTAAACAATAATAAGCAGAGGAACAAAATTTTCAAAATTATAGTTCCTCTGCTTATTATTTACAATATTAGATATACAATACTTTAATTTTTTTTAGTTATTTTTTTTATCAAATGATTTTAATATATTTTTAGGGTTCCGTACACCATAGGTGTACTGACGGAACCCTTATGAAATCACTCGTGTGTCCGTCCCAGCTACGCAAAATGGGCTGTCCCCCCCCCCTTAACTTTTACAAATCTCAACCTAGTGAGCTGAAATTCGGTAGGGATCTTCAGTTTTAAGTGTAGATTACAGGAAAAATATAGCGAACTCGATTGACGGACATATTTGCGAACTAGGAGGGAAAGAAATTGAGTTTTTTTGAAAAAATTGAAAAAATTACCCTGTCCTCCACCTTTAACTTTTACAAATCTTAACTTGATTAGCTGAAATTCGGTAGGGATCTTCAGTTTTAAGTGTAGATTACAGGAAAAATATAGCGAACCCAATTGACGGACATATTTGCGAACTAGGAGGGAAAGAAATTCAATTTTTTCGAAAAAATTGCAAAAAATGACCCTGTCCCCCCCCCTTAACTTCTACAAATCTCAACCTGGTGAGTTGAAATTCGGTATGGATCTTTAGTTTTAAGTGTAGATTACAGGAAAAATATAGCGAACCTGATTGGTGGAGATATTTGGGAACTAGAAGGGAAAGAAATTCAATTTTTTTGAAAAAATTGCAAAAAATGACCCTGTCCCCCCCCTTAACTTTTACAAATCTCAACATTATGAGCTAAAATTCGGTAGGGATCTTCAGTTTTAAGTGCAGATTACAGGAAAAATATAGCGAACCCGATTGACGGACATATTTGCGAACTAGGAGGGAAAGAAATTCAATTTTTTTGAAAAAATTACAAAAAATGACCCTGTTCCTGCGGTTAACTTTTACAAATCTCAACCTAGTGAGCTGAAATTCGGTAGAGATCTTCATTTTTAAGTTAAGATTGAGGTAAAAATATAGCGAACTCGATTGACGTACATATTTGCGAACTAGGAAGGAAAGAAATTGAGTTTTTTTGAAAAAATTGAAAAAATTACCCTGTCCTCCACCTTTAACTTTTACAAATCTTAACTTGATTAGCTGAAATTCGGTAGGGATCTTCAGTTTCAATTGCAGATTACAGGAAAAATATAGCGAACTCGATTGACGGACATATTTGCGAACTAGGAGGGAAAGAAATTTAATTTTTACGACAAAATTGCAAAAAATGATACTTTTCTCTCCCCCTTTTGAACTTTTAGGAATCTTAATTTGATGAGCTGAAATTCGGTAGGGATCTTCATTTTTAAGTGAAGATTAAGGTAAAAAAAATATTTTTTTTTGTTATTTGTAAATAAAACATAAGAATTCAATGTGGATTATAGTTATAGTTTTTTTTAATCTATATGTAATAAAAATACATATGTGTACCGAATTTCAGCTCAATAGGTTTATATATGTTAATATTAATCAATTATATTTCTTATATATATTTTTTTTTATAAAAAATGAGTTTTATTTTGGTGTCCGGAACCCTCGATCTTAATGCGAGTGCAACTCGCACTTGCCCGATTTTTTTAATTGTTTATTTTAATTCTATCAATTACCGATAAATGTTGCAAGTATTGTTTTAATATTTGTGTACGGAATCCGCCATTGCAGTGCGAGTACAACTCGCACTTGTCCAATTTTTTTTTTTTAGTTAAGAAATTAAAGTCAGAAAACAATCTCTCATTTATTCTCTTAAAATTTCACTCTCTTCCTTAAAATATTTAATGCCACGTGTTTAAACTAAAAAAAATTAAAAAAAAAATTTTTTTGATTTTTTTTTCAAGAAGTTTCTTAAATAAATTTTTTGTCGTCAGACTGTAATAATACACTAGGATACCAATTTTCAGCTCATTAGGTCAAATAATGTAAAAGTTAGAGAAAAAAATTTTTTTTTAAAAATTTTTTTAGTTTTTCCTTGACAACGCTATGGCCATCATTACATATCAAGTTCTCTATATTTTTCCTGTAATATTCGAGTAAAAATACACCAGCATGCAAAATTTCAGCTCTCCATGTCGACCCAGTAAAAAAAAAAGTATTCAGAAAAGAGAAAAAGTATTGGTGGAGACGTTCGGTGAATGCGTTTTCGCGACAAAACCGTATTGGTGGGTTATGGTGAATACATTTTGCTTACCGTGAATACTTTTTTTTAAACTCTCGATTTAAAGATTCCTAAGCAAAGTTGAGAATATTTATAAAGAGCGTAAGTGACCTGAAGTATAAAAATGACGATTGCGAGAAGGAAATAAGAAATTTTGAGAAAAAACGAAAAATTAAATGTGACAAACCTACAACGTATGATGATGAAAAGGAACATTGACGATACCGACAGAAACTTGAGAAATCCAAGTAAATGTATGTGAAACATTAAGTTCCGCCGGTAACGTCAAAGTTCCTTTTAATCATCATACGTTGTAGGCACAGAAAAGCATATGGTACTTGATCAACATTTGACAATCTGTTTGTCACATTTAATTTTTCGTTTTTTCTCAAAATTTCTTATTTCCTTCTCGCAATAGTCATTTTTATACTTCAGGTCACTTACGCTCTTAATAAATATTCTCAACTTTGCTTAGGAATCTTTAAATCGAAAGTTTAAAAAAAAAAGTATTCACGGTAAGCAAAATGTATTCACCGTAACCCACCAATACGGTTTTGTCGCGAAAACGCATTCACCGAACGTCTCCACCAATACTTTTTCTCTATTCTGAATATTCTCTATTCTGAATACTTTTTTTTTTACTGGGGAATAGTTTAGAAGTTAAGGGGGGGGAATGGTCACTTTTTATGCATTTTTGACCAAAAATCTTGTTATTTCCTTGACAACGCTATGCCCATCACGTCCAATCACATTCGCTATATTTTTCCTGTAATCTACGAGTGAAAATACATATCTGGACCAAATTTGAGCTCTTTAGGTCAAATAGTTTAGCCGCTAGGGGGGGGACACGATTTGGCTACGGACAACAGAGTCTCACCAATAGGGTTCCGCCGATACACCGTAGGTGTACGGAACCCTAAAAATGCTGGAAATGTTTATAAATGCAAAAGAAAATAGATTATTGGTTATATAATTATTAATAACAATGATAATTGTTAACTTTCAAATCATTTTTTTACAAAATAGACATACATTACTTACACAGGAAAAAAAAAGTCTGACTCCGTTTACACCTTAAATTCAGCCCATGTATTTCACATAAGTCTGTCCTTGTTTAACGGGGCTGACTCCGTTTACATCTTAAATTCAGCCTCAAAAATAGGCTGAAAGTAAAACTTTTTTTTTAGTGTGTAAATAAACATAAATTTGTCTACAAAAAAAACAATTTTTTTAAAAAAGACCAAAGTTATCTATTTGTCAATTTAAATTGTTTTTTTTAACAATTTCAATAAACTGTATTATGCATTATTATTTGCCAGGTGGTCAGACTAGACTAATTTAAATTGATTTCGATCTTGTGCAATGGAAAAATAAAAAATAAACAGTATTTTATACAAAAATATTTTAAATTGTTAACTTTGAGTAACAAAAAAATAAATAAACAATTAAAAATTCAAAAATCGGTTTAAAGAGATCTCTTAGAAATTTTATCCTCTTTCATTTAAGACCAAGAACATCAAAATCCAATAAAATTTGAAGGCTCTAGACAATTTTGAAGAGTAAAGTGTAAAAAATCCCACTGTGAGGTGTCCCGGGTAAAAGATACTGCGCTGGCACTGAAACGTGGTCGCGCTTCCACAAAAATTGCAATATCTCGAAAACTATCAAAGTCTCCATCGTTTTCTTTTTTGTAAATGAAAGGTGAAATTATAAGGAATATTTTATTATATATCAAAACATACTCAAAAATCGGTCCCGTGCTTAATAAATCGATTCAAAAAATTTTTTTTTACTTTTTTTTTGAAAAAAACAAAAATTTTTTTTTCTTTTGAAAAATTCTGAAAGGACATGATTTTAACTATAATATATTTAAATTTTATTAAAATCCGTTAAATTGTTTCGGAAATATTTACATTTAAAAAAAATCTTATAAAAAAATTCAAAATGGCGTAACTTCTACAATATTTGAAAATTTTTAAAAATCCTTTGGTACACTTATTTTTGTTATCAAATATAACAACTTCACCAAATTACAGAATAATCCGAAGACCCCATGCAAATTGTAATTTTTCTGACGGAGTCTTACCCGCACTGCAAAATTGATTTAAAAAATTTAAGTTAGTAGAGAATAAAATTTAGAGTTTATTTTATGTTTTATTACTTGTTTAGTGAATAGAATTTACTTACCTTTTGGAGCAAAAGAATCCATATTATTCATTTATATTCAAAATAAGAAAAGCATCGTTTCTGTAATATTACTTTAAAAAATACAAAATAGTAGCTTTTTTTAAATTTTTTCTGTAAAGAGAGATAAAATTGCGCGTAGGAAAATAACGAAACTATACTATACCACTTTGAAGAATAGCAAAGACATGCAGAATAGGAAACATACTTGATTTCATACTAAATGCATTTATAATAACATTTAAACATAAAATACAAAAAATGTTATAGAAACATTCAAATATAATATAGGGGAGGCTAGGTGCAGTTGTTACAATTTTGATAAAAACAGTTACTGTGCTTAGAGTTTAACTCCAATTTGTTTGGTCAAACGATTAAATCTTATTCTTTGCATCAAGACAAATCGATTGGAATATACAAAGTATACATTGTATGAGAATTTATAGAGTTAATCACAATTAAAGCTGAAAATTTCTCATTTTTATCAAAAAATTAATTCTTTCCGCAAAATTAGGTTGCTGTATAAGAAAATCTTACTCTTTTATTTCTAAAATCTTATTCTTTGCACCAAGACGGATCGATTAGTATATATAAAGTATATATTATATTTAAATTTATAGAATTTAAACCAATTATAGACCAAAAATTTGCACTTTTAATAAAAATTCATTTTTTCTTAAAAATCATGTTCCTGTACAATAAAATGTTATTATTTATTAAAAAATTAATCAAAAATCTTATTCTTTGTATCAAGACGAATCGAATGATGTACATAAAGTATTTATTATATTGAAAATTACACTGAGAAAACTGGAGAGTCAAATTCAGAGGTTCAAAAAGTGTAGGGGAGAGTAGGCTACATTGAACCAGCGTCAACTGTGAACCACTTCAATTTTCTGAGAAATGACTGAGTGAAATTTTTTCTTATTTAATATATAAGTTAGTTTTACTGAAACAAACTATGTCCAAAAATTTCGGGCACGTAGGTTTATTATTTATAAAGAAAAACCAAAAAAACTGTTTTTCACGTACAAAACAAAAAATTTTGTGGAAATATAATCAAGTTTTCTTTTGAAATAGGAAGTTTTAAAAATTAGTAAACTTGTGATTTATTTAGCTTAGGGTGCCAACTTCAATATTCCGATGTGATAAAGAATTTTAACTCTTACATAAATTTATTATAAACAATTTTTGTTGTGAATGTCATGTGAATACAGTGAGTGCGGCATCATTGAACCACCCGAAAAAGCAAAGAATTTTCAATTTTAAGAGTTGTAAAGTTGTCTGCTCTACTAATTAGTAAGCAAAATACTGGAAGACATGCTTTCATCACAATTGTGAACGAAATAAACTCAAACTGTCACTTTACCTACCTAACCTGACATCAAAATATATTAATCTCCTATATTAACAAATAATAACTCTTTAACAACAATTTTCTATTTTTTTGAGTGAAAAATAAGATTTTTTACAATGTGTAAGTGGAAATATTATTGTAGAAGTAAATTGTAGTGTTTTATTAAAGGTGGTTCAATGTAGACACACATTCTTCAAAATAAGAAAAGTGTAACTGGCTAGAAAAAAATTTAATTTTATTATTTAATCATAATAATTTGTGTTTGTAACGTGTGTATTAACTAAAGGAGTACTTCAGCTTAATTTTCATACAAAAACCTGATCGAAATTAGTAAAATTTTATTAGTTCTTGGACTTTATAAAATACCCGGTTCAATGTAGCCTACCCTCCCCTATGTTTCCTTTGCTTATGAAGAGAGTTAAATAGTCCTTCTAAAATAAATTTTGAATTAATCTGGAAATCTACTTGTATATTCTCTCCCATTATATCTGAGGGTTAAAAGTTGCGCAGAAAATGTGTACGATCTGATGCGCGCGAAATTATTTTTCTGACATTTTATGTATTTAATTTAGGGGTTAGGTTACCATATTTATTCATTTCGCGCCGGATAAGGAAGGGATTTCTCAAGATGGTTAATTTGTCCCTCTGTTATAAACTCATTTCAGTCCAATACTCCAGTTTTCTCAGTGTACAAAAAAAACATTTTGTTTCAAATCTGGATTTTATCGATCTTTTACGCGATCTAAAATTATCTGGAAGACAGTCTGAAGTCCTTGGTTCTAGATTAAAACAGTGGAATTTGGTCGAAAGAGATTTTAAAGTAACTTCCTGCAGAAATAATGATAAAAATTTGTTTAAAGAAATTTTTAAAACTGCCCTGTCGAAAATGTGACCAACAATAGAAGGTTTAATAAGTGTTTGAAAATAGTTTTATTCTAGTTAAACACAGAATGCACTATCTTGAAACACACTTATACGATTACACACAGTATGAACACAATTTAAGCATAGAATTCGTAGTTTGAAAATGGTTCATACAATACTATTAAAACACATTTCCAACATTCAGTAAGAACACTCATTAAACACTTTTCTGACATACATAACAGGGTTCATACAGTGTTTTGAGAACATTAATTTCACTGACTAATGAAATAAGTGTTTATGAAACACTGAAACGTTCCAATATACACGCATCAAACACATTTATTGTGTTCTTAAACACGCAATTCACATGCAATAAACATTTTATAAAACACTATTTAAACGCTCTTTGTTCCAATTTTTTCGACAGGGTGACAATGACTGTAGCAATCTCGTGTATTGTTCGAACATTCCAGAGTTATTTTCAATTTTAAATCACGATTACATACCAGAGGACTGGCGACTATTTATTGATGGATCATGCAAAAGTAAGAATTTTTTCAACAAAATAAGGTGCAGATAAATTGTTTTTATAATTTAGGTAGAATGTATATACTTCTTTTTCTTTAGGTTTGAAGGCTGTATTGTTGCATAATGAGAATAAACTCCCATCAGTTCCTTTAGCGTATGCAACTGATTTGAAGGAAACATATGGGACATTGGCAAAAATTCTTGCATGCATCAATTATGCTGCCCATGAATGGAAAATTGTCAGTGATTTAAAGGTTAAATGGCACGAATATCTGTCAATGGTGAATTTGAACATTTAGATTGTTATCCAATAGTTAACTCTCAAATATCAACGATTTGTCCCTCCAGATGTTTAGTCCAATACTCCAGTTTTCTCCGTGTATAGATTTAATTACAATTAAAGTTGAAAAATTGACTTTTTTACTAAAAATTTTGTTGTTTATTTAGATTCATATTACTGTAGAAGAAAATTTTATTAAAAATTAAATGTTCAGTATGTATCTTTTTTTAAATTAACTAATAAAAATTTTAATTTTTAGTCTTCGCACTAAGAAACATGAATACATTAGAATGTGACTCTTTATAAAATTCAATTATTTATTAATTATTAAATTAAAATACTTTGAAAATTCGATTTGTTAAAAATTTTTTAATTACATTCTTTATCAAATTTAATTTAATTATTTTCAGTTAAATTTCACAAAATTTCTATTAATTCAATTATTCTTTTAAAATTCATTTACGTACTATATGTGAATTAGTGACTGATTTAGAGAACAGTATAAATATTTATAAAAATTGAAATAAAAAGCGATTTTTTAAAAACAAACTAAAATAATAAAACTTTTTTAATTTGGTGAAAAAATTACCGGTTTGACATAAAATTCCTGTCTTATTCCCGGTTTTTCACGGTTAGTAGACACCCTGTATTATCTTAAATAAATTTTTAGAAAAGTTTCGGTGCTGTGTGAGTTTAAACCAATTTTAATTGATTCATGTTGTCTATTACTGATGAATATTTATTGGTTAATTTAAGCTTAAACAGCTGGGAAGATCGATGCATGCGCGTATAAAATTATATGAGTATATATTTGAGGCATTCCATTTCATTGCCAATTCAAGGCAATTTTTAAATAAATATAATTTCTCCTATTTAAATAAACCAAGTCTCGCGTTCGTCCCCTTATAGCAGCCAGCCCTTCAATTGGATTTTGTTACTAGCAGTTTTGAAATATAAATTCTCGAACTTTATAATAGTAAAAAGCTTTTTTTTAAAAAATAGCGTAATTCTATAGAAAATTTGATTTGAATTTTGAATTTGAATTTGATTGAAATTTTTTATTTTTCTAAATATCTCAAAATCTCAGTGGATTTTGAGAAATTAATTTCATTTCTTCTCGAGTTATCAAGTCTAAAGGATTGTCAGTTTCAACAGTTTCTCTTTCTGGCGATGTACATTTTTCTAAAAAAAACTGTCAATTTTTATCAATTTTCTTTTTTATGTTCTTCCAATTTTTTTGTTTTTTTCGTTTTTCAGCACCACTTTCATATTCTCTTTTCGATAACATAACCTAAATTTATTTTAAGCGTACAATTAAACATATCAGTTATATAATAATAATCCCCACTGACACTTAGTTAAAAATGAAGAAAGGTGTTGACCATTTAATATTAAATTTTTCTCATTTAAATTTCATTTTTTACTCTATGAAAGAGTAAAGTATATTATTTAAAATGAAAATCATGTCACAATTTTTAGCAGAAAATTCAAAAGAAGTAATTTACAGTTTACTGACTTTTTTCTCCAATTTTTTCTCTTGTTACTTTAAAAATAATTTTTTATTGTGTCAAGTTTTTCCGGAGTCCCCCTGCAATGCAGGGTTTTGCTGTTATGCACGGAAAAAATTAGTTGCTGAAATTTTCCGCGACTTTGTAAAAGACTCTCGGATTTAGTGGAAAGTATTTAAATTTTTAAAATCACTGAGTTTTAAAAATCATATTAACAGGTTGCAGGAAAAATAAACTACATTCGAAGAGAATTTAGAAAAAGGATTCGAAACTTTCAGCGTCAGTCGCAGAAAATGAAAACACAGCCGGCGCGCGAACGATTTGGCGACAGTCGCGGAAATCTTGTTCTATATTAGTATTCTAAACTTTCATCGATAGTCGCGGAAAATGAAAAATTCGGCCGACCAATGAAAAAAAAAATTCTTTCAGTTCTTATTTATTTTATTCTTATTATGCCTTATATTTAATTACGCTCGTACATTTATACATAATCACGACACTTATCACATGTAATCGAACACTATTTAAACACTAATTTCCTACGTCAAACTAAATAACTAACACAAAGGGTACGGTCCCATGTTGAGCAGAAAACACAATGCAAAGCAGAATTTCGTGAGAGTGGAAAGGATAGTGATATCTGACTATCTCTCTTGCACTCACGAAATTCTGCTTTGCATTCTGTTTTCTGCTCAGCATGGGACTGCACCCTACACGCATATTACCCTATGCTTTCGCAGTTTCGCACGCTACAAATCTACTTTTTCATCGTCCTTATATATTAACCCTTAAACCGCACCCTGGGTGTGCGACACCCATATTCTAGCTTTTTACTCTAATATTTCGGTTAAATTCGTAAAAATTGAACATGTGTCGTTATTGGACGATACATTTTGTACTTAAGTTTATGTTCCGTGAGGGACATTAGTCTCCCAAGTGTCTTTGTGTATTTGATAACTTTATGAATTTGTCGGCGAAAAATTTCTGCTTGTTTGACACCCAGTTTTTGGTTTAGGGTAATTTCAGTAGTTTTAAAAAACTCTTTTTTAATTATTAAAATTAAATAAATCATTATGAAACTTATTTTCCTTCAAAATAGATGTACTGAGCTATATAAGATAATTTTTCCAAAAGATAATATCCTATTCCAGCTTGGAGAACATACTTAAAAGTCCCCGGGTGTCGCACACCCAGTGTGCGGTTTAAGGATGGATTCGGCAGTGTGCGGTTTAAGGGTTAAATAAAACATTTCTTTACCGCTTGCGAGAAAAAGTGCACGGAAAAAAAAGTTCACGAATCTCTCGTGAACTAGTATATCACTTTTGGATGGGACACAAAATTCTTGAAAATCAACAAACACAGTTCGTCAAAATTTCATCAACTCCTTCACTAAAAACATAGTACGGTTTCCGAACTTTTCGTCAAAGTTAACGAAAAATTCGTGAACTTTTAAAAAATGCTAAAAACAAGAAAAAATAATTTCCAGACACTACTTTTTTATAGTATTTCACTTTATTTGATAACTTGACGCCTATTACGCACCCAACTACACAGAATACACAATTTTATCGCCATTAAAATTCGTAATTCGCTTCACGGGATTCGAAACTAGTACCTATACCCTATAACATAATATTTCTAACAACTAACCGCCACGGCTAAATCTAGATACACTGTCCTTCGACAAACGAAACGATTAGCTTTGTCTGCTGTAAAACTCAGGACCGTGCAAGGGCGATTATCAATTCGCTCCCGTGAGGGGAAGGGGCCTTTCCCCACCATGCGGCCTTGTACCTAACTTCGGGGTTCGGAGCGAACGTAGCACAGCGGGGCGCCCGGTCCCTTAATCCCTCATTAAGCCATCCTTCCTTAATGAAAGTCTTTAAAAAATATAAATTTCTTAAATATAAACATTTTAAAGTTTTTTTTATTAAATTCAGATCCCTTATTTTATTACGAATCCATACATATGTTGTTTGCCTTAAAAATGTTAGTATTTAAAAAGTTTAAAATTTATTATTAACTGACTGATTGTAATTCTTAAGTTTTTTCAGAATTCAACTGAAGTAAAAAGTAGATTATACAGCCAGAGAAAATGTATATTTGCTTAAAAGTCAAATTTACTATGAATTTATTTGAGTGTCAGTTCATAATAAATTAAAATTTTTTTTAAATATTAACATTTTTAAGGCAAACAACATATGTATGGATTCGTAATAAAATAAGGGATCTGAATTTAATAAAAAACTTTAAAATGTTTATATTTAAGAAATTTATATTTTTTAAAGACTGTCATTAAGGAAGGATGACTTAATGAGGGATTAAGGGACCAGGCGCCCCGCTGTGCTACGTTCGCTCCGAACCCCGAACTCAGGTCCCTGGCCGCATGGTGGGAGAATGCCACTTCCCCTCACGGGAGCGAATCGATGACTGCCCCTTTTTCTACTTTGCACGGGGGCAGTCATCGATTCGCTCCGAACCCCGAACTCAGGTCCCTGGCCGCATGGTGGGAGAATGCCACTTCCCCTCACGGGAGCGAATCGATGACTGCCCCTTTTTCTACTTTGCACGGGGGCAGTCATCGATTCGCTCCCGTGAGGGGAAGTGGCATTCTCCCACCATGCGGCCAGGGACCTGAGTTCGGGGTTCGGAGCGAACGTAGCACAGCGGGGCGCCCGGTCCCTTAATCCCTCATTAAGCCATCCTTCCTTAATGACAGTGTTTAAAAAATATAAATTTCTCAAATATAAACATTTTTCAATTTTTTTTATTCAATTCAGATTCCTTGTTTTATTACGAATCCATACATATGTAGTTTGCCTTAAAAATTTTAGTATTTAAAAAGTTTAAAATTTATTATTAACTGACTGATTGTAATTCTTAAGTTTTTTCAGAATTCAACTGAAGTAAAAAGTAGATTATACAGCCAGAGAAAATATATATTTACTTGAAAGTCAAATTTACTATGAATTTATTTGAGTGTCAGTTCATAATAAATTAAAAGTTTTTTTAAATATTAACATTTTTAAGGCAAACAACATATGTATGGATTCGTAATAAAATAAGGGATCTGAATTTAATAAAAAAAACTTTAAAATGTTTATATTTGAGAAATTTATATTTTTTAAACACTGTCATTAAGGAAGGATGACTTAATGAGGGATTAAGAGACCAGGCGCCCCGCTGTGCTACGTTCGCTCCGAACCCCGAGCTCAGGCCCCTGGCCGCATGGTGGGAGAATGCCACTTCCCCTCACGGGAGCGAATCGATGACTGCCCTTGTACCTCTACTTTTGACGAACTACTCTTCCTTAACAGTTCATCAAAAATTCATTAACTTTGTTTCAGTTTTTCGTTGACGTTCGCCATTTCTAATCAAAAGTGAATGAAAATTTTGAAATTTTGTGTCCCATCCAAAAGTGATACACTAGTTCACGAGAGATTCGTGAACTTTTTTTTTCCGTGTGCAATATTTTGAAAATTATAAATCTCAAATATTTCTGCTCAACATATTCTAGAATTTTAAAGAGTATTTCAGTATGCGTTAAGGACTATTTTACACTTATTTCCATTTTATTATTTTTAATTTATCACATGTATAGAAGAATTATAATATTTAATGAAAATAATAATTAAACCAAACAAATTTTTTTCTGTTAATTACTGTAAAAACTTCTTTAACGATTAATAATTATATTTTATATTATTGTATGTTATTATGTTTTCAATTATTTTGAATAATATGATTTGATATATTATATATTATTATAATAACCAATAATAAATTATAATAATTCATAATAAACAATCCTAAAAATTTTGAATATAAAATATGTAAATAAATATTAAAATATAATTCTACAATTTCTATAAATTTATAATGTGCGTATTAAAAGTATTATTTACAATTAAATTATAATGAAATAAGCTCGAGAGTGATTATATTTTTTTAAGAAACAAAATATTCATTTAAAGTTGGTATTTAATTGTCACATATTATTTTTAATTTCTTACCGGATTTTCAAACTCCTCCATCGTAAAGGTGCGCGATACCGCAATGAAAATAGAAATAGTCACTTTCTCATTGAAAAATAGTGATACCTGTACAAACTGTTTTATTTTTTATAATTTTGTTATTTAATAATTGATTTGAAATCGCTAAGAAAAAAATAAAAATAAATAAATAAATAAAAAACAAATAAACAAAATTAAAAAAAAAATAAATAAAAATAAAATAAATAAAAATAAAAAATACGTAAACAAAGTCAGTCAAAATTATTTCACGTGACGTTTACTGCCTGAGAGTTTGCGCATTTTTTCTGCGCATCATTTTCCGCGACTCGTCGACAAAAATTTCTATCAAAGTGTTACAATAATTCTACGACTATTTTTCCGCTACTAGGTTTATAAAAAGTCCTCAACTTTTTTCAGAGAATTTCTGCTAAAAGCGAAGAGTATTTTAAAAAGTCCGTAAAGTTTTTTTCATATCCGAGAGTCTTCAATTAGTAGCTGAAAACTTCAGCGACTAATTTTTTCCGTGTGGAAGTTACGCCTCTGTCACTAATCGATAGAGCGAGTCCATATTACCTAAGAATAAACATTTTAAAAAATCTTTTAGTTCATATGATACATACAAGGAACTGATACAAACTCATTTCATTTAATATTATATCAGCATTGCACTTGAAATGTAAATAGTGACTTTCTTCATCAGTATTGCAGTGTTAAACCCAAGACTTTTAAATTAAATTATATTAATTTATATTGTTTCTACATGAAGTATTTTATACCCACAAAGCACAGTATTTTTCTGCAAGTTTGCTGCAAGTTTTCCATGCAAAGTTCGCAAGTTTGCATCCAAGTTTGCAGCAAACTTGCATACAAATAAAAATGTCACCCTCTTGGCAAGTTTGCAATGAAAACTTGAGGAAAATTTGCAGCAAACTTTCTAAAATACAGTGAGTTCTCGCGAGTCGTTCAACTCACGAGTCGTTCAAACTCGCCAGTCGTTCAACAGCTGATCAGTGTCCGATTCACGAGTCGTTCAATTTCTAGCATGCGCGCGCCGGTGCTCAGTGCTGTGTAATTTAAACGGACCAAAGTCATTGAATATTGTGTCTTTCGGGGCGATAAATATGTTTCACACATCCCTGAAATCGCCTTGGAGGCGTGGCTTATGCGTTGAACGACTCGTGAGTTTTATGATCTTGAAAATTTTCGAGAATTGAACGACTCGCGAGAACTCACTGTACCTAAAAAATTTAAAAAAAATTTTTTTTTCAAATTGCATATATTTTGATGAACGATGCCTTCCCTGCAGGGAAGGTGACTAAAATATAGTGCGCAGCTCTAGATGTCATAGTAAACTACTGCGCATACATTTAAGTTTTTGCTATTTGGCGCAAGTTTGCTGCAAACTTGCAGTGCAACCTTGCCAAGTGGGTGACATTTTTATATTTATGCAAGTTTGCTGCAAACTTGCAATGCAAACTTGCGAAATTTGCATGGAAAACTTGCAGCAAACTTGCAGAAAATGTCTGTGCTTTGTGGGTATATTTATTATTCAATTTTATAATTAAAATTTTTTTTAGGTACATCATTATGGAGAGAAATTAAATAACACCAAATAGAATAAGATTCAAAGTATTGTAATCAATTTTGTTCTAAAATATTTTTATTCTATTATTATTAACATTATTGATTTTAAAATTCTTTATTCAAAGTATGAAAAATACTAAGACTGATTCATTTACATTAAATTGTAATTATAGATTATATATAGCTACATCTATATAAATTGATCTTGATCAAAAATTTGAGTCTTACTTCAAAAATTGGACAATTTTCTTGTGCACGTTTCAACAAATGTAGTTTTTATAAAATTCGTTATTTTTTACGAGGACGACCACTCCGTTGCATAAAACATCCTTTAAAGGAATTCAGTCTAACATCTATCTCTCCTTCTTCTAACTGGAAAAATTGTTTAGTTTAAAAAGAGTAACAATTTTACTTTTAAATTGTACAAAATAAAAAAAAAATGGTTTTAATATTTACTTGATCGAACAAATAAATTTCTTTATAACATGAAGGTGATACACATTCTCGAATACAACGTATTTTTGATACTGCACTCCTTTGTTGTGAAACTCCTTTGCAAGCTCCACTTTCCTCACAAGCCTGCTCAAATTCTCTGAATAACAGCTCCTGAAGACAAAAATAAAGATAAACAAATTATTAGTTTTAAATGTTTTAATAAATATTTCCTACTTACGTGCATTAAATTACCGATGGTAAATATGAGGCTCCGCGGCTTTCGATCATCGACGTTAGGGGCCGTTCATAAACTACGTCACACTATTTTGCATAATTTTTCCATCCCCCCTACCCACGTCACAAATTTTACATGCTTTAGCGCCATTTTTTCTACAGAACGTCACAAAAAATGAATTCCACCCCTCCCTCACAGGCGTGACGTAGTTTATGAACGGCCCCTTAAGCACCCTTGAGTACGGTTAGTACTTGGTTGGGTTATGCTCCAGATTACTTCAGTGGTGCTCACTTTAATTTTTCAACGTGGTTTCTGTTATTATTTCAATGACGTGTTGTAATTAGTTACTTCCGTAAGTTCTTAATTTTCATTGTTTACAATTTTTTGAACCAATGAAAATTAAGAGCTTACCGAAGTAACCAATTACAACATATGTTACTTAAATAATAACAGAAACCAAAATCATAAATTAATGGGAGTACCACTGAAATAATCTGGAAACTCCTATTTTAGTTTGATAACCATTTGAAGAGAAATATTTTCTTGGATCAAGAACACCGGCATTGTCTTAAGCAAAAAAAGTTTCGTAACGAATGAATAAAACGATTTAATTCAAGAAACAAAAATTCTCCAGATAATATTTTATTATTTTGCTTAAGAACATAATGTTCTTGATTGAATACTTTTTGATACTTCAGATAAATAAAATATTTGGTTGAAACAATAACATATTTACTTCCGCCAAATAATGCATTATTATAATTCAAGAACTCCGTTCAATGCTATAATAAGGGGTCGTTCATAAACTATACGTTACACTCCTAGGGGTGGGGGGGGGTGTCAAGCTGTGTGTGACGAAGTGTGGAAAAAAATTTTTGTTGTATGTAGAAAATGTGACGAAGGGGGGAGGGGGTAAAAATCAGTCTGAAAAAGCGTGACATAGTTTGTGAAGACCCCTAACTACTTGGCACAAAAAAATAAATTTCTCTCTTCAAATATATACGGGATTGATTCAAGTAAATTATGTCAAGTAAACACAGCAAGGTAGTCTTAAATTCAGATGCAACGTTTTTCAAACAGCAAATGCTGAACTTACGCAATGGGTTTTGGTTAATTTCACAATGAAGCAGGCAGCGCTGAATTTAAGACTAATTTTAAATTAAGATTTACCTCTTTACTGTGTGTTAACAAAAACACATCACTTTTTGCTAAAATAAATATTCCTTTGCACAGTGGCCAATTTAACGAAAAACTTAGTCAAAATTCGAAAAAGAAACTATTGCAACGAAACAAAAACCAATATAGCGGACTCAAAAAGGCAGTCCATTTTTTAAAAAACCTATTTAAAATTCGAAAAATGAAACGATTACAAACAAACTTTGTGTATATGTCATAGGCCGATAGACAATTAGCCTAGACGATTTGCTAATGGCCGACCAGTAGATGAATTTAGGCCATTAAAAGAATAAGTCGTTAAAGGCCGGCCATTAGCTAAATGCTTAGGCTTGTAGCTAATTGCCTGAATAGTCTATCGGCCTGACACATGTTTTTTGGGATGCTGGTTTCAAATTTCACATTATTTTTTGAAAATTCAATATATATATACAAAACAATATTGATGATCACATAAAAAATGGACATAGTAGTTTATTTTAATTTTTAAGCACAATTTTTATGTTCAAAATTATATCTTTGAAATTCGGGCAAATTTGTATTGTTATTTCTAGTAATTACACGGAAAAAATGTTCTGTTTAACCTACAACGTCAAATTGGTTAATAGATAAAACGGAGAAATTGTGCTGTCTTCTACAAAATCTTGTGTTTCGCAGGCTGATTTGTAGCACACACAAATTTTGATTTTTATAGTATATTAAGAAGAAGAGAAAGACCGAGTAAGATTTTTCTAAACAAATAACAGTAAAAAAATTTTAATTTTGTTTGTGATAAAAACTTCAATTGAAAATAAAAAAATAAGATAAATGAATAAGCAATCAATTAAATTAATTTTTTTTTGAAAATTAGGTAATATTAATTTATTAAATAAAAATTTCTTTAAAAGATTTACGATGAAAATAAAAATCTTACAATAACTTAATAGAAGAAATAAATGAATTGCTATAATTGATAAGACTAATTTCCCAAAAGTAAAGATAATCTTATTTTCAGTAAATAAAAAATATACAATTGGATATGTTTTGAAATGGTATAGTAAACATGTAAATTTTAAAAGATGAAGTCAAAATAGCAAAAATAAAACTAAATTTAAATTATTTTTAAAACTTACATTTTTAGACGTTTCCTTATATGGATATTCAGGGAATATAAATGTTTTTGCTTCTTGTAAGTTACAAAATTGTAGAGCGACCAGAACAAATCCGAGTACGTTCACCCTGTCAGGCGCCATTTTTGCTATCCCCAATCAATATCCTTCATACTGAAGTTTATTATTTTCATTTACCACATAAGGAAAAAACTTTTTAAATGCGACTTATTTAATTTAGAAGTAAAAAATAATGATTATTTTAATTTAATAAATTGTACGTAGAATGCAGCGATATTGTCAACATTTATTTTATATTATTTTTGCAAGTTTAGGGTTTGTTTAGAAATACTTTTGAAGTTTTTAAGGTTTAATTCTATA